>NC_058368.1:107379508-107722425 GCF_018350175.1 Felis catus
GCAAGTGACTAATTCCAACCTATAAACTATATTTCAAATATACGTATTTTGAATATTCAAAGAACTTCACCAGTACCGGGCAAAAAGTTCATTGTATTCCTGTTGTCTTCATATGAAAAAGGAGAGCAAAGACACCACCAGGATTCTTGACAGTTAAAATGCTGAAAGCAAGGATGAACTAGAATTTCAACTGCATGACTTCTTTTTGTCATTGTTAATTTCTCAGGCTTTTGCCACACTTCTAATGAATTTACCAATAATTCAGTAACTGTAAGATTTCTAGGATTGAACATTCAGTATCCCTGCCTAACAAAGTGCCTTTCATGCTGTAAACTAAATAAGTAATTTTATTATTCATTCATTCATTCATTCATTCACTTGAAACAGTACTAAGCCAGTGATACAAATAGTGCAGTAAATACATCTATCTGGGGAGTAAATGGAAAAAAAATAGGATTGAAGAACGTTCTATATTGTAAAAGAATATGTAGGTTTTTTAGAACAGGTGGTTCAAGAATAAAAAGCAGTGTATTTAAAAGTTTGGCCTAAGCAAGATGCTTTCATGGTTAAGTTTGCTACCTCAGTACTCTCTGAGAATTTGGTAAATAAAATTACCAAATTTTCTGAGAATATGGCAAATTGCTGAGACTATATTAAAGAAAATTTCTAATGCTTTGTTAAAGTTACCACATGTATTTCAAGTCATAAATCATCATGATTTATTATAAAGGATGGACTAATAACTCATTAGTTTAATTGCTTGATTTTATATACCGTTTTAATGATCTTCTTAAGGAAACTTGTATACTTTAAATCTATGATCAACATAATTGGTTAGTAGAATTGGGTAAGATGCATTGATGATCTGCAAGATTTCTTGACTCAGGATTCAAGTCCCATGACAAAAGGAATACTATAATGTAACTAGTCTCAATAGTAACACATGTGGCTAATGATTTGTCTGAAAGGTACTACAAGTAGCACTTATTCATAGCATTGAACTGCAGCTATTCAAATATATATTAATGCCGTTCTTTGATCAAGTAATAAATATCAAAGAAAAAGCTTCCAGAAGCTTTGCAATCATTGGTCTCTTTGATAATTAAGTTATTAAAATTCCAAAAATATTGCTGTAATACAATCTAATGCTTCATTAAGTGAGCTACAATGTGGGGATGGAGAAATCATGGCCTTTCAACATACTCTAGTGTATTCAGTTCATATCTGAAATACCATATTACAGCTATAGATAATTATAAGAGGGAAAAATATTGTCAAATTTCTGTTCATTCTACATTCTCCTTTTGTGAAAACACTCACTCCCACCTTCAATCCATAGGTGAATTCCTGCTGTCAAGGTAGTTGACCAAATCAGTAGATATCAATCCATAGTCTAAGCTAAGCTAATTATATGCTTCCTCTGGGAATTTGGTATTAGGACACAAAGTCTAAATTATTTGTTGGTCAGTTCAACACAACACAAAAAGTGATGTAAAACTGCATCTGAGTCAATCATGCTGGTCTGAGAGGATGTTTTGCTGGAGCAAGAGGACCAGAGAAATCTCTCTTCAGAGAGAGTGGTGATTGAATCTGATCCACTGAGAAAAGCAGAGGTGAAAGAAATCCTGATAGTAAGAAGACACAATAAAGCACAAATGCCTCTATTCCTGGTGGCTTTTATTCCCTGTTAAAATCTTCAAGGAACATGTCTGCCCTTCTCGTGTAGTCTTTGATATATCCATGTAATTTTCTAAGAATTCTCCCCCCCTTTTTTTTGTTTAAACAAACTGTGTTTTGTTCTTTTCTTTAGTACAAAAAATTACCACCTAAATAGAAAAAAAATGGACTAATCCATTTATCCTTCAAACAATAGAAAGTGTGTAAATCAGAGGGCAAGAAGAGGGAAGAGAGTACGGTAACTCTAATGGCTAAAAGGCTTTCACATCATGCTCCAGATTTGAAATAAATAAATACATTTGAATCAAGAGATGGAAGTTCCAGTTAGAGAAATAGATTCAGGCTTAAAATAATGTAAAAATATACCAACATTTTGAGAGTAATCAAAAAAATGAGAAGACCTTCCTCATGCTCTCTAGATTTGTTCTGTTTGGGAGCAAGAATGTCCTGTCCCTTTCAAGTTGTTTCTAGTTGGACTAAGAATCAAATTGACCTGAGACAGATTAATGGGAGAAAATCAAATTTAATAGTGTATGTAACAGGAATCCACACAGACATGGAAATTCCTAAGACAGGCAATATGAGGTGTATAGTCATCCTGAACGGAAGAGAAGGCGTTAGGTGTCTGGGACTTCAGAGGAATGGAATGCAGTATACAGGGCAAGAAGAAGGGCAGATTCTTGGTAATTCCATGTGTGCCCTAACATACCAATGGGTCACTGGGTAAAATTTATCTCTGCTAATAACCCCTATTCTGGGAAGGACCCTCAATTTAGATTCTTCTCTGTAGTTAAGGGAGAGGCAAAAGTTTCTCTTGAGACTGATGAGGGAGCATAAGGTAGGCTGAGAGCAAAATACAAGCTAGCACACACACCCCTCCACCCACCCCAGGTGGGATATGTGTGATATTCCTCAGATATTCCTGGCTGCACAAGGACAAAGGAAAGGAAAGAAAACAAATGGCCAACTGATACAGATCACAGTTATACAGGACATGGGTGTCCATCAGTTTACAAATATCTTAGTAAACTACAAGAAAAAGGGAATCTTATCAATAGCCTCATCTCCAGAAACCTGTAGACTTCAGTTCCTGGAGCCCCGCATCACACCTCTACAGTGATAAGGGGAACGAAGCCAAGAAGGAAATGGCAGGTAAAATTAAATTTCTCTATTACCTGCAGCCCATTGACAGATAAGAGGAAGGCAGGATAAAATGTTTCTCTTGGAACTCCCTACTGTCTTAATGTTAATGCCTTACTAGAGAGAAAACAACCTTAGCTTGACAATAACAAGGCCTCACGTATTTTAGGAGTCCTCTTTAGCATATCAAAGTCCTTTTGGAGGCCTCCCCTTTTTTTTTTTTACCTCCCCCAACTCCATAGTATATAACCAGTCACTCTTCACAATCCCAGTGCAGCTCTTTTTGCCCAGGGGTCCTTTCCCCATACTTTAATAAAATCACCTTTTTGCACCAAAGATGTCTTCAAGAATTCTTTCTTGGTCATTGTCTCTGGACCCCCTTCCATCACCCCAAAACCTCATTAAGTCTGTAGGGTCTCTATTGTCTTCAGCTCAGAATAATCTTCATAATAAAGTCGCCTAGCTTGGGGGGGGTAGCCTGCCATTGGCCCCTACATTTTCTTACCAGGAGTCTTCCAGAAAAGACTGCAGGCATCCACCCTGGAATGTGTTACACTGAGCGAGAAGCTTTCCTGAGTTCTAAGTATGCTATGACTGTAAGTGATGATAAAATGATTCATCTGTTTTGGCCATTTCTGGAGGATGCTTAATGATGTTGCACAGGAAAGATGTAAAAATGAGGAAGCTTATTTTCATTTCAAATGAAAAGAAAAAAAAATCCTTTTCTCCAAAAACTACAAGAAAGAAAAGATCCTTCCCTCCTATAACTGTACAGAGAAAATACATTCATTGTAACAAAGATTGCTCATAATAAAACACTGAGGTCAGAAAGCCAGAGCTGAAACATAGTCATAGTCCTTTCTGGAGAGGATAAATAAAGTTCTGCTTCTATAAACCTGTCCATAAGGAAATTCTAACAATTATCCGATACAGGAATAATGGCTGTGAAGAATAAAGTATCTATTTTGGTCAAGTCTAGAGCCTCTATAGATCAAGGTCTTTCTGGAGCCCCCTACACCTCCCCAAAATAGAGTACAGAGACTCTTCACCTAACCATTTCAATTAAGGATTGTCACTGATGCCTTAGTATAGAATGTGTGGATGTTGATACCAGAATCCACTAAATAGTCTTTGTAACTTGAATTCATTAGTATGTATCAACAAAATGTTTATAGCTCTTCTTGCATAAAATTAGTATTGTGCATCTAATTAAGTCTTCATAGAGTCCTAAATCAGTGAGTCATAAGTTAAATACTAACAATTCTAGTCATTTCCAATGTGTATTTCGGTAGGGGTGATCCTACGCCACCAAGCAATTCTCTAGCACCATCTTGAGATTCAACTCAATCCTGATGCTACCTGGAGATAGCATCAGATCTCACAGGTTAAAGTTTATCCTACAAGACTGTACCCTTCCCTCCAACTTCAGACACGAGTCACAATTCCAGGTTGTTACCTATGCTGCTGACTGACCGACCATAGATTGGAAGTTCCAGCCACCCCTTCCATGGGTTGAAACAATATGCTAGAGCAGATGACAAGACTCAAACATTTTACTTAATAAATTACTGGTTTATTGTAAAAGGATATAACTCAGGAACAGCCAGATGGAAGAGACGCATAGGGCAATGGGGAAAGGGCATGGAGCATTCATAAGTGCTCCCAGTACCTCCATGTGTTCACTAGCCCAGAAGATCTCCAGATTCCATCCTTTTTTGTTTTAATGGAGGCTTCATTACATATTCACAATTGATTAGATCATTGGCCATTGGCAGTTGATTCAGTCTTCAGCCCCCTGTCCCCTCTTCCTCAGGGTTGGTGTGGGGTGTTGTGACTGAAATTTCCAACCCTCTAAGGACATGGTTGAGTCCTTTGGTAACCAACCCCCAATTTTAGGTGTCTGTGTCTCTTCATTAACATAACAAAAGACACCTTGATGGCTCTTACTACTGAGGAAATTCCAAGGGTTTTAGGAGCTCTATGCCAGAAATAGAGACAAAGACCAAATATATATACTTCTTATCACAATATCACAAATACTATCTTGGTTAATTGTACCTTACCAGTCTGTTAGATTCTGTACATGCTTCCCAAGAGTGGGTCTTATGTAAGGAGCATTCTTGTGCGTTTATTTGGCTCTGTCTGGTATAAAACTGGAAAAAAATTCTGAAAAAAATTTTCTGTGATAAAGCAAAATTTTAAGTTTAGGTATATTAAAGAAGACGTTTCTAAAACTAGTCCTTTGGAGATGTGGATTTCTTCCTCAGGCAAACCTCCCACTGAGAACCAGTCCTGGAATGAATTCTTTTGAGGCAGACTCACTTTTTTTGTTTGTTTAAGTTACTTGACAATAATATTAACCCCACTTCTTCCAGCTTTCTGATGAAACATGTTACACATCTCAGAGATAATTTAACTTTACTAAGGGGTGACAGATTTGATAGGACTACGTCAATAAGTTTTTAAAACATATTAAGGAAAGTTTGATCCTGTGAAAGAGTTGGAGTTTACCAGTGGCTTCAAAATCACTGATTCAAAAAGCCAAAGAATAATAGGGCATTTCGTGAGCCTGATGCATATGGACCTCAGGTTACATTTAAGTAACAACATCTCAGTAAGAACGGACTAAAGTGGTTTAATACCTGTAATAAATAATCATCTATTGACCCAAGAACTCTCCTAATCCTGGTGAGATTCCTAACTCAGTCTTACCCTCTCAGTTTTTCACTGCTCAAAATTTTTGTGAATTTCAAACTCTGATAATTGCTTTTCTTGTCATTGCCTTAGGCACTCTGTGACAGCACTGGATAGAGTACAGGAAGTGCAACAGAACTAGTATTTATTTAGTTCCTAACTTGCTCTAGGCTTTAGTGTCTGCAATTTCAGAATGGCCTTTGCAAGGTGAATAGAATTCACCCATTAGGATTTGATAGTGTATGAGCAGTATTTGAGAGTAAATAACATTATTTATTTATTAACTTTAAATTGTTATTAATGCTTCATGTTACTTGCTTTAAAATAGTTCTCATTATTTCTTAGTAAAGAATTTGTGTTGGCAATTTGGTTATGTCAATCATTTTCAGGCTTCTTGACACAAATTTATTTAAATAAAATAAAATGTATTTCATAGTCTTTATTTGGTGTCCTATAATTTACACCATATTTACACTCCTGTCAAATTTTCCATCTTCACAACACATGTTGGAGTACAGGACAGTGTGGGAGAGGACCAAGTCTGAATATCACCTACCTTAGTAGATTATGAGCAAACTCTTCAAAGCAGAAGGACACATATTTTCTACTTTATCTCCTCAGAACCTGGTTGAATTCTTAGCAGAGAATAGGCTCTCATTAAGAGTCTTATGTATGAATATACAATGAGTCATTTCTATTGCCGTTTTATTTTATAGATGCATATAATCACAAGTGCACATTTTTGTGTATTTTAAAATTCTGCCCCAAGTCTCAATTCTGATTTCTAGAACCACATCTTAAAATGTACTTGTTCTTAGGAGCACCTGGGTGGCTCAGTTGGTGAGGCGTCTGACTTTGGCTCAGGTCATGATCTTGCAGTTCACGAGTTTGAGCCCCACATCCAGCTGTGTGCTGGCAGCTCAGAGCCTGAAGCTGCTTTGGATTCTGTGTCTCCCTCTCTCTCTGACCCTCCCCTGCTCACTCTGTATGTCTCTCTTGAAATAAATCAATCAGCTTTTTTAAAAAAAAAGTGCTTGCTCTCACACAGTAGTAGTGGAAGAAGGAGTAGCATCAATACCAGAGTGATTCAGAGTTTTGCCAAATGACTCTTTGCTTTGTAGGAATGGGCGTATAAATAGGGAGGAGTGTTTGGTAAGGAGAGGTTCATCTTATTTGTATTGGTCCAGAAAATATGTGGAATACATAGGATGGCTGAGAGATTAGGAGGAAATAGAGAAAGGTTGGGGTTAGTAGTTATTGTGATATAAAATGAATGGTGGAATTTGGGACCTAAGAGGGTAAAAAGATAGAGATGAGGGACACCTGGGTGGCTCAGTCAGTTGAGCGTCCGACTTTGGCTCTGGTCGTGATCTCGGCGGTCTGTGAGTTCGAGCCCCGCATCGGGCTCTGTGCTGACAGCCCAGAGCCTGGAGCCTCCTTCTCATTCTGTGTCTCCCTCTCTCTGCCCCCCCCCCCCACTCATGCTCTGCCTCTCTCTCTCTCTCTCTCTCTCTCTCTCTCTCTCAAAAATAAACATTAAAAAAATTTTTTTTAAAGAAAAAGATGAAAGAATGATGTGTTTAAGTTTTTTGATATAATGTGTTATAACAAATGTATTGTTAATGTATTCATTTATTTAATAACTGTTTAAAAACCTAATCTATACCAGATGCTATGCTAATTGTTGATAACATAATGTTCAACCCTGGAGATACTATAATAAGCTAAAGGAGCTTATTCTGTAGGGTGTCCTGGGTAATAGCAAGGTTGGAATTGAGGATGTATGTGTGAGTAGCTATAGTTAGAATGGGGCTGAAGATTCCTGGACCTGAAGAAGTGAATAAATTGGAGAGAAGATCTGTAACAGAGAATAAAGGGGGAGTGTTGAATCAGCTGCCCAAAATATGGGGTAAACTTCAGAACAGAAGTTTAGGAGGGTATTATGCTATAGATCCCAGTGATAGAATCTCATAAATTTAGGGATTTTAGCTTGAGGCATGGGCAGTGATCCAGGGAAAAATAGCAATCATGTGCAGACTACCAGTCTTATCCTAACCTGAGTCTTGAGGTAACTAAGGTAAAGAAGGTTGAACGGCCCCTTCAGCAGAAAATTGCAGAGTAAGTAAAGTTCAGTTAAGCTGAGGAAGGGCACTAATCATTTGATGCACTGAGTAAAGATGGCAGAAAAGGAAATCTTGGCAAGGTAGGAAACAGCGCTAGAGGAAGACATTGTGCTCTGTCCTCCATGAAGTAAGAGTTGCTGGATTTTTCCAATCATGTATTTTCACTCTTGAGCTACATGAGTGTATCTAGTGGACTCAGTTTTGTTAGTTAATACTGAATTAAATTCTCTGGAAGAAAGAATTTCTTTCTTTAAAAAAAATGTACATCTCAATCAAAATGCCTATCCAGTATGTTTTTAGCATTTCACAAATGCAAATAGAGTTAGAACGGTTGTACAGTTTTGCACCCTAGGTGGTATTTGTAACTGTGTGAAAAAGCATGAGTATTTTAGGTGTAACAAAATCTGCCTTTGACCTTTTGAATATTTTACCACATCCTTGTCCTTTTCAAAATGACTACCCGTTTTTAATTCCAAAAATTTACTGAGGTTGAGGCACATTTTAATATATTCAACCTGTTCTTGTTAGGACAAACTTAAAACATTATGTGTTCTGAACTGCAAGGCACCATAGTGACCAACTAAGACTATAATACCGTGGCATTTTTCTCGAATTTAGGCCATCTCCCAAAACAATTTTAGGAAAACAAGCAGTTCAGTGTGGATGGTATTTTGTTTTCTAGATTTTTCCGCCAAAACAAAGCCATTTTGTGAGAGGGAATAAGTTCAAGTATATGAAAAAATATCTGGTCATTATTTTAAATTAGACACAATTACATTTCAGTTTTGTTAGTAGAACAGACTGGTTTTTAAAGTCGTGTTATAAATTACAGCTGCAGTGAATCTTTGTCATAGATGGCATGGCAGCTTACCGCAGTGATTAGGAGGACATATCGGGACACACTGCTCTGCCTTGGGACTTCATCTTCATTTCTTACCAGGTGTTAGAGATGTCTCTCCAGTTTTTTTCTCTGTTAAATAGTGTTACCATATACCTTTATACATGCATTTGTGTGTGTGTGAGCTAGTAACATAGAAAGCATTTTAAAACTCGAGGAATTAAAAGTACATAATATTATATAAGCCAAAGAAGTAAGTATAAATATAAGAAAGGAAGGAAACCAATTTGTGAGTGCTTAACATGTATAAAGCTTGTATGTTGCATTGTTTAATCTTCAGAACAGTCTTCTGGGGTATGATCTCATTTAAGAAATTAGGAAACTGTGGATAAGTGTTTTAAGTTTTTTTTGTCAAGATCTCACGCTGGTAAATGTCCTAGATGGAATTCAAATCATGATCTAAAACCAAAATATATAGTCTTTGCATTTTATATAGTCTAAAAACCAAAATATATAGTCTTTGCATTTCTCCACACTAACAAACCTTGGTTGTATAAAATGGAACATTTTAAAATGAGATTTCTTGAACGTCAATTAGGTATACTATCACAAGGTTTTTTGTTTGGCTTCTATTCCTTTCCAGTATTTTTTACAGTACTGGAGATACTCACAAGGAGGAAACGTTTCTTTCCTGTTCTCCAGTTTGCCTACAAACAGAGCCACATTGTTCATTTTCCCCCAAGCCTATTCACTAGTCCCCCTCACCCCTTTATCCACGGTTTTGCTTCCTATACTTTCAAGTTATCTGCAGTCAACCGTGGTTCAGAAGCACATGATTCTCCTTCTTACATATCCTCAGTAGGTCACTAGTAGCTTAACACTGTGTCACAATGCCTACATCATTCAGCTCACTTCATCTCATTACGTAAGCATTTTATCAGCTCACATCATCACAAGAAGAAAGGGGAATACACTATGGTAAAATATTTTGAGGGAGAGACCACATTCATAGAAGTTTTATTATAGTGTACTGTTATAGTTGTATTTTACTATTATTGTTAATCTCTTACTATGCCTAATTTATAAATTAAATTTTATCATAACTGTGTGTGTATAGGAAAAAGCATAGTACATATAGGGTTTAGTAGTATCAGTGGTTTCAGGTATTCCCTGGCGGTCTTGAAATGTATCTTCCCCTTGAATAAGGGGGGACTACTATAGTCCAACCAGGTCATGGACAGAGAGATATATTGGAAATTCCTTGCATTCTTGCTTCAGTGTTGCCTACAGGATGAAGTAGAAATAATACAGAATACTAGCATTTATTAGAAATACTAGTGTTTCATTTCATTTCATCATGACGCAGAGTCTTCCTCTACCCTGTGAATCTGGGTGTGGTCCCATGGCTGTTGGGATCACATTAGCAAACATGATTTAGGCAGAAGAATGAAAAGTGCCTGTTAGTTGGAGCTTCACTTCTGTGGCTGCTTGGAACATGTATTATATCACGTATACAAGACTGGACTAGCCTCCTGGAGGCTGAGAGACCACAGGAGGGAGACCATCTTAGCCACCCCAGTCAGGGTTTCATAGACTAAGAAACATGTAGGTAAGACCATTTTAAACCCAGCTAGTCTATACTGGAGGAAATGTCAACTTAACCCCTGAATTGTGAGAAATAATAAATACTTGTTGGTTTAGATACTAAATTTTGGAGTTATTTGTCATGTGGCAAAGTCTTTCTGATATGACAGACATGTGCTGGATACTTTGCTTGTCACTTTGGGGGGTTCAGAGATGAGTAAGTCTTTGTCATCCTAATATTGGAAAAGATAGCACAGAAAAATAACTAAAATTCACGTTGGAGTTAGGGAGTGATGGAAACTTATTGTTCACTTCAATCTCAAAGTCAGTGTAAAGAAAGAAGAATGTTTTCAGAGAATTGTGGAACTCGATTTTCGAGGCATAAGGAGCATTACCCCAATTCTCAAATTCTGTGGATGAGAAAATGGAGTCAGGGTGGTCATGGCAGTGACAGACACTCATCCAACCAACAGTTTAGGTTTCTATTGTTGGGTACCATTAGATAGATGGCTGCCTTTGGATTAAAGAAGAAATGTTTCTCTTTTTTCTTATTCTCCAGTCCTTCCTGGGAAACCCCACACTCTGCCCACCTGAAAAGAACCTGGCCCATTCTGTCCACCATGGAATTCAAAAAGAAAGAATGTTGCATGATGGAGGATATCGGGTGAAGGAGCCAGCAGTTCACCACTGCACAGTGCTCATAGATGTGCTGGGTCAGAAACAGAGAGACACTAAGGCCCTGAGGCTGCTCTTCAAGGCAAATGCTCCAGGAACAGGCAGAAATAGTCCCTTGGGACAAATTTTAGACACTTCGCAGATTCTGGGAGGAATGAGTCATGAGGATGTGCAATGGAAAACACATCTGGGTTGCTGAGGCCTTGGACCTTGGGAGACATTAGATTGGGGCCCTGGCATTCCATGGCAGAAGCTGGGGTCACTGTCTTGAGCCCTTAGTGCTCTGGGAAAGCTATAGGATTTTACTCCAGAGCAAGCGCAATTGACCCTCGCATTCTGGCTTGGGTGGGTCCCACACACAGCAGGGCCAGAGTGAAGTCCCTGCACCTGGCCTGATTTCTGGGGCAGGTGAACCTACACTGTGACTGAGCGGGGGAATAAAGAGGCATCCACAAGCACTGGGGATTTTGTAGTGGCTACTGTGAGTTCACGACCTTCTAGAGAGTCTGGGAGGAAGGGTCCTAGGCGCTGAGGTCCCAGGTGTTTTTCATCCCAGGACTTCCCTGCCAGTGTTCTGGATCTCTTAAGATCCCATGACAAGGGGCTTCAGCTGCGCGCATCCAGCCTGATTCCGGCATTCTCTGCCCCACCACTCATGCTCAGCGCATCCCTTCCCATCCTCTTCCTGCAAAACCCAAGTATGATTCTTTTCCTCCTAATTCATTTCTTCATTCACTTATTTATTTGTTCATCCTCTTCAAATTCCTTAGCCTAAATTATCCATTTTTAGGTGACCTGCTTCCTGCTTTCCTCAGCAACTTCGTCTCCTGTTAACTCTCTGTCGAACCAGGATGCTTAGAACTTCTGTTTGCTCACCTGGTCTACACTCAGAGTCCTCTCTGCTTGGCCAGTTCCTAGAAGCTGCCAAGTCGTGGAGCTAATCATGTTAAAGATTCAGCATCCCACACAAGCACAGCCTTCCTTCAAGGGGTTATTCATAAGCTTGGATTTATATTTTTGTCTTTTTCCTGATGAAGTCTCCCAGGAATTAGTGAGGATAGTATCTGCCACTACTTTTCCTCCTGACCACTTGGTGTCTCAGCCTTCTAGCAGTAAGAAGGGACAGGGCCAGTCCCAGGAGAGGGTCGGAGTAAACGGGGGGGAATTAGAGGGAGGAGTATGTGAAGGGGAGATTCACTGTCTCCTGGCAATGACTTGGCCACTTTTTCTGTGCTGTTAATGTACAGCTATTCATTTTATTGTTTGGTAATATTTTCATTTTTAAGTCATTTTGACAGCAATATGTTTAAAAAACTAAAGCACATATTTAATGAAAAAATGAATACATTTTTGTTTTTCAGTATTGTTGATACTCCATGTTTAACTTAAAATGTTTGTGAACATATAGCATCCATCCACCAATGGCACCAAAGTGATAACATTGATAATATAGAGAGCAGACAACACAAATCTGCTTAAGAAACTTCCCCATTTCAGAACTTATTATTTTAGGATGGTGACCAAAGACAATGATTTAACACTTGTATCTACAAAGGTCAATTTGCCTATCACTTTAGTGACACGACTTTTAGGTTAAATAACTCTTCTTCATGAATACTACTTTTGCTCATTATGACTTCATGTTTTCTTGTGTATGTACATAGAATGAATTGATAGCTATCAATGCATTAGCAAAAGGGCATTTGCTCAGTGATATCACTTTTAGGTCAATATCGTCACTTCCTTGAAATAGAAACCAGTGAATTTTAACATTGATTGCATTTTTTCATCCAATTCATGGAAGAAAAGAAAGCTTTCACAAGTTAATTCTCTCAAAAGTGACATTACTGGAAGACGTATCAGTTGATTCAGGAGTTAAAATGAAGTTAAAATGATTTGTTTTGTGCTGATTATATAAGTACAGATTTTGGTAGTTCAGAGCATCATAGTTAAAAAAATGTTCTTAATAAATTAAAGCATTTATGGGGCAGAAATGAATTCATAATGTATCCAAAAAAGTTGAAATGCATTACCAATTTACATGGAAGCAAAAATAATTAAAATAAACAAGTGACATTGTATATAGTAACTGGACTTCAAGTTGTTTCCTAATGAAGCCATGTTGCTTAGTGCTGATCTTTGGGAGAACATTTCAGTCTAAATGCTTTCTTAGTATAGACCACTGTTAGAAAATTTTGGTTTCTTTTTTTTTTAATCAATTAAAAATCTTTAATAAAAGTATTCAACAGTTAGTGCACAAAAACTTAAGCTTTATCAAATTGAATTTTTGAAAAAAAAAAGCTTGCAAATAGAGAGGCATTGAAATTTATCCCTACAAAAGCAAGGGATGTACTAAAGAAATGGAACTATGAGAAATTCAAATGATGGATGAATTTTGAAATTCTTTAACTGTGCTTTGGAATATCTCCACTTATGAGAGGAATCTTTGAAGTTGTATTTGTAGCTTAAATTGATATTCTATACTGCACTGGGTTGAGATTTAGAAGGCTTATGATTGAAAAAAAAAAGAAGGCAGCCTTGACTTTTTAGAATCTAAATTTAGTGAAACATTAAAAAAAATAAATTTGGGGGGGTTCTTAACCATAACTTAATGAAATGAATTTATCTGGAAGTAAAAATATTTGAAAAAATTTATAACATTATTTTAGTGCCTCCTTTTACTCTCAAAACTCCTGATGTAGATGATAAATTATATGGTCACTCCACATATAAGGAACTAGAAGATTGCTAGGGTGCCCCCCTAGGGTGATATGAGTGTGTCTTGTAGGCATCAACTGGAGACACTGGAAACAGAAAAGTGAATAAAAACTTTCTTTCTTCCCGTAGGTCACAGTCCAAGGGAAGAAAAAATATTCATAACTTGGTGTTATTTGTATGTTGGAAACATACACAAAGCAAGTAATAGGCTATAATGGCTAGAGTGGGTATTGCAAATACATTGGCAACTTGATTGTAGAGTGGAATGTAGAGCTTTTAGAGAGTTGGCCATCCTGCTGTATATTTCTGAAAGAAGTTCTCTGGTGTCAAAGAAAAATTGCACTGGCTAGAGATAAATGTACAAGGAAAACTTGATTCAAGACTATTGCAAGAGGACTAGAGATTGAACTGAACTTTTTTGGGAAAAAAAAAAAAGGTGCCTGGCTTTGGGAGGTGCCTGGCTGGCTCAGTCCATGAACATACAACTCTTAATCTTGGGGTTGTGAGTTCAAGCCCCATATTTGGTGTAGAGATTACTTAAAATCTAGGGCACATGGGTGGCTCAGTTGATTAAGCGTCTGACTCTTGATCTCGGCTCAGGTCATGATCTCACAGTTGGTGAGATTGAGCCTCATATCAGTTTCTCCGATGATAGTACAGAGCCTCTTTGGGATTCTCTTTCTCCCTTTTTCTCTGGCCTTTCTGCACTCACACACATCCCCACTTTCTCTCTCAAAATAAATAAATAAACTTTTTAAAAAAATCTAAAAAAAAATGGGAGAGTTTTTCACACTGAAGCAATCTAGTAGAGAAGTACTAGATGATGTTGGTGGTGCGGAGATAGATCATGATTAGATCATCTGTGTTTGCTAATTGGCATTTATGTTAGGCTCCCACCCTCGCACTGAAACTGGGAGTTAGGGGCTTTGGCTGTATCTTTCTTGATGATTTCTTTTCCAAGCGATAGCCCTCAGGACCTTGAGAAAGACTTTCCTGAGTTGTAAAAGTGGCAAGAGGCTGGGAGGAGATTTGCATTTCAGAGAGACAGAGAATTTATAATGTCAAGTTTTCAAAAGTACATGGTCTAGGTAAAGGAAATCAGGGTCATAATGAGAAAGGAACTTGTCTAAAGTTCAGTCACACAGGAGAATCTTAAGGCCGTCTTAGTGAGTGGACCTATCACTGTGTATTTGACTCTCAACTTAAAGGAAGATAAGGAAAACTGACTTTTCTTTTCTAGATTGACTCCTTAACTGCTTTTCCTCGTGGAGCCAGCTTATTCTCACCTGAAGGATAGATCCTAATGAGGTTTGTTGGGCCATTTATGTCTGATCACAGGATTTTAAGATTAAGTGTGAATAAATAAATGCTTTTCATGCTTTTATAGTCATCTTGGGAATAGGCTTTTCCCCTTGGAAAAGCTTCCAGGGTTCCTCTATTAACAAAGATCTTTTTCACACAGTAAAGCCAATGAAAGTGTACTTTTTTGCAAATAGGATGACAATGACAGGATCTAACATCTGCTTTAAAAGACACAGTGACACACAGTAGCTCCAAACTAAATTTCATCTACCCACTAAATCTTAGCTTTGTTGCAGAGGAAGCATGACTAAAACCATAGCCTTAGTTTGTTCCCAAAGCTTGGATGTCCAATAAAGATGCCAAAAATGTTTTAATATTTATCTTTGATATTTGAAAGAAAGCCACATTTACTGATGGTATTTTAACATCTTTACTAATTGCCTTCAACATGTTAAAAATGCAACCTTTAACAATTATCTTTCTTTTGGAAGGTATTTTGTGCTTTTGAATAAGGAGTAAAATATACAAGAATGAAATGAGGTGGTGTAATATTTCAGTCACACTTCTTGCTTTTCTTGCTGTGTGATTTTGCTCAAGTTCTTTAACTTCTATGAGTTTCACAACTTTCTATGAGGTTTTCTGAGCTCAAATGTAGCTGATGAATTTCTGTATTCTTAAAAAACAAAGTATTTGAAGATGCTCGTATCAAGCAATTACATTACTATTCATTTGTGAGTGAACCTTTTCCAGAGCATCTGAAGAGATGATGACTGTTTCTTGCCTTGGTATTCACTAGCACTAACCCTTGGCTAAAGTTTTGGTGGGCAGTATCATAGCTTGAGTAGCCACCAGTGAAGGTATTCGGGTAACTTCAGAAGATTAATGCATGCATGCATGCATTTATTCAGAAATTAGGTATTGAGTGCCTGCTATTTAACCAGCACTGCAGTAGGTGTCAGGAATAGACAACAGCTGACTCTTTACTAAGTCCTGCTGGTACCAGGATATGGTTTAAGGACTTCATTTTTTACCCATTTACTCCTCAGTACTTATCATCAGGTAGATATTATTGATATCCCCATTTTGTAGAAAAGAAAATTGAGGGACACGAGGGTGCCTCAGTATGTTGAGCTTCTGACTCTTGATCTTGGCTTAGGTCATGATCTCACAGTTGATGAGACAGAGCTCTGCTTCAGGCTCTGCGCTAACTGCGTGGAGCCTGCTTGGGATTCTTTCTCTCCCCCTGTCTCTGCCTCTCATCTCCTTGTGTGTGCTCATGTGTGTGCTCTCTCTCTCCTTCTCTCTCTCATTCTCTGTCTCTCTCAAATAAATATTTTTTTAAAAAAGAAAATTGAGATAGAAATTAAATAACTCAGTCATGATGACATTGGCTAGCAAAGCCAGGATCTAGGCAGTCTGGCTCTAAATGCTTTTGAGCATCACTCTATAATGTTTCTTCTCAAATAATCATAAGCAAAATAGACATGGTACTTGGCTTTCACTAGTGGTGGAGAAAGAAATTAATCAAATAATCACAATGGATAGATGATTATAAAATAAAATGGGGTATGTCCAGGACTAGTATTATTATATAGAGAGATCCTAATATATGAAGGAACATAAAGAATATGAGAAATTGGAGGAAGGCCAAAGTGGCTGCGACACAGAGAATTAGGGGAGGAATGTTCTAAAGTATTGCCATAGAGATAAGGCTCTTTGGCATCAGGCCGAAGGAGACCCCTGTTCCAGTTCTGGCCTTGCCACTTCTTGGCTAGTACTTTGGGCTAGGGACTTAACCTCTCTGAGCTGGTTCTTTACTTTAGAAATAGAGATAATAATAGAATCTGCCTCAAAAAGTTGCTAAAAGCAACAAATGAAATATTTTGTGTATAACACTTAGCATAATGCTTGGCACACATGTAATATCTAAATAATGTTTAGTTATTATAATTATCTTAAATACTAAAAATGGTTACAATTTTAATTCCTCATACTGAATCTAATTCTTTTCCTTAGCCTGAATTGATGCTCTGTAGTTTATACTCTTAATTTCCATAGAGCAAGATGTGAGCTAAACTATTCTGCTTTTTTTTTTACCAGACTGTGGGCTAGAAAAAATATTTTTTTAATGTTTATCTCTGAGAGAGGCAGAGAGAGAGAGAGAGAGAGCAAGGGAGGGACAGAGAGAGAGGGAGACACAGAAACCAAAGCAGGCTCCAGGCTCTGAGCTGTCAGCGCAGAGCCCAACGTGGGGCTCAAACCCACAAACTGTGAGATCATGACCTGAGCCGAAGTCACAAGCTTAACTGATGAAATCACCCAGACGCTCCTAGAAAAAAAATATTTTAAAAGATAGCATAAAATTAAAAAATAGGCTAGTTGTCATGAAAACCCTAGCACCATCACCTGCACATATGCACACATGCCTGTGGGTGTGTGTGTGTGGGTGTGTGTGTGTGTTTACACGTGTGCATACACATGTACTCTGGTGCAGATACCCTTCTATATATACTCTAGTATATATAGACCACACCAGTAAATTTGCCACAGACCAGGTCACTCATATTATTACCTACAGCACAGTTAAGTTGAATCCCCAAATCAGTGGTTTCACTGGTTTAGAGTCACCAAAGCAACCCAAGGAAAACTAGACAAACAAATTTCTAAGTTTAGCTTCAGGGATTGTTCACAGCAGTGACTATCATTCTAAGGAATGCTGTGGGTTAGTGGATTGCCCACACAGGTGGCACATTTCCTCCATTATACAAGACTAAGGTAGTTAGGGGGATTCATAAAAACTCAGTGGCAATGTAATTCTTTATTTGATTTGTTCTATGTGAATGGAAGAAAGGAAGATTTCTCTTTTGTAATCAGGAAGAAGCTAGCAATTATACTGAATTCACTTCTCAAAAAGACAAGTCACGGGGCGCCTGGGTGGCTCAGTTGGTTGAGAGTCCAACTTTGGCTCAGGTCATGATCTCACAGTTCGTGGGTTCGAGCCCTGCATCAGGCTCTGTGCTGACAGCTCAGAGCCTGGAGCCTGCTTCAGATTCTGCGTCTCCCTCTCTCTCTGCCCCTCCCCCACTCACGCTCTGTCTCCCTCTGTCTCAAAAATAAATAAACATTAAAAAAAATTAAAAAAAAAAGACAAGTCGCCAAGCTTACCCAGTGGCAGAGGTAGTGCAAGCCTATTGGACAACCCTGAACAACAGGCTTTTTTCAGTGGATGGGGAAATCAGACAACTTTCTGTATGAGTTATCATCTTACTGAGTCCTCTGTAATGAATGCCTGAAGAAGAATTGATTGATAGCACAAAGCAAGAACGTGTAGAAGCAGCCAAGTAAGTGGTTGAAGAGGGAGTCTGAGGAAACAATATTCATAGGAAGCGAGGAGTGCTGGCAATCGGGGCCCCTGGGAAGATGCCATAACAAGATTTGGCCCAGAGCTGTGTCATTAAAAATCTTTTTAGGTGACTCCTTGGCAGAAGTTCCTTCGTTTCCTGTTTCCTGCAGGTATCCAAGCTGGGCCTTTCAAGAGGCTGATGTCATCTCAATAGTCATGTCATCTAAAGAGCAACCAGGAGCACTATGAAAAACAGTAAAAATAAAACCATGTATTGTCTCTATTTGAGTGTCTGATCTAATTAAGAAGCTTTGCAAGTTCAAGAACTTCACAGTGCTACCAGGAAGATTTGCATGTGGCTGATGACTTTTGTGTACCTTTCTGCTGTCTCCATCATAGGTTCATCGTGCATCTGGTCACATCTCCTTACTGTCTCTGTGCTACCAGTCAAGTCATGGGAGAGAACATAGGGCATAGCTCATTTCGTGGCCCCACGTTCATGAGGTTCTTCAGTTAACTACTCTAAATACAGTCAAGATGAAGTTCATGTTTAGAACAACCAACCAGAAACTCAGGGTAGTAATTTTAAGTAGTAAACACTGTGTGGACCTTTGACAATTCCAGTTTAAGTGGACTATCTTTTCTTTTGTTAAAAGGGAAAACTTTCTTCCCATGTGTTTTTGGAAATTGCTGATTATTGTGTTTAGCTATCTAAATTGTCTATAAAGCCAAATCAGTTTTTGCTACAGTTATTATCAGTAGAGTACTAAAATATAGATATATCTGGGTTTTTCAATAGCTAATTGCTTTCTATAACTATTTTAAAAATGAATATGATTTTAATAGAAAATTTTGCTTTTAGTAATATTTGATGTTTCATTGTATTGAAGATAATGGGCATACTTGTTTTTAAAAGGGGATGTAAGTCTGCTGAAGATTTGAACTTCATTGTTTCTGAAATGTGTACTTACTGATTAATTCAATTTTGAATCAAAGTAATTTATCACTTTTATAAATTAAATGACTTTCTCTTTCCTCTGAAACAATGAAGTTGTTAATCTAATGGTGCTGCAATATAATGATCTCTTTCAAAAGAACACTCTAGGCAGTTTAATTCTGATATGCTGCCAGAACCCAGGAAATTTGATTAATTTACAATATGCATATAAGTGACCTGTAAAATTATGACCAAAAAAGCACTCTAACTTGCCAAACTGATTGGCTTTTCATTATCTGTCCAAAATATCGTTTGAATAATTTTGATAATAGTATAAAGAGATCTTTATAGACTCTTATCATGATGCAATTCCTCATGATTTTGTCTGTGATTGTTATAAATGTTATTGACAATGATAGAGACCATTTTGGCAATTGCCATATGTCAGGCATTATTTTTAAAAACTGAGACTGAGTAGTACTGAAGGACATTACTTTGGATTCACACGAACCATGTTTTTCATTATAACTTTAAGGAGTATATCTTTATTACATTACATAGTCACCAAAATAAAGCTTATTCATGTCTTTTTCAGGCAAAACCTTCTGTAACCTCTGAGAACTCAGTTTCCATGTTTGAAAAACGAAGATGGTAACACCGATTACATAGGAATATTATTATGATAGGGAATTTATGCACAGCACTAAGCAGAGTTTTTGGAAAATTAAATTAGTGAAAAGCAGATCAAATCTACTTAAAAAAACTTAAGTTCAGGGTGCCTGGGTGGCTCAGTCATTTGAGTGTCTAACTTGATTTCAGCTCAGGTCATGATCTCATGTTTCATGGGTTCGAGCCTTGCGTCTGGCTCCACACTGTCAGAATCCCTGCTTGAGATTCTCTCTCCCTTTCGCTCTTTGCTCACACCCCCTCTCTAAATAAATAAATAAATAAATAAATAAATAAATAAATAAATAAATAAATAAATAAAGTAACTAAGTTCAAAAGCAATTACTTGCGGAAAAAAAAAGCATTTGGGCTTGAATTGTTCAAATAATAATACTAATATTCCATTTCAGTTATTTTACATATATGTGGCATTTGGCAAGTTGGCAGTTTTAAAGTTTTAACTTCTAGAATTTATTTGTGTTGAATTATATGCTGAAGACTCATCCTGCTCAGTAGTTTTAAGTTGGTTCATCATACATGTGCTGCCTGGAGAGGTCATTATATATTTTGGGGAATAACTTGTTTGGCTATCCTACATATAGTTAATCATTAAAATACTTGAAATAATTATTAATAAGCTTCTACATGCTAAGATTGAATACTGAAATTATATTACTATACTTTTCAGTGTGATTTTACTAACATAATTCCATTGAAATTCAAAATTACTGAGATGTAGACAGATATATATGTATATACTTTTTTTTTTTAATTTTTTTTTTCAACGTTTATTTATTTTTGGGACAGAGAAAGACAGAGCATGAACGGGGGAGGGGCAGAGAGAGAGGGAGACACAGCATCAGAAACAGGCTCCAGGCTCTGAGCCATCAGCCCAGAGCCCGACGCGGGGCTCGAACTCACAGACCGCGAGATCGTGACCTGGCTGAAGTCGGACGCTTAACCGACTGCGCCACCCAGGCGCCCCATGTATATACTTTTTTAGAGGAAAACATTTTCTGGTGTTCAGAAAAATAACAGTTGGTATAAGTTACTTGAGAACTAAGAAGCAAAGGTGACTAATTGGCTCCGTATGCAAAGCTCTTATCCCATTGTTTATGGGATTCTGCTTCTTTATCCTTGGAAAATTACTGAGATGTGTATATATATATATATATATATATGTGTGTGTGTGTATATATATATATATATATATGTTTACGAGGAAAAATTTTCTGGTATTTAGAAAAATAACAATTGGTATAGGTTACTTGAGAACTAAAAAGCGTAGGTGACTAATTGTCTCCATATGCAAAGCTCTTATCCCATTGTCTGCTTCTTTATCCTTGGAAGACAGGTATGGGAAGAGAATGAAATTCTATGAGAAAGGAAACAAACAAAAAAGAGGATAAAATTTTGCATTTATCATTGAAGAGTTATCAATAAAACTATGAACCATGGTACTATCAATATGTATGTAGTAAGAATATATGTCTTTTGGTTCTATTGACAGGCTCTCTAATTAGAACAGAATTCCTTTCCTATTCTCTTCCCATACCATTATTTACTTGGTAATTATAGATATCTGAAAATCAGAGGCCCTCAATACAAAATCCTAAACATGAGAAATTACATTATGGCATATTACACAAATTACCTTATTATGTTTTGCACTTTTGATTTCCACTTTATAATTTTTGACTTCCATGAAGATTTCAGAGTTTTATAAATTGAAATACCTACTATATATGAGCAAAACTGGGACTGCCATCAAGCAAACAGGAGCAATTACACTAATCAGTCACAATTTTTCTTAATAACGTGCTCTTTTTCTTTTCATTCTCTTGTTGGAATATGCTGGTTTTGGTCTTTAATCATGTATAAATAGAATTAGTGTGAGAAGAAAATTTTCTCATATTTTAAAATAAGTTTTAATGAGCATTGAAATATTTCCACCTGTCACAATAGACCAATTAGACATGGTCATTTGTCTTAACTATTTTATTTCAACTATGCATGGAAGTACTAACAAAATTTAGACACAAATTGAAGTCATTAGGATTTAGGGATATACTAGAACTTTGGCCTTTATGAAACTTAATTAGCAAAATTAAATGATATAAAATCTGTGACTCTACAGAAGTACCAAATGCAAGGAATCCTGTAGACCTGTATATTCTGAATGTCTTAACTGTGACTAGATGCCTTTCTATTCATATCATTAAAGACTGGAAATAGATGTCATCCTTGTATTGTAATGACCTTTTTTCCTTAAGGAAAAACTCTCTATTAAAATAGTTATGTAAAAACTGAAGACAATTAAACAAAGCTTTAAAAAGTGATGGAATACTTTAGGAAATTAAGAGAAAGGAACAAACTAAATTCCAGGCTTAGTGGGATAAATTGTTTTGGGTTTCTCTTGTTGCTAGCCTAAAAAACTAAATTTGGGTGTTGTAGAGTTTTCCATCAGCTTACATATATGACACTGTTTTGCATCTGATATCATATTTGGGGGCAGTAACATTAACTGTATCAGGGTTGAAGAATATATTGGAAAAATAGAACACAGTTCTTGGGGTAAGCATTACACTGTCAAATAAATCAGTTAAAGAAAAAGATCTAATCTGTCAAATGTGAAAAAAACAAAATCATTATTCTTTATTGTCAGTTTTTTGTCAATTGATTGGTTCATTTAAATTCAGGCTAAAGAAGAAACAAATGAAAGAAAAGCTGCAGGAGCTGTAAAAGAATTTCCAACTCATCAGGAGAGGTAAGTGAATGCAATGAAAATAAATAATATCTTGAAAGAGAAAGAAATGGACACTTTTGCAGAGCCTGGGTGATGCTAAATAAAATTTACATTTTATAAAAGTGCAGTGTACAGCAAGATTTATAATTTACAAGTTGGGGGAAAGTAAAAAGAAGAGAAATACATATTATTGATGGCATCAGCTCCTAAGGAAAACGTCGGTGATGATTTTGGTGTGTATCCATGCATAGGCTGTGGTTTACCTACATAATCAAATTTTGTATGTGAATTTTTGTGCTAAGTTTTATTAATTTATCATTATAACAGTGTAAGATTTTCATGTTACTTTAAGTGTAATAAGCATCTTTAATTCCTGCACAGTACATCTTTTAGGATGTCCGCAAGGGTAATGTGGTCATTCTTTGATATTTAGATTTTTTTCTCATTACACAAAAATAAATAATGATAGATAGATAGATAGGATAAATTCATTAGAGGGTGCCTGGGTGACTCAGCTGGTTAAGTGTCCTGCTTCAGCTCAGGTCATGATCTCATGGTTTATGGATTTGAGCCCCATGTCGGGTTCTGTGTTGACAGCTCAGAGCCTGGTGCCTACTTCAAAGTCTGTGTCTCCCTCTCTTTCTGCCCTTCCCCCTTCTCTGCTCATGCTCGCGTGAGCGCGCGCTCTCTCAAAAATAAATAAATGTTAAAAATTAAATTCATTAGTGTAAATACCACAATGTTATGTTTCTTTTTTTAAAAAAAATGTAATGTTAATTTATTTTTGAGAGAGGGAAAGAGAGAGCACACGCATTAGCGAGCAACTGAGCGTGGGAGGAGGAGGGCAGAGAGAGAGGGAGATACAGAATCCAAAGTAGGTTCCAGGCTCTGAGCTGTCTGCACAGAGCCGGATAGATGCAGGGGCTCGACCTCAAACTCATGAACCATGAGACCATGACCTGAGCTGAAGTCAGATGCTTAACTGAATGAGGCACCCAGGTACCACCACATTTCTTGATATACTTGTTCCTTGGTGCTTTTGGAAGATGTGCCCTGTAATCACTAGTGAATGCAGGTACCTATATTGATATGCTATTTAATATTAGGATTTTTTATTCTTGGTTATTGGTATAAAAACTAAACCATCAGTGATCAGTTTCATGATTAGGTCACCAGGAGTATTTCCATCTTAAAATGTGTCATATTAAATTTCATCATTCATAAGTAGTCTATTCTCTGTTTTGTCCATCAGTCTATGGAGGAACACTCTCGACTTACACCTTTATACTTCTCAGTCACCTGTATTCTGAGACTTTTCCCTGGGAAACCTGAGTTTACTAATTTGACTAACCTTAACTTCCAATCTTGTTTCTAATTTACAGTAGATTATAATAATACTTGTTATTTATTCAGCTTCTAGTACTGCCCCAGGGCCTGTCAAGTCCATCCGGATAAATTCTTAATAACATGAAGTGGGACTCCTACAAATTCAAATATATATAGTTAAATCTTCCTATTTTCTTTCCCCAAAACAGAAAAAAGACAAAAAAGAAAATCATCCATTTTGATCTTTGTCTAACTTTAGCTTTGTTTTGTTTCATTCAACTCTTTCTAGAAAACATGCACCTACAATTACTAATAGAAGTAATACTCCTGCTTAAACATATTTTTAAAATTTTGATTTCTCCTTAGCCATCTTGGAAACTTTATTAGATGCCCCACCCCACCACCCTCACATACATATTAGGAGACAAGGAGACAAGGAAAGTCCTTTTGCTTAAGTGAAGAATCTCTAAAAGGTCATGTGTTCTCATAAGAAGAATTTTTATGGTGCCTTTGAAGTAAACATTCTGGTGAAGTACAAGGATCTTCAAGAAATAGTAGCAAACAGATCAGATTTCAGCATTAATAAAGCAGGGGTCAAAGTCTAATTGCATCTAAATTCAAATTTTACGAGTGGCACCAGTGACATTTCTTTGGCCTCTTCTGAAGGCAGTGGGTGTTGTTCAGATTGTTAGTTTTAATTTGTTCAGATGTGTTTTCATTACCAATTGGTACAGAGGTGGCAAAGGGAAATGATCTCTGGAGGAAGAACAAATGGTGAAATGTGTTTTTTGAGTCTCTTCCAGTGGCAACCAGTTTGATACCCCTTAGGAAATGTTTCTTGACAAAAATTATAAGAAAAATACCAACATTTGATTTCCAAATGTTTGACAAAATGGAAACCCTTTTGTTTGCCAGGAAAATAGAACCAATGGACCCTTTAATCTCAATATTTAATGGAGTTTTAAGAAAAGTTTATAAAGGAGAGAATATGTAAATTGTGCCCCAAATAGTCTGTAAAGTCAATCTAACTAACAGACACTCTGGGTTTGTCAAGATCTACATTATTTTTTTTTGAAGTTTGGGTTTTTTTTTTTAAATTTTCTATCTTTCCTGCCTTTTACTAACTCATTAAGTTTTCTTTGTTCTTTTCTCTTTATTCTGGTTGTTTGGAAATTAGGCATTTAAACATCTTTTGGTGGTTGGTAGAGATAAACACATTTTAAATATATTAATTTTGATATCAAGCTAGCCTGAAATTGTGCAATTTCCAAACAGTTCAATAAAATAAATTTAACACATGGAACTAAAATTACTGTCACCAATTTTTGGAGTCTTTTCTTTTTCCAAGAAAATGTTAATGAGAAAAGTGGCAGAAAGAAAAGTGACCACAACAATTGGCAGATTTAGTTATTTTTCTAGCTTTTAAAGTTTATTTTAAACACGAAAGGCGAAAATATAGGCCAAAAACAAGCACCACCCAACCAATAAAGCACATTTTAAAAAAATCCCAGTGACTTCAGTCCTCTGTTATTTTATTCATCTTGCCCCTTTTTCTTTCATTTCCTTCTCTATTACACTCACTAATAACAAATAAACAAGGTCTACTAACTGAATGTGATTCAAGATAAAGCTTTTTCCATAAATCATAAATCACTTAATATCATTCTGCAAAGTGCCTTTATTTGCTCTATTTAACATCTGACTAAGAATGTTCACTTTTATAAGTCTGATAAATATTTGGCACCAATAGAAAGCTATTTCATTTGAAATTTTATTGGATTTCACGTTAGCATTTCCTAGACCCTCATTTATCCAGTCAATCCGTAATTAATTAGTTCATTTCACTTGAGTCATCATAAACCCAGTTCTCTTGTTCCCAGTATACTTGATAAACCTTGAAGCTTTGCAGGTGAGTTATTCAGCGCTTACCGCCAGGGTGTTCACACAGTTCTGCTTTTTCTCCTGTCAGTGTGATATAAAATCTATCCATGGCCCTCTTTTGTTTTTAATACCATATTGGATGGTAATCCTTTGTGGTTAAAAAAAAGAAAGAAAGAAAAGAAAAAAGGACATTTCAAGATGCCATTATTAAGTCCACATGATGAATATTTACTGTTGTTGCTATTTAGATGTCTCAGAGGATATTCAAATTAATTTGATGTAGCATGGGGAGACTAGAAAACAACATCTTTAGTCTTGGAAAAAACATTGATTAAAATAACTAAAATCAAACACAAGCCAAAAAAGGGACAGAAAGGGTAACACTTTCTCACAAACTTGTTTTGGAAATTTCTACCAAAAAATTCTGACCATTAGTCAGCAGAGCAATGTTTTTCAGATTTTTTTGGATTCTTATATATTCACCCAATAAAATCATGCTTTTATTTGTTTTTGAAAGTTGGTACATGATGACAGATTTGTTCTTCTAGCAGGAACAGTATTTTCCTGGGTTTCATGCTCCTTCACTTCTTGTTACACTCATTTATAATTATCAGGGAAGCACAAGGTAAACGAATGTGACTTAAAAATTATAAGTTATAGGGGTGCCTGGGAGGTTGAGCATCTGACTCTTGATTTTAGCTCAGGTCATTATCCCAGGGTTATAGGATGGAACCCCACATCAGGCTCTGTGCTGGGCATGGAGCTTGCTTAGGGTATTCTCTCTCTTTCTTTTGCCCCTCTCTCCTGCTCATGCACTCTCACTCTAAAAAAAAAAAAAAAAAAGTATTAATTGGAAGGGCCTCCAAACTGATAGAAATGTTGAGCCACTGCCAAAAATGTAAATAAAATTGTGCCCCTGCTGCTTAAAATTCAGTGCAAATGTTAGAATGTTAGGCTTTGTTTTCAGTTATTGAATAAACATTGCCTGAATATGTAGAAAATCCTGTGCATACATTGGGAATAGAGAAATGAATAAGTCATGCATTCCATTCTCGAAGAGTTCAATGTAAATGTAGGGAAATATTCATCCAAGTTTTAGTCTAAGTTAGAAATTTGGTACCATACTTTTATAGTCCCTTTTATTTGCATAACTTCAATTTTACTTCCTGTAGAGCATCACAAATTAAACTGATTTCACCAACTGTTCTTCAGGCAACTAAATATTGTGATGGTCTTTTCCTGAACCCATCATCCATGGCCAGTTTTCTTTTAAATGTACAGTTGGAGTTACTCAAAATTGTACTTAATGATTATCTGATTGAGATGGCACATTGAAAATGTGGCATTACCATTTCTCCCTGTCTCCAAATTCCTTTTGAAATAACAACGAGTAACTAGAAAAAAAAAAGCTAACAGGAATAGTTGTTTTTTGAGGAACCTTCAGTTAACAGTAAAAACATGGTTTGGGATTGATAGGTAAATTTAAAACAAAGTCACTGGAGACCATGTACACAATGCACATACCTCCTGCTGAGATGAGGATTGGTTTTCCTGCTAGAAATTCCAGATGTGGAGTTAAGGGGAGAATGTAGGTGATCACAGACCTTCCTGTCAGGTGTTGGGTAGGACATGCCATTTACATTCTCAGAAACTCTCAGAATGGGAAATTTGACTCAAGCTTTATGATTCTCTGTATGTAAGAACATATATACACATAATAATTTAACTTCTTCCTTTAAGATTTAGATATAATTTATTCCTTTGCCTTGCCTTAATTGCTGTTAACTAGGACTTCTAGTACTTTGGTGAATGAGAGTGGTGTGGTATTCCTAGTCTTAGAGGAAAACTTTCAGTGTTTCACTGTTGACTATGATGTTAGCTGTGAGTTTGTGATATAGGACTTTTATTATGTTGAGTTATGTTCCATCTCTACCCAATTTGTTGACACTTTTTATTATGAAAGGAAGTTGTATTTTGTCAACTGCTTTTTCTGCATCTATTGAGGTGAACATGTGATTTTTAGATTTCATTTCATTAATGTGATATACCACATTATTGATTTGTGGATTTTGCATCCCAGATAAATCTCACTTGTCCATGGTGTATGATCCTTTTAATATGTTGTTGAGTTCATTTTGCTTAATTTTATTGTGAGTTTTTGTGTCTTTATTCATCTGGGATATTCACCTGTAGCTTTCTTTTCTTCTGCTGTCTTTGTCTGGTTTTGGTAATCTCAAGCCCAGGTGATACAGTAAACTAAGCAAAGTGGGCATTCACCTCACTGGGCATATGGGATAGAAGAAAACAAGTCACAGCCTAAGGTAATACCAAAATGAAAATAGAGAAAATAGTAAGAAAAGGCAGATGCATTTGGTGTTCTTCCCAGTATAAGTCATCCATTGTGTTAGCTATCTTAGAGGCCCCATTTTGAATGCCTACTCTCCATCTATTTATCTCAAAAAAAGTTCCACTTATACAGAGTCAATATTCATCCCTTTCATTATAAAGAATCCTGGTGGGTAAATTAGTTTCACAGTTATTTAAGCAATTCAAGTAACATACCTATGTCAGTTATTATAAATGTCTCTTTTTAAATCGTTTGATTCAGCTAAAACATTTTTGAGTCCATATGATACGACAAGCACTGATCTAGGCATGAGATACTCAGACATGAACAAACCAAACAAGGTGCTTGTCATCAAAGAGTTAAAATTTAGGCGCAGCAGTGGGGCAGGGGGGTGGGGGCACCGAGGCATGTCAGTTCACGGGGGCGCTCCTTCAATGGCAGCATGCAGCATCGGAACTCGGCCACAGGGGCGGGGAAGGAAAAGTGCGCCAGCGGTCTTGGCGCCCTCACCCCACCCAAGGGCTGTTACTGCCTCTGCTCACCCTCCCTCACCCTCCCTGGCTGGCGGGCTTCTGGTGTGGCGGTCTCTGATGGTGTCATCAAAGTGTTCAATGACATGAAGGTTCGTAAGTCCTCAACACCAGAGGAGGTAAAGAAGCGCAAGAAGGCGGTACCCTTCTGCCTGAGCGAGGACAAGAAAAACATCATCCTGGAGGAAAGCAAGTAGATCCTGGTGGGTGATGTAGGCCAGACTGTAGACGACCCCTACGCCACCTTTGTCAGGATGCTGCCAGACAAGGACTGCCACTATGCCCTCTATGATGCCACCTACGAGACCAAGGAGAACAGAAGGAGGACCTGGTGTTTTATCTCCTGGACACCTGAATGTGCACCCCTTAAGAGAAAAATGATTTATGTCAGATCCAAGGACGCCATCAAGAAGAAGCTGACGGGGATCAAGCATGAATTACAAGCATACTGCTACGAGGAGGTCAAGGACCGCTGCACCCTGGACGAGAAACTGGGGGCAGCGCCATCATCTCCCTGGAGGGCAAGCCTTTGTGAGCCCCCTCCAGCCCCCTGCCTGGAGCATCTGGCAGCCCCAGACCTGCCCGTGGGGGTTGCAGGCTGCCCCCTTCCTGCCAGACCCAAGGGGCTGGGGGGATCCCAGCAGGGGAAGGACAGTCCCTTCACCCCAGTTGCCAAACAGCCTCCTCACCCCCTGGACCTTCCTCCTACCTCCATCCCTGACAGTTCTGGACTTCCCAAACTGCTTTTAATCTTCTCATTCCTCTTGGGTTGAAGCAGACCAAGTTCCCCCCCCCCCAGGCACCCCAGTTTGGGGGGGGGCTGTATTTTTTTTAACGATACCCCAGTTCCCCACCTGTACCCCCCTTTTCCCATGCTGCCAACTTTTAACGGCAATAGTGACTGTGTTTGTCTGTTTAGTCCTGTGTATAAAAGGAATGTTGTGGAGATGACCCCTCCTTGCGCCACTGGTTCCCTTCCCTTTTGCCCCTGGTCTTCGCCACTGATGGAGGCAGGAGAGTAAGGGACCTTCAATTAAACACACACACACACACACACACACACACACACACACACACACACCAATAAAAAAAAAGTTAAAATTTAGAGGATACAAATGGTAAATAAGCAAAGAAATTTACATATTATGATAAAGTCTGGAAAAGATTAAAATTCAGGTGAGACGCTGAAGAGCAACGGAAATCACTTTTATGTGGGGTGATCAAAAGAGTCTGTGGCGATGTGAGGTTTAAGTTGAAATCTGAAGAAAATGACCAAACATATGAAAAGTTAGAAGGCAGAGCATTCCAAGGAGAGGAATAGTAAGCAATGGGGCCTGTTTATATGGGAAGGGTGAAGGAAGTGATCTTTAAGAAATTTAAATGAGGCCAGTGTGACTGGAGCATAATGAGAAAGGGTATGAATGATGTAAGGCCAGGTAGTGTACATATCAAGAAATGCCCTGTGGAACAATGTAGAGTGTGGATTATATTTCTTATCAGTGAGTTTCCATCGAAGGTTTTACCCAGAAGGTGGCATCATCTGGTTTTTATTTTTTTACAAGACCAGTATATCAGCTATGTGGAAAATGAGTTAAATAAGGGCAATGTAAAAGAAGGGAGACCAATGACTGGTTTGTGACAGTAGTCTGGACAAGAGTGATGGTGTCTTGGACCCACGTAGTGGGCTGATTCTTAGATTTTTGGTTTGAGCAACAGGGTAGATAGTGGTGGTATCTATTGAGATGGGAATACCAGGAATTAATAGTTTTAAGTAAGAGGTAACCCAGAGGTTAGTGTTTAATAAGTTAGGTTGAGATGTGTAACATGTTATATTTAAAGGTGCTGAAGATCTTGTCTTTTTTAGTTGGGAGATTCATGTTTGACCACAGTGATGAAAAAGTATGCTTACATAAGTTTACTGAAAATTCAAAAGTAATCAGCAAAAGTTTAGAAATAGGATTTATAATTTCCAGGTAGCGAAGAAGAGTTAAGAAAACCTTATCAGTATGACCAACAGCTAGGGAAGGTCAATGAAAACAAGAAAAAATAAATCATATTATAAACAAAGTGTCAGAATATATCTAGACATCTCAGTAATTATACTAGATCTAGTTACTTTGGTTGCTTATAAGTTTTTGCTATAATGTTTCATGCTAAAATGAGTATATAAATTTTGGTAAAAATTCATGAGTATTATATAGGAAAATTCCTAGCAGTGGCATTGTATGTCAGAATGTGCATTTTAGGTATGGCAGCTTATCAATTACATATCAGTTGTTCTTTAAGACAAACAACTTTTGTCTTCACTTATTTTCCTTATTGATTGTGTTTTCTATGTTACTGATTTCTGGTCTGATATTTATCCTTTCCTTTTTGTATGCTTATTTTGGATTTCATTTACACTTCTTTTTTGGGTTTGTTTTTGTTTATTAAGGTAGAAGCTGAAGCCATAGTTTTAGTATCTCTTTATATACAAATAGATATTTTATACTATAAATTTCCCTCTAAATCCTGCTTTAGTTCCATTACACAAATTTTGATGTGTTCCCTGTTCTCTTTTCATTAAAGATAGTTTCTCATTTCACTTGTAATACCTTCTTTGATCCATGGATTATTGAGAACTAAGTTTTCTTAGTTTCTGAATGTTTAGAGATATCCTTCTTTTATTGAAATTAAATCCATTTTTGTTAGTGACCATACTTTGTATGACTTGAATTATTTAAAATTGATTGAGACTTGGCTATTGTTTAACTGGTAAATATTCCATGTATAGTTAAATGCAAACTGTATTATTTTGTTGTTGGAGTATTCACCCTTCCTGATATTCTTTTGTTTGTTTGTTTATTTATTTTTGAGAGACAGAAACAGAGACAGAGTGTGAGCAGGGGAGGGGGAGAGAGAGAGAGAGAGAGAGACAGAGAGAGAGAGAGACAGAGAGAGAGAATGAATGAGAATGAATGAATGAATCCAAACCAGGCTCCAGGGTTTGAGCTGTCAGCACAGAGCCCAATGTGGGGCTCAAACTGATGGACTGTCAGATCACGACCTGAGCTGAAGTCACATGCCCACCCACTGAGCCACCAACACACCCCTCACCCTTCCTGATTTTCTATTCCATTAATCATTGAAAGTGGACTGTTAAAATCTCTGACATCTAAATATGTATTTGTCGATTTCTTCCTGCATTTTTATCAATTTCTGCTTCATGTGTTTTAAAGCTCTGTTATCAGATGCATAAATGTTCAAAATTATTTCCTCTTGATAAAGCAACCCCTTTATCATTATAAAATGACCTTCTTTTACCCAGATAATATTTTGCTCTGTAATCTACTTTGAGCGTAGACTCTAATCTGTGATTACTGCTAGCTTAACATTAAATATCTTTTTTAAAATGTTTATTTTTGAGAGAGAGTAAGAGAGAGAAAGCACACATGTGCAGGGGGAAGGGCAGAGAGAGAGAGAAAGAGGGAGACAGACAATCAGAAGCCATAAGCACAGAGCCCGATACAGGGCTTGAACTCATGAACTGTGGGATCATGACCTGAGCTGAAATTAAGAGTCGCATATTTAATCAACTGAGCCACCCAGGTGCCCCAACATTAAATTTATTTTACCATTGATTTTCTTTGTGGTATTATATTTAAAGAGTATTTCTTGGGCAGCATATAGTTGAGTGTCATCTTTTCATCCAATCTGACAATCCTTGCTCCCCCCCCCCCCATTTTTTCCCTTTAATCTTTTATTCCATTTTTAAAATTATAATTCCAGTGTAGTTAATATACAGTGTTATATTAGTTTCAGGTATACAGTACAGTGATTAAACAGATTAAACAGATCCATATATTTACTCAGTGCTCAGTAGGATAAGAGTACTCAATCCCTTTGAACTATCTCACCCATTCCCCCATCTGCTTGTTCTCTATAGTTGAGTCTGTTTTTTGCCTTATCTCTCACTCTTTTTTCCCTTTGTTCACTTGTTTCTTTTCTTAAATTCCATATTTGAGTGACATCATATAGGAGGTGTCTTTCTCTAACTGGCCTATTTCACTTAGCTTTATACTCTTTAGAACCATCCATGTTGTTGCAAATGATGAGGCTTCATTCTTTTTTATGGGTGAATAATATTACCTTATATATATAAACCACATCTTTTTTATCCATTCAACTTTGGATTGACACTTGGACTGCCTTAATAGTTTGGCTATCTTAAATAATGCTGCAGTAAATACAGAGCTGCTTGTATCCCTTTGAATTAGTGTTTTCATATTCTTTGGGTAAATACCCAGTAGTATGATTACTAGATCATAGGGTAGTTCTGTTTCTAATTTTTTGAGGAACCTCCAAACTTTTTACCAGAGTGGTTACACCAGTTTGCATTGTTATCAACAGTGCATGAGGGTTCCTGTTTCTCCACATCCTCATCAACAATTACTGTGTCTTGTGTTTTTGATTTTAGCCCTTCTGACAGATGTGAGGTGGTGTCTCACTACAGTTTTGATTTGCTTTCCCTGACAATGAGTTATGTTGAGCATCAACATCATAAGCATCATGTGTGTGTTGGCCATCTGGATGTCATCTTTGGAGAAATGTCTGTTCATGTCTTCTGCCCGTTTTTAAATCAGATTATTTGCTTTTTGGGCATTGAGTTGTATAATTTCTTTACATATGTTGGGTATGTTGTTTGCAAATGTCTTCTCCTATTACATAGGTTGTCTTAGTTTTGTTGGTTGTTACCTTTGCTGTGCACAAGCTTTTTATTTTGATATAGTCCCAATAGTTTACTTTTGCTTTTGTGTCCTTTGCCTCTGGATATATAACTAGAAAGATACTCCCTTTTTTTGTATGAAATTTATTGTCAAATTGGTTTCCATACAACACCCAGTGCTCATCCCAACAGGTGCCCTCCTCAGTGCCCATCACCCACTTAGAAAGATATTCTTACAGCAATGTCAGAGAAATTACTGGCTGTGCTTTCTTCTAGGTTTTTTTTTTTTTTATGGTTTCAGATATCACATTTAGTACCTTAATCTATTTTGAGTTTATTTTTGTGTATGGAGTGAGAAAGTGGTCTAGTTTCATTTTATTGCATGAAGAGGTCTGGTTTTCCCAGCATCATTTGTTGAAGACACTGTATTTTTCCCATTGCATATTCTTGCCTCTTTGGTTGAAGATTAATTGACCATATAATTGTGGGTTCATTTCTGGGTTTTCAGTTCTGTTCCATTGATTTGCATGTCTATTTTTGTGCCATTACCATACTGCTTTGGTTACTACAGCTTTGTAATATAACTTGAAGTCTGGAATTGTGATACCACCAGTTTTGTTTTTCTTTTTCAAGATTGCTTTGACTCTCCTTGGTTTTGTGGTTTCATATAAATTTTAGGATTGTTTGTTCTAGTTTTGTGAAAAATACTATTGGTATTTTGATAGGGATTGCATGAAATGTGTACATTGCTTTGGGTAGTGTAGACATTTTAACACTACCTATTCTTCCAAACCATGAACATGGAATGTTTTTCTATTTCTTTGTGATTGTCTTGAATTTTTTTCATCAGTGTTTTCATAGTTTACAGAATACAGGTCTTTCATTACTTTGATTAAGTTTATTTCTAGCTATTTTATTATTTGTGGTGCAGTTGTAAATGAGATTGATTTCTTAATTTCTCTTTCTAGTGCTTCATTATTAATATATAGAAATGCAACAGATTTCTCTACATTGATTTTGTATCTTATTACTTTACTGAATTTATTTATTGGTTCTAGAAGTTTATGGTGCAGTCTAGATTTTCTCTATATAGTAACATGTCATCTACATATAGTGAAAGTTTTACTTCTTCCCTAACAACTTGGATGCCATTTATTTATTTAGTTAGGTATCTGATTGCAGTGCTAGAATTTCCAGTACTATGTTGAAGAAAAGTGGTAAGAATGGGCATCCTTATTGTGTTCCCAGTTTTAGGGGAAAAGCTCTCAGTTTTTCACCATTGAGTATGATATTAGCTGTGAGTTTTTCATAAATGGCCTTCATCATGTTGAGCTATGTTCCCTGTACACCTACTTTATTGATGGTTTTTATCATGAATAGATGTTGTACTGTGTCAAATACATTTCTGCATTTATTAAAGTGATCGTATGGTTTTTATTTTTCTCTTATTGATGTGACATATGTCAATTGATTTGCAAGTATTAAACCACCTTTGTATCACTGGAATAAATCCCATTTGATCATGGTGAATGATTCTTTTCATGTATTGTATGATTTAGTTTTCTAATATATTGTGGATTTTGTATCTGTGTTCATCAGGGATATTGGCTTGTAGTTCTCTTTTTTTGTTGAGTTTTTGTCTCACTTTGGTATCAGGGTAATGCTGTCCTAATAAGATGAATTTGGAAGTTTTCCTTTCTCTTCTAGTTTTTAGAATAATTTGAGAAGAATAGACATTAATTCCCATTTAGATGTTTGGTAGAATTTACCTACGAAGCTGTCTGGTCCTGGACTTCTGTTTGTTGGGAGTTTTTTTTATTACTAATTGCATTTCCTTGCTGTTAATCCATCTGTTCAAATTTTCTTTCTTCCTGTTCCAGGAATGTATCAATTTCTTCTAGGTTGTCCAGCTTGTTGGCATATAATTTTTCATAATATTTTCTTACAATCATTTGTATTTCTGTGGTGTCAGTTATTTTATTTTATTTTATTTTTTTTGATAAATCTGGTTAGAGGTTTATCAATTTTGTTGATCTTTTCAAAGAACCAGCTCTTGGTTTCATTGATCTGTTCTATTGTTTTTTTAGTTTGTAGATCATTTATTTCTGCTCTAATCTTTATTATTTCCTTCTTTCTACTGGTTTTGTGTTTGTTGGTTCTTTTTTTAGTTCCTTAAGATGTAAGGTTAGGTTGTTTGACATTTTCTTGCTTTTTGAGATAGGGCTGTATTAGTATAAATTTCCCTCTTAGAATTGCCTCATCCCAGAGATTTTGTAGTGTTGTGTTTTCATTTTCATTTTTCTCCACGTAATTTTTGATATTCTTTGCTTTCTTGCTTGACCCATTCATTGTTTAGTGACATTTATTTATTTTTTAAATAGGCTCTTTACTTGTAGCCCAACATGAGGCTTGAACTTAGAACTCTGAGATCAAGACCTGAGCTGAGATCAAGAGTCAGATGCCTAACTGAATGAACCTCCCAATTGTCCCAAATAGCATGTTATTTAACCTTCATGTATTTGTGTTCTTTTCAGAATTTTTCTTGTGGTTGATTTCTAGTTTCATAGTGTTGTGGTCTGAAAAGATGTATTGTATGATTTGATCTTTATGACTTTTTTGAGACTTGTTTTGTGACCTTATACATGATCTGTTATGGAGAAGGTTCCACCGGAACCTTCCATTGAACACTGGAAGGTTCCATTGAACATTGGAAAGAATGTGGCAGTGCCTGAGTGGCTTAGTCCCTTAAGCGTCCAACTTTGGCTCAGGTCATGATCTCATGGTCTGTGGGTTCAAGCCCTGTGTCGGGCTCTGTGCTGACAGCTCAGAGCCTGAAGCCTGCTTCAGATTCTGTGTCTCCCTCTCTCTCTTCCCCTTGTGGTCTGTCTCTCTCTCTCTGTCTCTGTCTCTCTCTGTCTCTCTCTCTCTCAAAAATAAATAAACATTTTAAAAAATTTTTAAAAGAAAAGAATGTGTATTCTGGTGTTTTAGGATAAAATGTTCTGAATATATCTGTTACATCTATCTGGTCTAATGTGGTATTCAAAGTCACTCTTTCCATGTTGATTTCCTGTTTGTGTTAATTTATGGAAGTGGGGTATTAAAGTCCTGTGATATTATTGTATTACTATCTTGCTTCTGTGTTGGGTGCATAAATATTCACACATTACATCTTCTTGTTGGATTATCCCCTTTATTATTATTTGTTGTTCTTTTTTTGTCTCTTGTTACAGTCTTTGTTTTAAGGTCTATTTTGTCCAATTTAAGTATTGCTACCCTGGCTTTCTTTTGACATTCACTTGCATGGTAAGTGTTTCTCCATCTCTTCATTGTCAGTCTGCATGTGTCTTTAGGTTTGAAATGAGTCTGTCATAGGCAGCATATAGATAGGTCTTGTTTTCTTAACCATTCTGTCACCCTACATCTTTTGATTGGAGCATTTGGTTCATTTACATGCAAATTAATTATTGATAGGTATTTATTACCATTTTGTTACTGGTTTTGTAGTTGTTTTTGTAGTTCTTCTGTGACCTTTTCTTATGGTGTGCTGGCTTTCTTTAGTGATATACTTTGGTTCTTTATTATTCATCTTTTGTGTATCCATTACTGGTTCTTTAATTTGTAGTTACCATTAGGTTTGTACATAACAACTGCATATAGTAGTCTTTGTTAAGGATGGTCACTTAAGTTTGAACCCATTCTTTACTCCTCTTACCACCTTCCTCCCCACCCCAACATTTTAGGTATATGGTGTCCTAGTTTACATATTTTATTCTGTGAGTCCCTTGACTGATTTTTACAGATATACTTCTTTTTACTGCTTTTGTGTTTCCTACTTTTGTTACTCTTCTTTACAGTGTTTCCTTTCCACACGAAGAATCCCCTCCAGCATTTCCTGTAGGGCTAATTTAATAGTCATAAACTCCTTTAGCTTTTGTTTGTCCCAGAAACTCTTTAACTCTCCTTTTCTTCTGAATGATAGCTTTGCTGGGTAGAGTATTTATGACTGCACTTTTTTTTTTTTTCCTTTCAGCACTTTGAATCTATAATGTTGCTTCCTTTTAGTCTGCAAAGTTTCTGTTGAAAAATCTACTTATGGGGTTTCCTTTTGGGGTTTCTCTTGTATGTAACTGTCTTGTATGTAACAACATCTTGTTGTTTTTCAAATTCTCTATCATTGCTTTTTGCCATTTTAATTACTATGTGTCTTTGTGTGAAGCTCCTTGGGTTGATTTTGTTGGCGGATCCTGTGCTTCCTGGATCTGGATATCTGTTTCCTTCTTCAGATTACTGAAGTTTTTGGCTATTATTTCTTCAAATAAATTTTCTGCCCACTTTAATCTCTGTTTTTCTTCTAAGATTCCTATAATGGGAATATTAATATGCTTGATGAATCACTGAGTTACCTAAGTCTATTCTTATTTTGTATCTATTTTTTCTATTGTACTACCTGCTCAGCTTGATTACTTTCCATTAGTCTGTCCTCCAGGTCACTTACTCATTCCTCTGCTTCTTCCATCCTGCTATATATTCTATCTAGTATATTTTTACTTTCATTTATTGTGTCCTTCATCTCTGATTGGTTATTTTTTAATCTCCTTGTTCAGGGTCTCACTGATGTCTTCCACTCATCTCTCAAGTCCAGGGAGTATATTTATGATCATTATTTTAAATTCTCTATCAGACATACTATTTATATCCATTTCTTTTAGATCTCCTGTTGTGGCTTTGTCCTGTTTTTTCACTGAGGACTTATTCGTCTCCTCATTTCATCTAATTCTCTGCATCTGGTTCTTTGTGTTTGGAAATTCATCTATTTCTCCTGCTCATTATAGTAATAACCTTATGAAGAAGAGTTCTTGTAGTACACTGCAGTGCCATGTCCCCTGTTCACCAGAACCTGGTGCTTCAGGTTTTTTCCTATGTAAGTTGTATGTGCCCTGCTGTTATGTTCTGGCTGATTTTTCTTCCAGTCCACTCATCTGCAGTGGCTCTCTTTGCTTATTGTGAGCAATGTTTGATCCCTGGCTGGGATTGGTTACATAGTTTTAATAAGGTATGCACCAGTCTGCTTATAAAATAAGACCTTCCCCTCCTGCCACTTGGACCAGGGGTGCTTCGGCCCATCCACAGTGTGTGCCTGGGTGGGGTGCACAGTTTTAACAAGGTGTGGGTGGGGTTCAACAGGGCTCCCTGCTGGCACCAGACCAAGGCAGGTGAAATGTACAGGTGGAGAGACATTGTATTGGCAAGGTTTGTGTTAGTCTTCTGGTGGAGTGGACCAGCATTACCAGGACCAAGGCAAATGTGACTAGAAATGGAAGATCCCCAGAAGTTCATGGGTGACAGGGCTTGGTGTAAGCAAGTTAGGTAGTGTGTGTGGGTGCTGTGCTGCTTCCCGCAGGTGGCTCTGAATTTATGCTGCGAGTCAAGGGAGGGAAATGGTGACTGCCAGCTCCTTTGTTACTGGAGGAGTCTTCCTGTGAATCCTGACCCTCTAGGCACTCTGTGAGATGAGTAAATAATTCTCCCTCCCATGTGTTCCAGGCATTTTTCAAATTGCTGGTTGTATACTATATTTCTGCAGATTGTTTGTTGTGTTTTCTCTTTAAGGGCAGTCACTCAACTTCCCATCTCCCTTGGGACCCTCCCAGAACCAAGCTGGTTTATTTTTGAAATTCCAGGCTTTAAGTTCCATTGGTTGTAAGAACTCATGAAATTTGGCACCTCTTGCTTTCTTAGCCAAATTAGGGGGATTCATCTTCCCTGTGTGGGCTGCTTGGTGTGATAGTCTGTTTCTCTCACTTATCTGTGCCTACATGTCCCTCCCTTGTGTGGATACTGTGGTCCCTTTAGCTTACCACTGCATGTCTGCCCTTCCTACTGTCTTTGATGTGTCCTCTTCTCTACCTTTAGTTGTGGAGTTCTGTCAGTTTTCATGTAGTATTCTGGACTATTTATACTGATATGAATGTTATCTAGTTATATCTGTGGGACCAGGTGAAGTTAGGGTCCTCTTACTCAACCATCTTCCCAGCCTCCCATTCCCTGATAGTCCTTGCTTTTTGATGGTAATGATTAGATTAGTTATATTTCATGTGATTATTAATATGGTTAAGTTAAAATCTAGCATGCTACTAATCTACTATCATGCTGTTATTTCTGTTCTCTGCCTTCTTTGAATTAATTTTGTTAGTATTTTGTTTCTCTTCTTTGTTATTTTATTAGCTATAACTTTTTTGGTATTATGCTTATAGTTGTTTTGGGGTTATATAGTATCCATCATTGATATATCACAATCAGCCATCAAATAGATGTTATGCCACTTCATTTATGATGCATGGACCTTAAAACTGAATATATCCATCTCTCCTTGCCTGAATTTTGTACCTTCATTGTCATATATTTTTCTTCTCCATGTGTTCTAATTCCCTCAGTGCATTGTTATTCCTTTTACATTAAGCTGTCAGTAATCTTTCAAAAATATGTAAATAATAAGAATATATTCTATTGGTACCCATTGAGTTATTTCTGGTATTTTCTCTTACTTTGTGTAAATTCATATTTTCATTTGGTTATCATTTTCCTTCTGCTCTAAGGACATCTTTAAACATTTCTTTAATTGCAAGTCTTCTTGTGATAATTCTTTGAGATTTTGTGTGATTAAAAAAACCTCACTTTTTTCTTATCTTTTAAAAATATTTGCTGGAAATATAAATCTAGAGTGACAAGTATTCCCCCGTCCCACCTCAGTCCTTTAAGATGTTATTCTCTTGTCTTCTGGCTTGCCTTACTTCCAATGAGCAGTATGCTGTCATCTCTATTTCTTGTCATGTGTATATACTGTGTATTTTCCCTCTGGTTAATTGTAAGATTATTTCTTTACCTCTAGTTTTAAGCAGTTTAATTTAGATGTGCTTTGATGTAGTTTTGGTTCTTTTGCTTCTGGTGATTTAAGCTTTTTGGGTCTGTGTGGTTGGTAGTTTTAATTGAGATTGAAATTTTCAAGCATTATTTGTTCAGTACATGGTTTTTTCCTTCTCTTTCTACTTTTTCTTCATGAACTATGGGCACATATATATTAGGCAATTCAAACTTGTCCAACAGCTCACTCACACACTGTTCATGTATTTTTATTTTTCTATTTTATTTTGTACAGTTTTTTTTTTTTTTTTTTAGTTTTTAAGTTCACTAATCTTTTTGGCAGCAGTATCCAATTTGCTATTAATCATAGCCTGTGTGTGTGTGTGTGTGTGTGTGTGTGTGTGTGTATGTTTTATCTTTGATATTATTATTTTCATCTCTAAAAGTACAATTTGGGTCTTTTTAAAGAATACATATCTCTCATCTCTTTTTAATAAGTCATTATTTCCTATGGTTTTTTTTAAGTTATAAAGTACAGCTATAAACCTGTTTTAATGTTCCTGTCTACTAGTTTTATTATCTTTGTTATTACTCTGTCACTTTCTCTTGATTTATTTTTCTCCTTCTTATGTACCATATTTTCCTTCTTCCTTGTTTTTTTTTGCCAGTAATTTCTCATTGAATGGTAGGCATTGTGAATTTTAACTTTTTTGGTGCTGCATATTTTGTGCTATGTTTTTGTAATTGAGATTTATCACTTTGGCTGAAGCAAGACCATTGCTGTTTGTTTCCTCTCCTTTTTTTCCCCATGATGCTTTCTCTTTGTTCATATAGTGTCCTTGTACACCTGTGCTAATGAGTCCTCAACTGAAGACTTGAAACCTCTGTAGGTTTCCAGAGTTTCTGTTGGTGTAGCTCTCTTGTCTCTGGAATTCTACTATATATGTCATAGCTGTGTAGGACTCACAACTCTGTTACGTCACCTCAGGGAACCAAGACACTATTGGCTTCCCACTCTTTGTACATGAACTGGATTCTTTATCCAGGATGTAAATTCTGGCAGTTGTAGGCCTCAACTCATTTATTTCCTTCCTTTCAGGAATTACTGTCTTTCATTTCCTGATGTGTTATATATTGAAAACCATTCTTTTGTATATTGTGTTTCGGTTTTAACTTGTTTCTTATTTTTTGGTGAATCTGGATAGAAGTAGAAATTGTATGTTTTTATTTTGATTTAACTTGTTGGGTGCTCTGCAGCTGTGGCTTGTTTTTTCCTTCAGTTTCGAAATTTCTCCACCATTTCTTTTCCAGTCTTGTTGCTACCTATCTTCTATCCCTTTTTCTCTGCCATTCCAATTACACACATACATATATTGCAATTTTTCTTTCTATCTCCTGGGCCTTTTACTCTTTCTTCTGTATTTTTCTTTACTTTTTTTCTTTTCTTTTTAAAAAATCTTTCCATACTTATTGCTAGAAAATTTCTGTTGATTATTTCCAGTAAGTGAATAATTATTTTTATAATATGCTATTAAATCCATTTTTAGAGTTATCACTGTTGAGATTGTATTTTTCAGTTCTAGAATTTAGACTTTCTTTTCCAGTTTTCTCCTGTAAGCCTTATTTTATTTTCATCTTATCTCCTTGAACATTGTAACTACATTTATTTTAATTATAGGCTTTGTGCCTTAATTATCTGTATTCCATGAGCATTCATTTTTATTGTCTGTTGTTTCTCTTCTTTTATATTTATGTTGTTTTATTCCTCATAGTCCACTTTAATTTTGAATGGCAGTCACATATGTAGTATGAAAACAAAATGTAGAAATAATTTTAAGTTTTGGATGATGTTCTTCCTTCAGAGGAATGTATTTGCTTCTGACAGGTAGCTCAAGCAAGTCAAAGTCATAGAGCTAGTATGTTTCCACATTTATGCTTATTCCCATGTTAAATGACCTCAGCACAGAGAGTGGAGACATGTGAGGTGCCTCTTCTTATGTTCTGACTCTAATTTTGTTCCACTAGCATGCGGTTGTCAAAATCATACCTCAGCTTTTCAGCTTCTCAACCTCTTCTCAATTTAGCAAGTAGCATTTGGAGAAATGTAGCTCCAAATGCTGGACTCCCCTCACTGCCTTCTTTTGGGTCTAGGTTTCAAAATTTTTAGTGCCTTGTTGGGTCCCCAGTGCCTTCAGCAGTTACTTTTAATATTTTGTCCAGTTACTAGTTATTCTCTCTGGGACTATTGGTTTGAATTACCTTGCTTGTGATTATTAGAAGAGGAAGTTCCATTCTTACTCTCATTATATTAGTAAGTATCTGTAACCCTTTGATCAAGATAAAATTAATTTATAATTAAATATTTTCTGAAGTAAGTAAATTTTATTTGACCAGAAGTAAGAAATTACTCTAAATTCTTTAAGCTAGGGACATGAAGAAAATGTTATTGGAGAAATGATCAAAATTAGAGGTGATAATTGGCAATGGATATCCATAATTTTGAGTGGGGCTAAACTTTGTATAACAATGATTAATTTAGCAAATGTGGTTTTGACATACTAGTAAAAATAAGTTCACATCCCAGTTAATTGTTCACAGATATTCTGTTACTGTGCTTTTGGTAGTGATAGTTTGAGCCTGAGCTGAATCTAATGTAGTAGGTTATTTGTGTGTGTGTAGGTATGGTCAGTGTAAACTCTAGTAAGGGAAATTGGGAAAAATTAAAGCTTGGGAGAATGGTCAAAATCAAGAAGGTATAATGTAGAAAGATTACTTAAAATTTTATAATGGAAAAAAATTAAGTGTTTTATTAATTGAGGTTCATTAGGAAATATGAGTATGAACTAATGGCTCTAGTAAAAGTGTATTTTTCAGCATTGTCACCAAAGAGAACCAACAGAATGTAAATACCAGTAATGGGTATTGAGGAAAAAATATAATATCCATTCCTACTACTTATATTTTAGACTCTATTTCACTGTACATTAGAAGTATTATTTCAAGAGTACATGATTTCATGTCTCTGGCCAGGGAAACGTTAAAAATAAAAAGCGTTTGAAATATCTTATTGCAAGAAGTCAAAGGTCTTTGGAAATACTAGCATAGCCTTGAAGAAGCCAAGTTTATGGTGTTTCCATTAGCTAAATTGGTACAAAGTAAGACTTGAAACGACTAATAATTATTGCTAATTGGAACAAATTGAGTCTGTGAGAATCTACTACTCCTTAATTATATTCAAAAGGGAAAAGTTAATATGACTTATATAAAAACATAGTTGTATTACAAAATAATTAAATATTCTTAAGAGATGAGTGAAATGTACAGGTCAGTCTATTATCTGCTGGACAGTAAAACCTCTTAGGGAAACTAATAATAATATGATGCTTCTTATTTTTTGTCTTCCTGGCCTGGTAGGCTATCAAAAGCACTATTCATTTTCTTAATCTCTTTGCCTCCTCTTCAGGAATCGTCATGTTTGCAGGAAGAAAGCAGATTCAAATGCTAGTATCAACTTACAGGGGGATTTCTATCTTTATTTTATTTTATTTTATTTTATTTTATTTTATTTTATTTTTCTTTATTTTAATTTTTAATATGAAATTTATCGTTAAATTGGTTTCCGTACAACACCCAGTGCTTATCCCAACAGGTGCCTTCCTCAATACCCATCACCCACCCTCCCGTCCCTCCCAGCCCCCACCATCAACCCTCAGTTTGTTCTCAGTTTTTAAGAGTCTCTTATGTTTTGGCTCCCTCCCTCTCTAACCTGGTTTTTTTTTTTTTTTTTAATTGAATTCAGCCTCATGATTCACTACTTGGAGGGACTGAAATGTATCTTCAAAAAAAATCTCAATGCTTAGAAAAGAGTTAGGTGATCTTTGATTACTCATGCTTCTTGCCACCCACTAAAAACATAAAATCATTGTGATTTGCAAATCATTAATTCACAAGTTTCCATTACTGCTGACTGATATGGTAAATATATATTAATGCAGAACCATTGATTATTTAGGCAGACTGAGAAAAACTTGAAGAATTGGCATTTTGGAAAGAAAACACAATAAAACAAAATTAAATAAAACCTACATGAAAGAGATAGGGCCAGAAGTTCTGTTTATATAATGAGGTATTTATAATGTTTTAATTGTGGGGATAAAAATCCTGCTTTATGTACTTTGGAAGCATGGTAGTGGTGACAATGAATGTCGCTTAAGTTAATGTGACCTCATTTGGACATAAATGCTCTTACATTTGGGGTCATTTGTGTTTTATACTGAACATTGCAATAAATTCTGAGGGCATAGAGTTGTAGCACTGTTATTCCAGGAGAAATTCTGGCTGTGTTTAAAAATAGAGAATCTTTTAATATTGAACTTTTAAAACTCTTGAGTATTATAAGTATTTTTTCTATCATAAATTAGTAATACAAAAATAGTTTTAAAAATGTTATAAACAATAAATATAAGGTAAAATTCATTTTACTGCCCTGACTGGTCACAAATAAAAACAATTTCATAAAAGTGGATACAGGGGGAATACAAATTCCTATTAATTCTGATGAAAATGAACCTATACCATATGAAAGACCATATTTGAAAATTTGTTAGTCATCCTGTACTACTTTTGGCAGTATTCTCAATGCTCAACCTTAAAGTAGTGAAGGAGACAGAATGTCTGTGCTCCCATGGAGAGCTACCATTCCAGGGAGGAAGAAGTATCCAAAGAAGAAACAAAAAAGGTAATCCATAATTGTGGATTTTACTTTTATGTTCTTAGAGAGCAAATGTCATATATAAAAAGTCTCAAGGAGGGGTGCCTGGGTGGCCACATTGGTTAAACGTCTGACTCTTGATTTCAGCTTAGGTCATGATCACATGATTAGAGAGATCCAGCCTCATGTCAGGCTCCAGAACTCCATGCTAATCACGGAGCCTACCTAGGATTCTCTCTCCCTCTCGCCCCTTCTCCTGCTCACTTGCACACATGATCTCTCTTTCTCAAATAAATAAACTTAAAAGTCTCAAGGACATTTCCCTTTTATAATGACAACTGTATAATTTATTGCCTAAACAAGGGCACTAAGGTGCTAAAATAATTGAAGTAATTTAGTTTTTAAATATTTGTTGACTGAGAAATTAGCTTTATTATCTGTATGAATTTATACAATATTTTTTCTCAAATTATTTTTAATTTTAATTTTCTCAAAATGAAAATAACATGCATTTGTGTACATTAAAGCAAAATTTTTTTTGAATCATTGATTTTCTAACATTGAAATAGCACAATTTGAATGTTTAATTTTGGTACATATGCACATATTTTAATCACTTTTTAAACTTTATTTATAATACTGTATTACAGGTATTTTTCTGAAGGACCCTTTTTTCAACAGGTTTTATTTTTATTTTGCCAGATGATTCCAATACTTTAAAAAGTAATTTTATTATTGGTGTACCTAGCTGTGTCAGTCAGAGAGCATGAGACTCTTGATCTTAGAGCTATAAGTTTGAGCCCCATTTTGGGTACAGAGATTACTTAAAAAATAAAATATTAAAAAAACAATTTTATAATTAGTAATTTTGAAACGTTTTATATTTTTAATGAACTCCTTCTCTAAAGACCATATTTTTTTTTAATTTTTTTTTCAACGTTTATTTATTTTTTGAGACAGAGAGAGACAGAGCATGAACGGGGGAGGGGCAGAGAGACAGGGAGACACAGAATCTGAAACAGGCTCCAGGCTCCGAGCCATCAGCCCAGAGCCTGACGCGGGGCTCGAACCCACGGACCGCAAGATCATGACCTGGCTGAAGTCGGACGCTTAACCGACTGCGCCACCCACGTGCCCCAAGACTATATTTTTTAAATAGAGAAAATATCCTTTCCTTGGTGAGTCACCTGGAAACATCCAAGCAGGTTTTTCTCTAAATGGTAAATATTCTCAATTTTCATTCTGCCCCTATTGATATATATAAATATTTTAATCCATGTATTTTCCGGGTACGGCGTTTTTAGCCTCCTTTAGAAGTTTCTTTGATAAAACCTTTCTTTCTAAACCCCAAACTCATAAATTCTATTTAAAATCCTTTTGAATATTTTACCATATTTGGATGCAAATCATAGGCCTTCACAATTTAATCCTCTAGTATAGAATGTAAATTTTTCCAATTAAAAATAGGCGTTCTGTCAAAAGATTCTTCCAACAAGTCATGATATCATACAATTCAATTGCAGAATTTCAGGAATAAGTCTTATAAACTGTTTGATATTTTAGCATTCAGTTTGTTCAGTTCCTCACTTGTTCTGGAATAATTTTAACTATTTTCTGATTTGTAAATTTTGTCTTCATATTATTGATAGAAATCAAAATAGTGGTTGAGGACTGATAAAAGGAGTGAAAAGAAAATTTTGTGCAGTGATGGAACTATTCTATATCTCATTGGGGGTAATGGTTATACAAATTAATGCTTTGATTGAAACTCATCAAAATGTACTCTTAAGATCTGTGCATTTTACTGTAGGTAAATTTTATGATAAAAAATGAAAATCAAAGCAAAACAAAAACCTAAGTGCTCATGTGAGGAGAGTGAAACAAACCAAAGTAAGCTATGAAGTCCATTAGCATTCATAAAAATTAAAAATACGTATACATAATACAATAATACATGTTTTATAAAACACATATGAAACAAAAAAAAATCACTTAACAGTATAGAATGGTTGTTTGGTTGCAGAAGTTGAAGGAGGTGTAGAAATAGGGGGAAAGGGGGATAAAAAATTAAAATAAGAGTTTTCTTGCATTGTCCTTTGAGTAGTAACTTGTATACTAAAGTCCAAAATTTAAAGAAAAGAATGTTATTAGAATTGTGTGAATAATCTTTTTTAAAAGACATTTTATAAACATGTTCACAATGAGAATTTGTCTCTGTTATTCTCATCTACTTGAGAGTAAAGTTTCATGAAACTTGGTCCATGAAAATTCTTCTCAGTGTAGTCAAAAGTAATGATACAATAATAAAATAACTGAAATGCACATGGCTGACTTTTTTTTTTTAGTAATAAAACAGAACAAAGGAAAAAAGGTCTGTGCCAAAGCATTTGAACCCCATTTCTCTGTTTTTTACACATATTAAATACAGGTTATTGATTTGAAGAATATTTACACAAGCACGGTAGTCCATACGTGAAGACAAAATTACAGTTCTTTAGGGCAGAGATGCCCAAGAATGCTCTCATCTTTAGATGGTATTCAGGTACTGTCTGAATTAAACATGGGTTTGTTGGTTCTATATTAAGGAAAATAGTGGATTTTAAACTACAGAGTCACTATCATAGGTTATAAAACACGACACTGCAAAATGCCAGCATATTAACTTTTATTATTCAGTCACTAGTTAGCATACACTTGTGGACATTTAGCTGAGAAGTATGAGAAAAATTATACTCTTTCTGACACACTGTTTACAGGCTTCATAATAGGGGTTTTGTAGTAGTATGAAGTATTCTTATTTGTTTGTTTTCATTATTTTATAATGTGTCCTCAAAACAGCAAATATTATTGTAGTATGATTCTAGGTAAGCAAAACTTCTGTAGAATTACTAAATGTTAGATTCAGAAACTAACCTGTAGGTTAGTCAGACCTTTACTCAAAACCTCTATTTGTTACTTGAGAATGGGTGTTGATACCATGCAGGTGATTTAGAGGGTCATTAATTTAACTTCTGTGATCAGTAACACTTTCTAAAAATCACACTCAGATTTCCTCCTACCTATAAGTATTTAAACAGGTTTGTATAATTTTGTATGTTTAATTTGATTTTAACATATAATACAGATGCCATTTAAAATTTTTTTATAAATTGGCTACTTCAAATATTTTTGTTTAGTTTAATATGGAAAATAATTTTAAAGAAAAAATATTTGATTTAAGGGTACAAAACACCATATAATGGCATCTGGACTTCTCATTTGCAGGAATAGGTATTTATCCTTTATAATAGGCATATATCCTTTAGAATAGGGAAATTTCATGTATGTTCTTTAGTACAGTATTAGAGTAAATTAGTAAAAAGAAAAATAGATTAATGTTACTCAGTACCCTATGCCTTTTTTTTTTGAAGTCTTCATTTTTAAAAATTTTTAAAAAATTTACATCCAAATTAGTTAGCATATACTACAACAATGATTTCAGGAGTAGATTCCTTAGTGCCCCTTACCTATTTAGCCATCCCCCCTCCCACAACCTCTCCAGTAACCCTCAGTTTGTTCTCCATATTTATGAGTCTCTTTTGTTTTGTCCCTCTCCCTGTTTTTATATTATTTTTGTTTCCCTTCCCTTATGTTCATCTGTTTTGTCTCTTAAAGTCTTCATATGAGTGAAGTCATATGACTTTTGTCTTTCTCTGACTAATTTCACTTAGCATAATACCCTCCAGTTCCATCCATGTAGTTGCAAATGGCAAGATTTCATTCTTTTACATTGGCGAATAATACCCCATCGTGTGTGTGTGTGTGTGTGTGTGTGTGTGTGTGTGTGTGTACCACATCTTCTTTATCCATTCATCCATTGATGGACATTTGGACTCTTTCCATACTTCGGCTATTATTGGTAGTGCTTCTATAAACATGGGGGTGCGTATGTCCCTTCAGAACAGCACACCTGTATGCCTTGTATAAATGCCTAGTAGTACAATTGCTGGGTTGTAGGGTAGTTCTATTTTCAGTTTTTTGAGGAACCTCCATACTGTTTTCCAGAGTGGCTGCACCAGCTTGCATTCCCAAAAATCTGTCAAATTATTATAATAATTAGAAATGTCAAAATGTGGAGAATCTATATGACAATTTTATTTAAGCTTTAGAAGTACTATTGAAGCACATTTCCCCATTAAATGCGGAATCAGGCAGAGGCCTTTGAAGTAAATTGTTTACATTGATTTGCAATCCCATAAGCCTTTATAGGGAGCTATCCTCTTTGAGTTTACAACCTTGCTTAATTCAGCAGAAAATTACTTTCCGCCTATTTCAGAGACCCACTTAGAGGACTTGCGCTCAATTAAGAGAATTCTGCCTGTGATGATGATGAAAGAGGGCCTGAGAACCCCTTTGATAACAAGACATACAATTATGTGTGTACACAGAATAGCCTTTGCTTATGGAGAGCTGATTGTATACTTCTGACTAAGGGGATGATAGAGGTGAAAAAGTATTCACCATGGGGCCTGGTACAGGATAGGCACCCAAATTACTATTCCTGTGAAACAGCAGTGAAGAAAGTGTTAACCTCCTCAAAACCTGTCATCTCTAGCGAAGGGGTATATAGAACTAAGATTCTTCCCGTGGTTAAGCAACTCTTAAATAGCAAACACTTTCTGGCCTTTCAAAAGATTGAATGCATCAGAGTACCTATAACACGTGAAATTAAAAAAAGGAAGTGAGCAGTATCTTAAGAATACCCTAAAGATAAGAAACATAGCTGTTATGAAACCAAATGTGCTAATAGAGAAATTTTTAAATAATTTTTTGGTTTATTTTGAGAAAGAGAAAGCACGAGTGGGGAAGGGGCAAAGAGAAAGGGAGAGAGAGTATCCCAAGTAGGTTCCTACTGTGGAGCCTGACGTCGGGCTTGAATCCATGAACTGAGATATTGACCTGAGCTGAAATCAGATGCTTAACTAAATGAGCTACCTAGGCACCCCACAGTAGAGAAATTTTTAAAGAGAATTAAAATCGTTCCTTAAAGTTTACCCAGAGAAGGGTAGTGTTTCATGATTAAGAAAAAAAGAAAATATACAAGGCTCTTCTGTTATAATGCTTATATTTTGTTGTGTACTCCCCATTCTGAAAAGTCATATTGTGAGTCAACTACATACTGAGATAAAGGAAGCATAGGGAGAGGTGATCACATTCCGCAGCAGACAGTGACTGAGTCTCAATTCTAGCTCTGCTGTTTACTAACCTCTTAACTAGCAATATTAATAATTGCTTCATCACAGGGTGGTTGGGAAGGTTAAATAAGTTAATATATGTGTAGTACTTAGAACAGAATGTAGCAAATAATGAATACTATATATATGTTGACAATTATTAATATTTTATTTTCACTTCATAAGCATGAATTTTCTGTAATCAGAGACTGCCAGCGCAAAGCAAAGAATGCTTGGTGTGCTAAGCACGTACATATTTTTGTTTATCCACTGGAATTTCTATCACATGTGAGAGGTCTTTTGCTTACTTGATGGAGTTGAGGGTCAAAGAAAAGAACTGGTTTGCATGAGGTCATGTCAGTCCTTGATTCATTTGCTTTTAGAGCTTCTCTTTTTCTTCCCATAAGAAACATTCACTCTTTTATCTGCTGAGGATCATTTCCACCTTCTTGTAAGTACACACAATTTCCTTTGAAAATTTCCCTTCCCTGACAGGGATGTCAATCATATTCTATCAAACCTAACAAGGGTAATATGATCAGGGCCTGGCCAGACAACCAGTGTATTATCTAAATATTACAAAAGAAGGGCCAGCTTATCTCAATGTAGATATTAATATATAGAGCATACTTGGGGATCAGCAAGCTGGCATCATGTAAACCTGAGGCTGTCTGCAAATATGTCATCCCCCATCATCTTTTGCTCACATACGGAGGAGGGAATGAGGAAACACATAGAGGAAAGCAGAAGGGTTCACCTTGTGAGGGAGGTACAGAAATGCAAAGACTACTAGAATATACAATTGGTAAAGGATCCAGTCTTCAATATATGATGTTGGGCAAACTGGATCCCTATGTTACACCACACACGAAATCAACTCAGTTGTATTAAAATGAAAAGACAATTTGTAGAATGGTAGAGAAAGTTTGCTAATCGTGTATTTGGTAAGGACTTAATATCTAAAATATATTGGAATTCACACAGTTCGGTAGCAAAAAAAAAAAATTCTGATTTGAAAATGGGCAGAGGAACTGAATTTTTTCAAAGAAGAAATGAAAATGGCCAACAGGCACATGAAAAGGTACTTAGCATCATTTGTCATCAACGAACTGGAAATCAAAAACACAATGAAATGTCACCTCATACATACCTGTTAATATGGCCATCTTCAAAAAGACAAGAACTGACAACTTTTGGTGAGGGTGTGGAGAAAAAAGGAATTCTTGTGCACTGATGGTGGGAATGTAAATAGGTGTATCTACTATGGAAGAGAGTATGGAGGTTCCTCAAAATTTTAAACTAGAACTACTATATGATACAGCATTGCTGTTTCTCAGTATTTAACAAAAGGAAGTAAAAACAGTATATCTGCATTCCCATGTTCCTTGCAGCATTATTCACAACTACCTGATGCTGTGCAATCCTCTATGCTGTGCAACATAATAATTTCTTGCATTAAAATATGCATTTCCTGGGATGAAACTTGGGGATGGGGGAAAGTACAAATTATCTTTCCTTCAAATTCCAGCATATAATTTTATCTTGCTGTTAGGCAGCATGCAACACTAGCTCTAAGTTGGTAATTAGGACCAAGGATAAAACCCCCATGCCGATTGCTAAGGTATAGAAAATACTCAACATTCCCTCACTTCAAAGCTTCCACTGATAAAAATTTTGACTTTGATTTTTAGGCGATAGAATCCATAAGAGCAAAATGAATAGCCAGCCAGCTGGAGTTTTATGAGAGCTGGATTGTCAGAGAAGTCTGAGGGTGACATCCAGGGGCATTTTATTGCCCAATACCTATGTTGATTTTTAGGCCATAAAACTGGCAGCAAGAGCAACTGGACTGCTGACCTGGCATAGTCACCAGCATTGGAAGTTTTCCCAGCGCACTTTCAAGTGTGAGGGAGAGAGATGCTGCAGTGAGCACAGCCAGAGACAGCCAGATAGGCAGAATGAGAAACTTGCACTAAGTGCAGAGTAAGAAAACTTTGCTGATTCTGCCCATCTGGATGGATATGAGCTAAGTTCTGGACTATAGTCACTACCACCAGTACCTTTTTCTCTATTTGTGTTTTAGGTAGATTCATCACACTTTATGGAATCCTGAGAAACCATTTCCAAATCTGATCAGTCAGAGGTGCGAAATTTGAAATAGTGTAGAGGAAATAGATATTACTGGACAATAACTGGATGTTATTGGATAGAAAACTAGATGTTATCCTTTGGTGAAGGGATAATTCCACTGTTGTTTATACATTGAAGAGTTCGTTGGAACATTTTTAAAATAAGTATGCCCTAAAGTCCTCACATGAGTGAAGTCATACGATACTTGTCTTTCTCTGACTAATTTCATTTAGCATAATACCCTCTAGTTCCATCCACGTAGTTACAAATGGCAAGATTTCATTCTTTTTGATTGCCGAGTAACACTCCACTGTGTGTGTGTGTGTGTGTGTGTGTGTGTGTGTATATATATATATATATATATATATATATATATATATACCACATCTTCTTTATCCATTCATCCATCGATGGACATTTGGGGTCTTTCCATACTTTGGCTATTGTTGATAGTGCTGCTATAAACGTTGGGGTGCATGTGCCCCTTCAAAACAGCATCCCTGTATCCCTTGGATAAATACCTACTAGAGCAATTGCTGGGTTGTAGGGTAGTTCTATTTTTAATTTTTCAAGGAAACTCCCCACTGTTTTCCAGAGTGGTTTCACCAGTTTGCATTCCCACCAGTGGTACAAAAGAGATCCTCTTTATCCGCATCCTCACCAACATCTGTTGTTGCCTGGGTTGTTAACGTTAGCCATTCTGACAGGTGTGAGGTGGTATCTCATTGTGGTTTTGATTTGTATTTCCCTGATGATGATGAGTGATTTTGGGCATTGTTTCATGTGTTGATTGGCCATCTGGATGTCTTCTTTGGAGAAGTGTCTATTCATGTCTTTTGCCTATTGCTTCACTAGATTATTTGTCTTTGGGTGTTGAGTTTGTTAAGTTCTTTATAGATTTTGGATACTAATCCTTTATCTGATATGTCGTTTGCACATGTCTTCTCCCATTCCATTGGTTGCCTTTTAGTTTTGCTGATTGTTTCCTATGCTGTGCAGAAGATTTTTATTTTCATGAGGTCCCAGTAGTTCATTTTTGTTTCTGTTTCCCTTGCCTCTGGAGACGAATTAAGTAAGAAGTTGCTGCAGCCAAGGCCAAAGAGGTTTTTGCCTGCTTTTTCCTCGAGGGTGTTGATGGCTTCCTGTCTTAGATTTAGGTCTTTCATCCATTTTGAGTTTATTTTTTTGTATGGCATAAGAAAGTGGTCCAGGTTCATTTTTCTACATGTCGTTGTCCAGTTTTCCCAGCACCACTTGCTGAAGAGACTATATTTATTCCATTGGATATTCTTTCCTGCTTTGTCAAACATTAGTGGGCCATATGTTTGTGGGCCCATTTCTGGGTTTTCTATTCTTTTCCATTGATCAGAGTATTCTTGTGCCAGTACCATACTGTCTTGATGATTACAGCTTTGTAATACAGCTTGAAGTCCGCAAAAGTGCATAGTTTAATAAATTTTGACATATGTATATACCTGTGAAATCACCACAATCAAGATAGTGAACGTATTCATCATCCCTCCTCAAATTTCCTTGTGTCTTTTATAATCCCTCCATCCTTACCTCCCTGTCCCTTGCTAGGTATAGATTTCTAGTTGACAGGTTTTTTTCCAGCACTTAGAAGATGTTATTTTACTATGACTAGGCTCACATTGTTTCTGATAAATCTTTTGTCATCCTTGTCTTTATTCCTTTATATGTAATGTGTCTCCTTTTTTCTGGTCACTTTTAAGACTTTGAGCAATTTGATCATGACATGCTTTGGTGCAGTTTTTAAATAAGTGTCTTGCCTTTTGCATTTGGGGAATTTTTCATACTGTCCTCTCTAGTTTCCTCAAACTTGTAGAATTTTAGCCATTATTCTCCAATTTTTTTTTGGTACACTCTCTTTTCCTCTCCCTATGGAACTTTTAATTACACATCTACATTACTCTGTTTGAAGTTGTCTTATAGCTCAGTAATTCTCTCTTCATTATATTTTTAGCCTTTGATCTCTGTTTCATATTCTATAGTCTCTACTGCTAGGTCTTCAAGTTGATCATTTATTTCTGCTATAATATCTAATCAGCCATGCAGAGGATTTTTCCATTTCTAACATAGCAATTTTAAGCTCCGGAATTTTGATTTGGACTCTTTTTAATATTTTTTATATTTTCCATGTCTCTACTCAGCATACTCTATTATAATTCCCTTAACTTTCATGCATGTGGAATACAGTTGTAATAACCGATTTAGTGCCATTACCCTTAATACCTTGTTCTGGTTTACGTTTGATTGGTAATTTCTCTCTTAATTTGGGGTTGTATTTCTTTTCCCATTCCTTTTTATTTTTTTGTTTTTTTTAACGTTTATTTATGTTTGATACAGAGAGAGACCGAGCATGAACGGAGGAGGGTCAGAGAGAGGGAGACACAGAATCTGAAACAGGCTCCAGGCTCTGAGCTGTCAGCACAGAGCCTGACGCGGGGCTCGAACTCACAGACCGGGAAATCATGACCTGAGCCGAAGTCGGCTGCTTAACCGACTGAGCCACCCAGGTGCCCCTCCCATTCCTTTTAAAATGGAATGCTAGATGTGGTAACTTTTACCTTCTTAGGTGCTGGACATTTTTGTCTTGATATAAGTATGATTGAACTTGTTCTGGGATGCAGTTATTTGGCAACAGTTCCTACTTGTGAGATTTTTTAGGTGAGTAACATAGCATCCGTTTAGGTCAGGCCTATTTAAAGCTACCTGGGTTTCCTCGGATTTCCAGCTCCAGCATCTCAAGTCAGGAAGTCTACTAGACTGTGTGTGGGCTTCCCCTCCCTGCTCCATTTTCTGAAACACTCAAGACAGTGGGCTATGGCGCTTGTAGGGCTAATTTTGCTTGTTTCTTGGCTGTGAGTGATCACTCTTTCCTTTTTTACTTAAAATTAAATGTCTTGAAAAATATTGTTGTATGTATTTCATTGTTTATGTTAGGAGGTTAAGTCTGGTCCCTCCCATTCCATCTCAGTTGAAAGTAGAAATCAACTAAGACAATTTACAGCTAAGATAGGAGAGAATTTGCCATAGTAGGAAATTATGAAAATACTTGTTATTTGGTACATAATTAAAAAAACTGATCATTTGGAAAGAAAATGACCTGCATGTATATGGAAAATTATAACTGAATAATTATAACTGATTTGAATTAGTAGAGAACCTACAGACTACTTAAAAATTGGAAAACTTGACAAGTATTTGGTAAAACCTAGAGTTACCCATCTTCACCACTTAAGTCACAAAAAATGAATTCTAGTTGAATTAAGATTCTAAAATATAATAAACAAAAATTTTAAAGTTTTAAAAGGAAATAATTGAGAATGATTTTGTGACTTTGGGTTATGTAAACCAAAATTATAAGCCCTAAATCTAGATTGATAAATTTGATTATATAAAAATTAAAAAGTCTCTGTTACCAAAAACTCTACCATAAATAGTACTAGAAGGAAAATGCAGATAGGAAAGAGTACATATATAACAGACATTGGATTCATATTAAAATATATGAAGCGTTTATGAAATGAAAATAACAGACTAATGGAAAATAAGGCAGGTAATATAAACACTAATTTACACAGCAGAAAATGCGTATGGTCAAGAAACATATGAAAACAGTCAAGTAATTGTTTTCACTTGGCTAAAGAGTTTAATATTAAATATGATAGACTTATGGGAAATAGGTAATCTCAAAAAATTTAAAAATTGTGTGTTTTATTTCTTGTTATATATCCAGTTTTAATACACTTAAGAACAAGAAGGAATAACAAAGATTTTCATTAAATTGTTGTTTATTATTGTTAAAAAAACTGGAAACAACCCCTATTTCTGTTAGTGGGAAATAATTAAACTACAAATCATGGTCTGTACACATTATGTCATACTATATGTCAGTTTTGAAAATGGCATGGAAAAGTTTCTGAGGGAATTGTGGTTGGAAGGGGGAAGAGGGAAGGAATCGCTTTTATAATAATACATGTAATAGGGAGTTTCTGCCAAAAATATAAACATACACATACACACATTAACACTGTGTATTTCTGTAAATACTTGAGTGAATGTGTGTGTGTATATTTAAAACACAAAACAGCCTGGAAATATACTTATTAATCTGATAACAGGGATTACCTGTGGTAGTCAAAGTGGATTTTACCTTAATCTATAATATTTCTTTTTTTTAACAATGAGAATGTGTTCTGTATTCCTTGTGTAATGGTACAGATAATACCAAACAAACAGTAAAAAATGCACGTTATATTTGGGAGAAAGTACTTGTGGGTGCATGCAAGGAGGCTAAGTAGTGGAATGTGGTGCTTGCCTGCCATTTTTGTAACATAGCATCCTTTGCTCCTTTTCCAGTTAATAGAGCCTTTGAGGTCCTTTTAGTTGTTTTGTTTTATTTTGCTTAAACTAGTTGAAATGGGGTTTGTATCACTTAAAATTGAACAGGTCTTTATTTTCTTACTAGGACTTTTCCTGTTCTGTTGTCCATTATGTTTCAAAAATAAGCAAAACAGTACATTACTATCTTCTCTTCAAGAATTGAGTCACTAGGCAAGTATGGAGCATGACTTCAATCTCATGAGAGGCAAAGGTCAGACCAGGAAAGGAATGATACTTTGGAAATTTGCTTTGAGAAATGTCTACATGATTAAACAGAGTAAAATTTTCATTTCTCTCTTTTGTCAGTGAGGCTATAGATTTGAACCAGATTCCACTTTAAGTGGAATTAGAGTGATAGACTAATGAATTAGAAAAGTCAGAAATGTAGGATTAAATAAGGTATATAAGATTCTAACAGTAGGGTTTTGATAATAGTTCGATATCTCCTGTTTGCCTGCTGTCACTGGCCACGCCATCGGAGTGTAGCCCTGAGGATCTGAGACCTGGGGAAGTTCCCTTGATACACCACTCTGCTCTCTTGCATGCCACTGCAGATTGCAGGATTGTGAAGTATCTCGATACCATGGCTTAGTATTACATTTTTTGAGTGTTTACAAATTGCTTTTAATGTACTGGTGAATCTATGATATACACCCATTGGAAACTATTTTTTAAAATTCTTTTGAAAAATAGGGATAACGTATCTATGTACATGAAAACAAAAACTTCTTTATATTGATTATCAGATCATGAAAAGTGACATGAGCAAAATAATTATTTTTGTTACATATTTGTAACTTTTTCCAGCCTTACGTCTAGTATCAGGTCAATGGAGTTCTTGTCAAGAATGCATGTTTTATGGCCTTATTCTTTCTTTTCTTTCTCATAATGTTTCCTCTAGTCTTATTAAAATTGCATTCTTATCGCTAAGAAATTCCTGATAACCTCAGATAAAATTCTCCTAAATGAAAAATATGGTGTTAAAATTTTTGTAATAAAATATGGAAATATTTTAACAGAAGTATTGTTGCAGGTACAATCTTTTTGTTGTCATGCACACTACAATTTTAGACAAATAATGTTTGGAAAACATCCAATAATTTGCCACCATTCGTGATTATTTTCAGTATTTGTCAGGTGTAATTGCTAACAAATATAGAATATAGAGCTTCTCAGTATTATAATGTTCCAGTGGAAAATATAAATACATCCAATAAAAATAGGAACTTAATTCCTTTTACAAATATTTTAGGGTTCAGTTAAATTTGAAATTTAACTTTTATCCACTCTTTGAGCTTTCAGTGTTTAATTTGTTTGGTTCTTACATGACTTTTAAAGTAAGCTTCTTTCTTATATAACATACATATTAAAGAGTGAACAAATCACAAATCGTACAGCTTGGTGAAACTTCACTAAGTGATCAGTGTCAATGTAACTGCCACTCAGATCAAGAAATAGATCATTATGAGGTTTCCAGAAGTTCCTATCACCTCTGTTCCCCATCACTATTAGGAGTCCATTGTTTTTTTCAGCTTGGAAAAAACGTCTTCACCTGCTGTCCATTTTATGAGGTGGTGTAGCATTCACATTAATTCATTCTGTGTGTGTGTGTGTGTGTGTGTGTGTGTGTGTGTGTGTGTGTGGAGAGAGAGAGAGAGAGAGAGAGAGAGAGAGAGAACATGAGTGAGAGGAAGACTGTTGATGAGTAACACTTCATCTACTTCTGTTTTAATTTGAAGATGATTCATTATGTAAACCCATCTTTACATGTTCATTGATAAGGATGGCCATTATAAGAACTGGATATTTACTGTAGGTGTAGATCCTTGACACAAAGCCAGAACAACCTATTTGAAATGTCAGTGCCAATTGCTCAGAGTAATGTAGTAAAATGGGTTCTTCTCATTGCATGGCTGCAGAGTGCCAGGTGCTTGGAAATCTTAAGAAAACAAGAGGAGAGACAGGAAGTGAATGTGCAGGGGTGTGGGAAAACCAGTAAATCACATCTTTTTTCCATCTTGAACTTAGAGCCCTGGAAAAGAAACTGATAGAGATCTAATATTGGCTTTGATGCTGATAAAGCTAATCATAGAATATGGCTTTAGTGTGCAGACCAAAGGACTTGCTAAAGAAAGTTTGGGTCTCTTAAAGCAAATATACTGTCCAGGGGTAACTGCTTTAAATGGACAGAGAAGAAAAAAAAACTAATCCCTAGTTCTTACAGATGTTTAATAGATTAGTTTTGCTAATTAAAAAAAAAACATGAATCAATGCCTATCAAACCCTTGGTAATCAAGGACATATATATTCCACTCCTTATATATGGAGTGGAATAAATAAGGGATGAGGAAAGAGTAGGTATTACAGGGTCATTGTCATTCTGCATGAAGAAATTAAACCAGGGGAATGGAGATTCCTCCATAATATTACATGTTAGTCATAACAAATAACATCTTTACAGACTGCCTATAGGTCTAAATTCTGTCTTCTGCTGTAATCAAGATAATTTCAACTTAATGTTCAAAACCCTTAGGTAATCACATATGCCTATACAGAGAGTAATATAATCCTCCTTAGAATATATAAAATGAATTACTTAGACAAATTAATCAGTACTTTGGTGGTCTAAATAGCACTGAAGTATTAATCACTCCTGCCTTTCAAATAAATAGAATTTAATTAATAATTTGACCCCAGAATTCCAAGAATTGTGTATTTCTCTTACTGATAATGTTAAGTAAATCGAAGGTACTCTGCAGAAACAAACAAACAAACAAACAAACAAACAAAAACAGGAGAAAAGTAGTTCTAATATGTACAGTCTGTAAGCCAGAAAACTTGGCCTTCATTCTAGGCCCAAATTTAAAATCCATTATTAAAAGGTTGATATATGACCAGTTGGGAAGAAAAGCAGTAATCCTTAAAGCCACATGGCCTCATTAAAATAAACTATGTCAGAATAACTATTACAATTTTTTTTCTGACAAGGTTATGAGATTGGTAGTGTATAGAAATACTAAAGACAATAAAAATAGAAATAATTGTAAGGATAATAACAATAGCAATAATGTTCACTTTCATCTTTTGAGCTCTTATGACATGAATACTAGTTTTAAAGCCATTAGAACACTGTGTGATACATGATAGCAGCTCAATAAGTGTAAACTATTTTTATGGCTGTTATTGTTGCTATTGTTTTTTAAGGAACTTGAGGTAGATAAAAATATACCAGGTGCTATGGGCTGAATGTGTGTTCTCAAAATTCATATGTTGTAATCTTAATGCCCAAGTATTAGGCTATGATAATAATAATTATTATTATATTATTAGTATTAGGCTTTAATAATAATAATAATAGTTATTATTATTATTGTATACTAGGAGGTGGGCCTTTGAAAGGCGATTAGTTCATGAGGGCAGATGCCCTATGAATGAGATAAATGCTCTTTTTAAAAAAAAAATTTTAATGTTCATTAATTTTATTTTTTATTTTTTATTATTTTTTATTTTTTAAATTTTTTTTCAACGTTTTTTATTTATTTTTGGGACAGAGAGAGACAGAGCATGAACGGGGGAGGGCCAGAGAGAGAGGGAGACAAAATCCAAAGCAGGCTCCAGGCTCCCAGCTGTCAGCACAGGGCCCAATGCAGGGCTCAAACCCAGGAACTGGGAGACCATGACCTGACCCAAAGTCAGATGCCTAACTGCCTAAGCCACCCAGGTGCCCTGAGATTAAAGCTCTTATAAAAGAGGCCTGAATGAGTTCCCTCGTGTCTTTTACCATGTGAGGACAGAGAGAAAAGTTGGTAGTCTGCAACCTGGAAAGGGGCTTTTACCAGGCAGAGAATCTGCCATTGCCCTGATCTTGGATTTCTCAGCCTCCAGAACTGTGAGGAATATATATCTATTATTTATAAGCTACCCAGGTTATGGTGTTTTTGTTAGAGCAGCCTAAATAGAGTAAGAGATGGGGTATTAATAAAAAAAATTGTGCAAAGTTCTTAATATTGTATAAATTGATTAAATGGGACAGAGTTTAGTATAAAAAGGTGAACCTGTAACTAGGTGGTATATAAAGAAATATCTTCAGTGGAGTAACAAAGGTCTATGATGTAGACCCTTTTTATTCAACACTTTCATTAATGACTTTATGCAGACATGTCCATTAGTAGATAAATTAAACAGAAGAGTGGAAAATCAGGGCCCCATGGGTTTTGTAATCCTGAAACAACATACACGGTGCAATATATCTTTTTAAATTCGTGTTTCTGTTTTCTTCATATAAATACCCAGAAGTGGAATTACTATATCATATGATATTTCTGTTTTCAATTTTTTGAGGAATCTCCATACTGTTTTTCTTAGTGGTTACACCACTTTATATTCCCAACAATCATGCATGGTTCCCTTTTATCTACATCCTCAACAACACTTGATATTTCTTATGTTTTTAATAGCTCATTTTGATTTTGATTTGCATTTCTCTGATGACTGGTAATGTTGAACATCTTTTCATATACCTGTTAGTTATCTATATGTCTTTTTTGGAAAAATATGTATTTAGTTACTCTGGCATTTTTTCATCAGATGTTTTTATTTTGTTATTGAGTTGTTTGAGATCTTCATATTTTGGGGTTATTAACCCCTTACTGGTTATATGATTGGCAAATATCTCCCATTCATTAGATTGCCTTTCCTTTTGTTGATGGTTTTCTTCACTGTACAGAACTTTTATAGTTTGATATAATCCTATTTGTTTATTTTTGCTTTTGTTGACTTTGCCTTTGGAGTCAGATCGAAAAAATCACTGCCAAGACCTGTGTCAGGAAGCTCACTGACTGTGTTTTCTTCTAGGAGTTTTATGGTTTCATGTCTAATGTTCAAGTCCAGTTGTGTTATTTTGGATCTGGCTGTCCAGTTTTCCCAACACTATGTATTGAAGAGACTGTCCATTCCTCGTTGTAAATTCTTGGCTCTTCCGCTCTAAATTAACTGACCATATGCATGTGGGTTTATTTCTGGGCTCACTGTTCCATCAATCTTTGTATTTGTTTTTATGCCAATACCATACTATTTGATTATTACCACTTTGTACTATTCTTTGTCAAGATTACTTTAGCTATTCAGCATCTTTTGTGGTTCTGTACAAATTTTAGGATGGTTTGTTTGATTTCTTTGAAAACTACTTTTGAAATTTTGGTAGGAATCACACTGAGTCTGTACATTGCTTTGGGTAATATAAATATTTAAACAATATTAATTCTAATACATGAGCATGGACTATCTTTTCATTTATTTGTATCATTTTCAGCGTGTTATTGTTTCACTGGATAAGTCTTTCACCTCCTTGATTAAAATTTATTCCTACATATTTTACTGTTTTTGTTGCAACTGTAAATGGGATTGTTTTCTTAATTTCTTTTTCTGATAATTTGTTTTGGTGTATAAAAGCACAAACATATATTGATTTTATACCCTGCAACTTTGCTGTATTTATTAGTTCTAATAGTTTTTTGTTTTTTGCTTTTAAAGAACCACCCAAGTGCTCAAGTTCTGTTTTTTGTTTTGTTTTGTTTTTAATGCAGTCTTTAGGGTTCATTGTACATAAAACCATGTCATCCACAAATAGTGGCTCTTTTACTTTTTCCTTTCCAATTTGCTTATCGCTTCTCGGCCTTTTAGCTAGGATCATGTGTAGTATCTGTTCTTATCAGTTTAATATCTAATATGTCCTCTATCCAATTTGGGTGACTTTTATTTATTTTTTCTGCTTTATCACTCTGTCTGGGACTTCCAGGGCTATGAATAAAATTGGCTAGAGGGGCTCCTGGGTGGCTCCGTCGGTTGAGCGTCCCACTTTGGCTCAGGTCATGATCTCACACTCCCATGAGTTCAAGCCCCGCATTGGGCTCTGTGCTGATAGCACGGAGCCTAGAGCCTGCTTCCGATTCTGTGTCTCCCTCTCTCTCTACCCCTCCCCTGTTCGTGCTCTGTCCCTCTCTGTCTCAAAAATAAATAAGAACACTAAAAAAAAAAGTGGCTAGAGTGGGTATCCTTCTCTTCAAGGAAAAGCTTTGAGCTTTTCACCTTTGGGTATGATGTTAGCTGAGAACCTATCATATATGGTTTTATTATGTTGAGGTACATTTTTTTCTGTCCACTTTGGTTTATGTTGGTATCATAAATGGATATTGAATTTTGATGTGCTTTTTCTGCATCTGTTGAGATAATCATGGTTTTATCCTTTTTTTGTTAATGTGGTGTATCACATTGGTTGATTTGTGGATGTTAAAGTGTCTTTGGAATCCATGAGATAAATCACACTTGATCATAGTAAGTTATCCTTTAATGTGTTGTTGAATTTTGTTTGCTAAGATTTTGTTGAGGCTTTTTGCAACCATTTTCATCAGGGATATTGGCCTATAATTTTCTTTTTATGTGGTATCCTTGTCTGGTTTTAGTAATGCTGGCCTTGTAAAATGAGCTTGAAAGTGTTCCCACCTCTTCGATTTTTGGAAGATTTGAGGAGGATAGGTATTCAGTCTTTTAATAGTCGGTTAAATTCAACGCTTGGATGATCTGGTCCTGGACATTTGTTTGGGAGGTTTTTTTAAAATGTTTATTTATTAATTTTTGGTGAGAGAGAGTGAGCACACACATGCAGGGGAGGAGAAGAGAGAGAGAGAACGAGAATCCCAAGCTGGCTCTGTGCTGACAGCCTGGAGCTTGAACCCACAAACTGTGAGATCATGACCTGAGCTGAAATTACAAGTTGGGCAGTCAACCAACTGAGCCACCCAGGCACCCTTGATTACTGATTCAATCTCCTTATTAGTAGTTGGTCTATTCAGCTTTTCTATTTCTTCATGATACAGTATTGGGAGATTGTATGTTTATAGGAATTTATCCATTTCTTCTGGGTTGTTATATTTGTTGGAATATAATTGTTCATAGGAGTTTCTTATGATATCCTTTGTATTTCTGCACTATCACTTGTAACTTTTCTTTCATTTCTGATTTTATTTATTTGAGTTCTTTCTTAGTAAATCCAGGTAAAGTTTTGTCACCTTTATCTTTTCAAGTAACTGGCTCTCAGTTTCATTGCTCTTTTCTGTTGTCTTTTCTAGCTGTTCTCTATTTCATTTATTTCTGCTCTGATCTGTATTTCCTTCTTTCTTAATACTTTTGGGTTTTATTTATACTTCTTTTTCTAGTTTCTTTGGGTGTCAAGTTAGATTGTTTATTTGGGTGTCAAGTTAGATTGTATCACTGTAAACTTTCCTCTAAGACCTGCTCTTGCTGTATTTCTGTGGATTTTGAATTGTTGTATTTCTATTTTCTTTTGTCTCAAGGTAATTTTTATTTCCCCTTTGATTTCTTCATTGACCTATAGTTTGTTCAGTAGCTTATGGCTTAATTTCCACATATGTGTGACTTTTTTCAGTGTTCTTTAAATGGTTTCCATGTTTTGGGGTGCCTGGGTGGCTCAGTTGGTTAAACATCTGACTTTGGCTAAGGTCATGATCTCACTGTTGATGAGTTCGAGCCCTGCATTGGGCTCTGTGCTGACAGCTCAGAGCCTGGAACCTGCTTCAGATTCTATGTCTCCCTTTTTCTCTGCCCTTTCCCTGCTCACACTGTGTCTGTCTATCTCAAAAATAAATAAACATTAAACAAAATAAAGCCATTTCTATGTTTACGCTACTCTTGTCATGGAAAATACTTCTTAAAATTTCAGTCTTCTTAAATTTATTGAGACTTGTTTAATGGCCTAAAATATGATCTGTTCTGCAGAATGTTTCATACGCACTTGAGAAAAATGTGTATTCTGCTTTTGGGTGGAATATTTTGTATATATCTAGCAAGTCCAGTATGGTCTAATATATCATTTAAGACGAATATTTCCTTACTTATTTTTTGTCATGATGATCCAGCCATTGGTAAAATTAGGGTATTAAAGTCCCCTATTATTATTATACTGCTCTCAGTTTCTCCTTTTAGTTCTGTTAATATTTGTTTTATATATTTAGGTGCTTTACTGTTGGGTACCTAAATATTTACAAATGTTATATTTTGGTTTTTTGTTTTGTTTTTGTTTTTGTTTTTGTTTTTTGAGGGGTAGAAGGGCAGAGGGAGATGGAGAGAAGGAATAAGAAGGCTCCAGGCCCAGAGCAGAGACTAAGACAAGGCTTGATCACATAACTGTGAGATCATAACCTGAGCCAAAATCAAGAGTTCGATGCTTAACCAGCTGAGCTGCCCAGGCACCCCACAAATGTTCTGTTTTTTTGTTGGGTTGACCCCTTTATCATTATGTAATACCCATCCTGGTCTTTTATTACAGTCTTTTTTTTTAAATTTAAGTGAGCAGGGGAGAGGGACAGAGGCAAAGAGAGAATCCCAGGTAGGCTCACACTCAGTGTGGAATACGACACAAAGCTCGATCTCACAATCCTGAGATCATGACCTGAGCTGAAATCAAGAGTTGGTAGCTCAACCAACCGAGCCACCCAGACATCTCATTATGTTTTTGGTTTTTTTTAAGTCTGTTTTATCTGATACAAGTGTAGCTACCCCAGGTTTTTTTGTTGGGGGGGGGGGTGGCAGGATTTCTGTTTGCATGAAACATCTTTTTCCATTCCTTTATTTTCAGTTTGTGTGTGTCCTTACATCTGGAGTAAGCTTCTTAAAGGCATATTATACACGGGCCTTGTTTTCTTCCATTCAGCCATTTTATGTCTTGTGATTGTAAAATTTAGTGTATTTATATTTTAGTAGTTTTTGATAGATATGCACTTATTGCAGTTGTGTTCATTGTTATCTAGCTGTTTTTATACTTCCTCTCTGTTCCTCTTTTATCTTGCTTTCTTCGCTTGTGGTTTGATAACTTTCTGTGGTGTTATGATTAGACTCCTTTCTCACTATTTTTTATATATCCACTATGTGTTTTTGCTTTCCGATTACCATGAGGCTCAAATAGAAGAGTGAACATATATAATAGTCTCTTTTAAGTTGATTGCAAGTTCAGTTTGAACACACTCTAAAATGCTACATTCCCATTCTCCCATTTTATGTTTTTGTTGTAACATTTTACATCTTTTTATTTTGCATAGCCCTTACCTAATTATTCTAGTTATAGTTACTTTTACCATTTTTTGTCTAACCTTCATACTAGTTTTATACATGCTTAGCCTACTACCTTTATTCTATATTTATCTTTACCAGTGTGATTTTTACTTTCACGTGTTTTCTTGTTATTAATTTGTACCTTTTATTTTTAGCTTAGACTTAAATTTATCTTTGTTTCATTAAGGTGCTTTATTTTGGTAGGGTTTTATCATGTTCTTTGGGACATACTCCTCTCTTTCCTCATTTTACTTGACTCTGTGTTTCTTTCTTTTTTTTTTTAATTTTTTTTTCAACGTTTATTTATTTTTGGAACAGAGAGAGACAGAGCATGAACGGGGGAGGGGCAGAGAGAGAGGGAGACACAGAATTGGAAACAGGCTCCAGGCTCTGAGCCATCAGCCCAGAGCCTGACGCAGGGCTCGAACTCACAGACCGCGAGATCGTGACCTGGCTGAAGTCGGACGCTTAACCGACTGTGCCACCCAGGCGCCCCTCTTTCTATGTATTAAGCAAAATAGCTCTTTCTTCAAGGAGTGGCCTTGTATAGGACATGAACCTCACTGTTTCATCTTGTTTTAGCTCTTAATTGTCTCTGCAACCTTGTGATTATCTAAGCAGCCTGATTTCTTCTTGGAAGGGTCCAGCTATTGAGGATGTGCTAACAAGATCATTGTTCCAGAGGTAGGGATCTTAGCACCTAGTTTCAGGCTGATTGGAAGCTGTACCTTAAGGCAGCATCTATTAAGGTATGAAAATATATACAGACCTATGACACCACAATTATAAATCCTCCTGGCTTCCAGACCAGGAACTCTAAAGGGTTCCCTTGACAACAGTTGAAAAATCAGGGCTCCAGACATGTGTATAGGTCCTTTCTGGGAGGTGCTGGCAAGCTGTAGTGCCAAGAGAGAGTGAGAAGATGGCATCTTCCAGTGTATGTTTCTGGAGAGCATGTCCATAGACTCTAGATATGTGGTAAGCCTGAAGCCCATCCCTTAGCCTGAAGCTCCAGAACAAATAAATAAGCCTTTTTTTTACAGGAAAAGTAGAGTCCTGTTTTAGACTACTTTCTTTGTATTGGCCTAAGGGCCTGCCAACAAGTGTTTCTGTGGTTATCTTAAACCCACAGGGCCTAGAATACAATTTATCTTGGCCATCAGAGCCAGGTGCCCAAGGGGATCCTGTGTGGGCCATGCATGTGGCCATAGGAGTGGTGTGGGGGCAAGTCATTCCCCTTGTCCTTACTCAGTCCCTGGGAGTGGCATGGGGGTAGGTTGTGTCTCTAGTGCTAGCAAGGCAGAGGGAGAATGCAATAAATTGTGTGAACCAGTGCCTCGGTCCCCACAGAAAGTTCTAACAGACTCCTGCTCCTATAGAAGATGCTTTAAGATTAGCTAGTGAATCTCTTTCTCATATGGTGTTTGTGCTTTTCAAATGCTGTGTTTGCACTGAGCCCGGGGTAGTGAATCTGCAAGCAAGCCCTCAAGAGTTGAATCTCCATTTCCTACAGCCCTATGGTTCTGGATATAAGCCCTGTTGGTTTTGAAAGTCAGATGTTTTGTGGGCTTCTCTCTCAGAGGTAGGTCCCAAGGCTCACGGACCTCATGTGGGGCACAAACACCTTGCTCCTCAGGGAGAAGCTTCATGCTTGTGAGATCCATCCCATTTGTGGGTTGTCATGCTGGGTGTGGGGGTTTTGGGTGATATCCCATCTCTGTCTCTCCTCCCCATCTTGATGTGGCCCTTCTATCTTTGGTTGTGGAGAAGCAGCTCAGGTAGTTTTCAGATTTTTCAGAGGGGATTGTTGCATCTGTAGCTGTAGTCCTGTTGTGTCCATGGGAGGAGGGGAATTCCCCATATTTCTACACTGCCATCATGAACCACCTCCTCCTATATTCTCTTGCTGTTGTGTGGAGTATTCCATAGGTATCTATTAGGTCTAGTTGGCTTATAGTTGTGCAAGTCTTCTATCTTTGCTGATCTTCTGTTTATCCAGTTTGTCTACAGTTCTCTCTTATTGATGAGGCAACCTACAGATTAGCCTAATCTGAAATCACATCCCACTTGCCTTTCACTGCAGCCTCTACTGTTTTTTTAGAGTAACCTTAGGCTTCACTTTCTCTGGTGAAATCAATTCCTTTGGGAAGAGATTAGGACCTGTTTCTCCACAACCCTCCCCTCTAAAATCTCTAAATCCAGGCCTCTGGAGGTAAGGGTGGATACAGTGGCAATTCTTTGACCTTGAGAAAGTCATCTGAACAGGTGTATTTCAGTTTGCTCATCTGTGACATGAGGGTGTTGATGAATTGATTCTGTTCTGGTTCCAGTATTCATTGACTGCATGTGAGGTTACATGCTTTGGTGGGACATGGAAAGTTAACACCAATGACCCCTAACCACAGATTTTGAAAGACATGATATTCAAAAGAATATCTAAATATATAATGGAGTATAGTAAATGTTACATAAGCATTATAGAAAATAATTCTCTCCCTGCCAAATTTTTACATCCTGAATATAAATCACCTGTAAACTCCAATTTTCTGTTTAGCTTTCATTGCCCCCAAATAAGTAAACTGTGGGAGAGAGAAGTCACTTTCCCAGCTGCAAAATATGAGGTCCGAGGAAATCCCTAGAACAGAGGGACAGATTTTTAATGAACTGTAACATTTTAGTGTACACAAATTAAGATCTCTAATTGTAGAAACTTTAGAAGCAGAATTTCAATTGAAGAATCTGCTAAATGCAGTGAAAAAATCTAGTTGCATTATAATTCAGTGCCGACTTAGCCAATAACATTTTTAAAATGAAGCAGCAGAAAAATTGATTTCTAGCTGCAGCTGCCTTGGGTTTCTTTTTTATTGGTTAAATGATGCAGGTACAACAGAATCAAACAAGTAATTTCTGATGGCCTCTAATAGCTCCTTCCTGTACCTCTGAGCTGTCAGAAGTGGAAATAGTTGCTCTTAAGGGTAATAACATATATGGGACCATTTGTCTACTTTGAAAGCTTTATGAATCATTTTCAATGATTTCCCTTGATACCTTGTAATATCAGCTATTATGGCCCTCTTCTGTTTCTTCTTACTCCTACCTCTATGCTCCACAGTCTTACTCATTTTGGATACAACTAAGTGTACCATCATCAGTAACTAGGTTCAGGGAATAGGTTTTATTTGTGACTTTCCCTGTAATTTATTCTCTGAATAATGGGAAAGAAAGATTTGAATGTGCTACAAAATTTTTAGGTGCTAAAACTCAGCGTAGTTGCCTCATGCAGTTAAGTAAATTTGGGTTAGGATATGATGCAGTATTCTTTAATTGCAGTTACACATTAATTTCCATAACAAAAATATTTTTAATAAAATGTGACCATGTATTATAACATCCCATGGGCTTAGTAGCAATCAAATGAGAGCTAAAAGAAATGAGCTTGAAACAATGAATAAAAGCTGTATTTTAAAATAAAAACTTGCCAACATCTATATTTTATAAGTATTTGCCATATATCCTGCAGGAAAAATACCCAACTCATTTGGAAGTGAAAAACTGAGTCAAATTAATTATTCATTATCTAGTAGATTTTTAAGTACCTTTTTAGAAAGTCGTTGGGTTGAATTCAGTTAAGCTTGTGTGTTCTAAATATGAAGGTACAGTTTTTGTGTCTTCAGAAATTCAGAGTGTATAGATTCATGTAACTGCACGGTTCCAGTGGTCTCCAAGCTCAGATGTCAAAAAATGGAATTTTATATATTTTATAATTAAGCCCTAATTTGCATTATTGTGTGCAACTTAGTCTAGATGTTTTCAAGAAATTCATGTCAGTTCAGGAATTTCCTGACCAAATTTAAATTCTGTTTTAAGTTTTGCACTTCTTTTTTATAATGTATTTTTACGTCTTTTATTCTTTCTCATGCTGTTGCAAATTGAGTTTTTTCAATAATTTTGTTCTTCTGGAAGTTATTCCTGGAGGTATTGCTTACGCTTACAGTCAGCTCCTTCAGTTCTTTGAATGCTGTTATAATTCCTTATATTAAGCTTCTTGCTTAAATACCTTGAATGATATCTTTTGTCTGCAACAAACTCTGAATGATAGAAAATGACAGGTCATTTGTTGGGTCATGGTGACCTTATATTAACTTTAGAATATATATGAAGATTTCACCTTTAGAAGTTGGTATTCTGTGTCACATAGATGGTGGGAAAATAATAATACATCAGTTTCATACATAAGATATAATAAGTATTGCCTGGGAGATGTGAAGTAAGACACTTGTTTTGGGATTCAGAAAATATCAAATATCACACCATATCAAACCAGTGGTAAAATTCACTGAAATGTTCTAAATGGGAAAGAATTTAATCATGTAACATCTGTTCCTATATGTCCTATGAATACAAGGGATATTTATAGTCTTTGATGTTTAGGAAAAGACTGGCTTCTGCAAATTTAAGAGACTTGATCTTATAAATAAGATTAGGAAAGCTGAACTTGAAGATGGAGCAGCTGTTTAATTACAAAGGATGATGTGAAATTTTCCACTTTTCACAGCTCTGATAAAGAGAGAAGGAATATAGGATTAAAGGTTAGAAATCCCAAGATAAATTTTAATTAGTCAAAATTTTTTTCCATATCAAAATTAGCTAATAATTTGGAGGATACTGTTCTCAGGAGTCTTCATAAGAGATCTAACAGGTATTTTAACAAGGTCTTATTAAATGGTAAAGATAGCTGTTATTTTATCATTTACCTGATCTTAATCATTAAAAAGACTGTTGACAAGATTGGCAAGATTATCATTTAGATTGCACACAAAAGTTTATATTAAAATACTTTTGGGTGCCTGGGTGGCTCATTCAGTTCAATGTCTGACTTCGGCTCTGGTGATGATCTCGTGGTTTGTGAGTTTGAACCGCGCTTTGGGTTGTCAGCTGTTAGCACAGAGCCTGCTTCGGATCCTCTGTCCCTCTCTCTCTTCACCCCTCCCTGCTCATGCTCTCTCTCGCTCTGTCTCTCAAAAATAATATATAAATTTAAGTATTGTGTGTGTGTGTATAATATTCAAAAAAATAGTTTTTAAAGGGTAAATACGAACTCATATTTAGTTGAGATTGTCAGATGTATTTCAAAGAAAATATGAAATTTTATTTTAAAAAATTTAAAATACTAAAGTGGTATGGATGTTAGCTTATTATACCACATATCACGTACCAAAAATTTGATTAACCTGCTTATTCTAACGTGAATTAGAAAAGTAAAAAAAAAAAAAAACACAGGAGTTTACTCTCTTTATTAAGTATAAGAGATATGTCTTCTCACCCACAAAGCAAGTAGAAATTTAAGCCGGGGTTCGCCTTTCATTTTAGAACTGCTTTATTATTGATGATTTTATTTTTACCAATTGCCATGTAGAGTGTCCAGATTCTCTTCATATTTTTTTATGTTCCATTTACTAACATAACAAAACATTTCTTATTCGGAGAAATGTTAGGGAAAGTCTTTGTATATATGAATTAATTGGCCAGAGAATAGTAGGACAATTTTAATAAATTCGTTTTGCTTACATGGAAAGGCCACAACTTTTCTTAAATCAGGCTGTCAAAATTCTATGATATTTGTGTTTCTCACATACTGCTTGGCCCCACATCCATTATATGGAGGGAAAAGCAGGATTTACTTCCAACTTGGTTTTTCTGATTTGTATCCCTCCTCCCTAACCAGTAGATTTCCAAAATACAGTTACATTTAACTCTGTTTCGTTCTTTCCCAACCATATCTTATTCTTTATGTTACTTTTTTCATTTTGTGCCTTTGACATTCATTATAAATAATTTTTCTTTTAAGATTTATTTTTACCTCCTTTCATCTTCCTTCTATTCATTGATTCCAAAATATTTAATGGGTATCTATTATTTGTCATATACTGTCCTGAGTGCAGGGATACAGCGATGGGAAAAATTGTAAACAAATTAAATGTTTTTTATACTTCTAAAAAGTAAATACACAATAATAACATGAATATAATATATTCCCAGGATTTAAAGGAAAGAGTAGGGATTTTGCTTTTTTAGACTCTACCCCAATCCCATTCCAGGGACACTTAACCGCTTTAAAGTTTAATGTCCCCCTTTCAGACTTTTGTATGGATTTATAAAAATAAATAATTTATATAGAAAGAAATATAAACTTCTGCCTGAACGGAATCATACTATAAATGCTTCTTAATTTTATTTTTACTCTTAGCAGTGTGATTTTGCAGTCTTTCCATTGCAGAACATGCAGATTCATTTAACTACTATACAAATTTCTATGGAGGTAACTTAATTAATTTAACCATTCCTTTACTGGTTAACATTGAAGTTTCTACTAATTTTCTACTAATATAATCATTACTATAATGAATATATTTATACATATGTTGTAGATATTTTTAGACATTCTATTTTATAGTGGGGCACCTGGGTGGCTTAGTTGGTAACCATCCGACTTCAGTTCAGGTCATGGTCTCACGGTTCATGAGTTTGAGCCCCGCCACAGGTTCTTTGTTGATGGCTCAGAGCCTGGAGCCTGCTTTGGATTCTGTGTCTCCCTCTCTCTCTGCCCCTCCCTTGCTCACATTCTGTCTCTCTCTCTCTCAAAAATAAACACACATTAAAAATTTAAGTACACATATAGGTAGATTGATGTAGGTTTTCCTGTGAAACAGATTACAAAATTAGATCTCTGTGTCCAAACAATATATAAATCCCATGTTTGTTTCAATATTTAATTCTAAAAAAGATTGTACCATGTATACTGCTGTCAATAATTTTGTTAATTTCCTGTGACTTTCACATATGATCCCCACGATAGTAGTTGTAATTTTATTGAGTCTGAGAAATGAAATATATTATTGTTTTAATATGTATTTTTCTGATTTTTAGTGAGGTAGGTCATCTTTTTGTATAAATATGGTCTGCTTTTACTCCTGTGTGTTGTTACTTAGTCTTTTCCCACTTTTAATCATTTACCTTTTGCTTACTGCAATGTAGACATTTTTTATATATGACGAGTATAAAACCTTTGTGCATCCTATACAGGGCATCTATTATTTAATATATAATTAATACCAAATTTTTTATATTCCTATTATATTAGTTTGCTAGGGCTACTGCATATTAATTACATTTCTTAGCACATGAGTTATACTTCCTTTTTAACTGTTTTTAGTGATTGCCCTAGAGTTTACAATTAACACAGCTAATTCAAGTCCACTTTCAGATGAACACTAAAGCACTTCATTGGTTGTGTAAGTTTCTTATAGTAACCAAATAATCTTAAACCCTGCCTCACATCCCTTGTACTGTTACTCTCATTCAGTTCACTTATGTATAAATATACAAAGCATGTGTGTGTATGTATGTATGTACGTATATATACGTATGTATATGCATATATACATACATATAAGCTTGCATAATCAAATATATTATTGCTATTATTTTGAAAAATTATCTGTTAGATCAATTAGGAAAAAGAAAGAGAAAAAAATATTTTTTACTTTCTTTGATGTTCATCCTTTATGTTGATCTGAGCTTCTGACCTATATTATTTCCTTCTCTCTAAAGAATTTTTTTTAATATTTCTTACAAGCCAGGTTTACAGGCAACAGATTGTCTTAATATTTTTGTCTGAGAAAGGCTTTATTTCTCCTTCACTTTTGAAAGATAATTTTTCAGGGTATAAAATTCTAGGTTGGTGGTTTCTTTCCCTCAACACTTCAAATATTTCACTCCACTCTCTCCTTGTTTGCGTGATTTCTGAGGACAAGTCAGATGTAATTCTTCTTCTTGTTCCTCTTTGTGTAAGGTGTTTTTTTTCCTTTGACTTATTTTTGCATTTTTTTATCTTTAATTTTCTGTGTAATTTTTTTGGCACTTATCCTGCTTGGTGTTCTCTGAGCTTCCTGGATCTGTGCTTTGTTATCTAACACTAATTTGGGAAAATTCTCATATTGTCCAAATACTTTTTCTTTCTCTTTCTCTCTTTGTTCTCCTTTGGGCCATCTTATTATATATATATATATATATATATATATACATATATATATATATATATATATATATACACATACATACATATATACATATATATATAATGTTTTATATATATATATAAAACATACTCATACTCCTTGGATATTGTTTTTTTCAATATTTGTTCTCTTTGCTTTTCAGTTTTAGAGGTTTCTTTTGAGATATCCTCACGCCGAGAGATTTTTTTCCTCAGTTGAATTCAGCTTGCCCTTAAAACATTTAAAGGAATTCTTCATTTCTGAGAGTATTTATTTGTGTCTAGCCTTTCTTTCTGGTTCTTTCTTGGGATTTGCATTTCTGCTTACACTATCTTCCTTTTAATGCATGTTGTATGCTTTCTTTACCCATGGGAGTCCTCAGCATATTAACCATTATTGTTTACATTTCTGATCTGATAATTACAACATTCCTGCCATGCTTGGTTTTGAGATATATCTCTTCAAATTATGTTTTTTTGCCTCATGCTATGCTTTGTAGTTTTTTCTTGATTACCGGACATGAAATACTGGGTAAAAGAAACTGCTGTATTTGGCCTCTAGTAATTGATGTGAGGTGTGGGGGAGGGAAGATGAGCTATAGTCCTTTGATTTGTTTTAGTCTTTTAGTGCACCTATACCTCTGGACTATGAGTTTCATAAGTGTTTCTCAGTTTTCATCTTCTTCCTCAGGTAGGAGAGAATGACTAAAGTGGGCTAGAGTTCAGTATTTCCCTTTTTCCAGGCCCTTTAAGCACTGATAATACCCCAGCAGGTCAGGTTCTGGTTAACTGGCTTCTCCTACCACCATGACTTGTTAAGAACAGGGTGTTTTCAAGTTTTTCAAAATGGTTCCTTTGTTCCTCCCCCCTGCAGGAAGCATGAGGGTGTTTTTCTCTGATATTTATTTTGAGACTGTGGTAATGATCTTGGAGGTAAAACTTAGAAAATTGTGCCGTCTCCCCACTCCCATACTGAGTCTCTTAGGATTTTTAACTCTCAGACTTTTCCTCTGAGCCTTCAGCAATTTTTCAATTATAATTCAGCTTTTCCTCCCAGAAATTGTTTGCCACAGAGTTTTGGCTCATGAGTTTCTGTTGCTAGTAAGTTATGATTCTCTGTTTACCTGTTGGTCTCTCTAGTTTTAGGAGTAGCATGTTGCTTTGTGACCTCACTTCTCTTATGGCTCTAAGAACAGTTGTTGATTTTTCTTTCTTTTTTTGTTTTTTGAGTTTATTTCTTTTGAGAAAAAGAGAAAGAGAGAGTGCGCACATGTGCACACACAGGAGGGGCAGAGAAAGAGGGAGAGAGAGAGAGAATACCAAGTAGATTCTGCACTGTCAGTTCAGAGCCTGACCTGGGCTCAGACTCACAAACCAGGAGCTCATGATCTCAGCAGAAATCAAGAGTTGGCCACTTAACCAACTGAGTCATCTGGGTGCCCCAAGAGTTGTTGAGGTTTCAGTTTATTCAGCTCTTTACTTTTTAGAATGTGGTGGCAACTTGCAAGCTCCTTATAAGAGCCTGTTATAAAGGGATATAAAGGAGTGTAAAGAATTGAGTGATAGATTGAGTTCCCAACAAGATAGGTTTGTTAACTATGGTCTAAGGTTCCAGAGAGAATAATGAGAAGAGAAGGAAAGAAGTGGTGGATAGTTGTGTCAGGAAGGAGCAGCCTTCTCAGGCAGAAAAGAAGGGGTTGCCAGTTTGTTAAGATGACTGCAGTACCCTGAAATTTGGACTTTTCTAAGTTATCCTAATATACTTATGTGGCTCCCTTTTTAATTCCTAGGATGCCACTCTTGTCTTTTTTTTTTTTTAATTTTTTTAACGTTTATTTTTGAGAGACTGAGAGAGACAGAGTGTGAGCAGGGTAGAGGCAGAGAGAGAGAGGGAGACACAGAATCCAAAGCAGGCTCCACACTCCAAGCTGTCAGCCCAGAGCCTGATGTGGGGCTCAAACCCATGAACCCTGAGATCATGACCTGAGCTGAAGTCGGGTGCTTAAGCAACTGAGCCACCCAGGTGCCCCATGGATGCCACTCTTTTCTAACCAGTATTCTAATTATCCCATAAAAGCCCAGCTGGTATGTCAAATTAAAATGATATAATTTAGCAATTTATAAAATTAAATTATTATTGATTTTTAAGTTACTTCAGCACCATGAAAGCAAGAGATTAGAAAGTTTCTTGGTAAGGTTGTAAAAGTCCCTGAGTCTTCATCCATGATTTGAGCCATTAATTTAGAGCACTGAACATGTCAATCTATTTCTTTAATCTTTCCAGTATTTAAAGAGTCCTTTATATTGTTAATAGGCAGCAATTACAAGTTTTCAGAAGTTTTGCCTTCACTCTATTCTTTATTCCAGGAAATTACACTTGCTAATTCAGCTAACTATTTTACCTCTGTCACTGGTGGGTTGCCAGGGTTGGATGCCTAAATACTAGTGAGATTTTCACTTATGTCAGATAACCACTTTTTCATTCTCATTTCCTTCAAATTCTGCTTCTTGCCACCACTGTCGGTACCAATTGCTACATTAGTGATTTTTCTACATTTCAAATGGCACAATCTATTATGGGTGGTTTAAACAGAAAATAAATTCATTTACAGATTCTTTGCTAGGGCAAGACAATGAGGTTTGCAAGCAATATAAGGAGCAACACTGACAAATAATACTGTGAAAACAATCCAGCGGAGCCTCATTGCTACCACCCAAAACCCAGTTGCCAGAGTACATGTGTATATCCTAAACACTTGATGTTTAAACTTCTGCCTCTTCTCTGTTGATTCATAATTTGACCCCATACACAAAAGGCAGGGAGAGACCGAGGGCATGGTGGACCACCCCCTGCCCCCAGACTGGCAAGTGGCAGTTTTAATAAGCAAGAGGACTTACATACGAGGCTTGTCTCGAGTGGCCACATGATGAGAAGATCTCCACACCAAACGGCCAAATTTTAAAAATTTATATGTAGACACTTTAACTGGGTTCCGTCATATGTTCTACCAAGAGAGTTTCAACAACACTTTACTCTCTCAGGACTGTATCCTTGGAACAGCACCTACTGGGGAAACAGTAGGGAGAATGTGTATTCCAAGGACAGAGGAAAGGGTAAGAAGCCTCTTAATTGCCCAGGTCCGGCTCATCGGTCAGCCTGTGGTCTGTCCTCTCTATCACTTTCTCCAACTGTATCTCAATCAATGCTGGACATTCCTGCCAACTCCATGATGGACAGTGGTGCTTGCTTCGTCACATTATCTGCTTTTCAGTCAAGGTTTTACAAGGTTCATCTGAATGGCAGAGCCTGGATCACAAATGAGACTGAAAGGAAGGCTGCAGAAATTACTTTGGGATTTCTGCCTTGGGGTTGGTTATATACAGGCACAAAAACTCTCCAAGCATGGAAGGGATATGCAAAAGGTTTATGGCAGCCAAAAGGCATATTTGTCTCTGATACATCCTATTTTCTAACACAAAATTGCTAAAAATTATATGTTTTGAACATGATTTCCTTGTGCTACTGTCTGCATTCTGTAGCTCTGGAGTTAGTAGTGACCTTTCTTTTTTCTTGATGAAAAGACGAGATTAAGAATTACTTTTACCCCTAAGCTTGTTAACTGTCTTCATCATATTATTTGTTGCAGTAAGTCTACTTTCTTCCTAAGTATAGTCTTGAAATTTTAAGACTTCCCTCATCCATTTTGGACTATTTACTTTTCAGGCTTACTGCCTAGCTGTCTTTCCTGTTTTCTTCCATTTGCTCTTGTGGTTTAGTTTCCCTTTTTCTCTGATTCCATGTACTTTCTCTCTTGGATTCTTTTGCTTTTATAGACTGCCTGTTAGTTAATTTTCTCAGAAAGAGTATAGAGGAAGAAAGCTTTCTGAGTTCTTCTATGCCTAAAAGTTTGACTGTATATAAAATTCTAGATTCAAAATTATTTCACTCTAGAGCTGTGAAGATACTTGTCCATTTCTTCTAGCTCTTAGTTTCTTGAGTATTGGTGGTAATTATATTTATTATGAGAATTCTAATATCTTTGGGGGCAACCTGTTGATGTAACTAGGTAATAACTATATTGGCTATCAATCTATGGTTTTAACTGCAGAAATAGTATTTTATTAAGTATGAGAAAAAGAAATGAACATAATTTATATATGCATATCTTTAAGCAAATACACTGATTTCATGAAAGGTGAGAGAAACAAGATGCTAAATAAAGAAAGAAAGAAATGAAGATAATTTTAGATGTGCATATCTTTAAGTAAATACACTGAGTTCATGAAAGGTGAGAGAAACAAGATGCCAAATAAATAAATAAATAAATAAATAAATAAATAAATAAATAAATAAAACAAAACAAAACAAAACAAAACACACACACACAAAAAAAAAACCCCAGGAGGATACTGTATTCACATGCTTTTTACCATCCACAATCTTAGTCTCTTCCCTTTCCTTTTCTCTGGATACAGCCATCCCTTCTTCTAGCACAAAAAATACCATACCTCCCACAGCAGATACATGGTTGATTCTATATTCTTCAGCTAGGGTCAGTGCTTGGTTAGGAATTCTGGCTTCAAACAGGGAAGTGGACTCAATAAGAGACATTTTATGTACACATACATACCTATATATACTTACATACATTTGTTACAGGTTATCAGCTTACACAATCATCAGGACTAAACAGTCGTTTTAAAGCTATGTTTGTTTCCACATTTAAAACTGGACTTGAAGTCCACAGTCAGACCCTTAGGAAGGGAAAATTGTGAGCATAAGTTGAAACCCCATGAATATGTGCTGAAACTCCATGAAGATGAACTGAAACTTAGGTCTATTCTTGTTGCCTCTGACCTTGGTGAAAAGAGTATCCTGCAGAAGTCTTAATTGCAGAGCTAATTACGTACCTTGCCTTTGGAATCAGAAAAACTGGAAGTGAATCTAGAGAAGGTAGAACAATTGCTGGTGCTTCATGCCTTTGAGATGTGTTAAGCAATCAGCAGCAGTAGAGGTAAGCAGTAAAATGGTTGCTTCCTTTCCTAGTTCTTCCAAGTCTTGCAAGAATTTCCTTCTGGCTCACCCTAATTGGAAACATACAAAAAAGGCAGTTCTGGGTAATGTAGTTTTCAACTTAACCAAGTGACACATTACATAGCCATTGCTATTCCCCCCAAATGATAAATGATTTACCTGAAATTTTATCCACCACAACTGGAAAAAATATTAAGCAAATGGCCAACAAAATGATCTTCCCACATGTCTAACAGAATGAGTTAGGCTAAAAATGAACCTCAAAGTAATAGTGATAGTATTTTCTATAGGAATTTGTGTAATAATTAATGGCTTTTTAAAATATTTGCCAGTGGAAATTCTTTTTGTTTAATCCTAGTTTTATGTTAGTAACTTTTTTGTAATAATTTATTTTTTAATTTACATCCAAATTAGTTAGCATATAGTGCAGCACTGGTTTTAGGAGTAGATTCCTTAATGCCCCTTACCCATTTAGCCCATCCCCCTTCCACAACCCATTCAGCAACCCTCTGTTCTCTGTATTTAGGAGTCTCTTATGTTTTGTCCCCCTTCCTGTTTTTATATTATTTTTACTTCCCTTTCCTTATGTTCATCTGTTTTGTATCTTAAATTCCTCATGTGAGTGAAGTCATGATATTTGTCTTTCTCTGACTGTATGTCAATAATTTTTGAATAGTATAGGTCCCATTTGTTCAAAACTATGAGCAAAACCATGTTAGTATATACAAAGTTTTTCTCCTTTTTCTTTGCTCTGGTAGAAGAATCATCTTCTGTTTGATCAAAAAGTGGCATCACGTTGTTATTAGATAATTTAACATCACTTTAAGTTATAATCTGTTTAGTTAAGATACCCATTCTGATTTCTCCTGCACTGATGGTATCATAAGCACCAAGACATTATAGAAGCATTAATAATCAAATTCACAGCTGGGTCTTGTCAACACAATCAAAGACTAATGAAAGTGAATTAAAGCTGAAAGCAATGGTTGGAACAGTTCTGGAATCATTCTGCTACTCCTCACATAGCCAAGGCCATTACATGGTCCTCCAAATGTATAATCCAAAATGGAAGGAAAATGAGATTCAGCTGGTCTCCAAGACACACAGGAGACCTGATGAAAGCATTGTAAATAAGCCAGTGGACTCCATCTATCATAAATAGTAGGCTGGTTTTTCATAAAACAAAGGACCTGGCAGAGAAAGTGCCAAAATGCTGTTCTTTAATAATGAGATGGAGCTGATAGTTTGTTCAATTTACACATCAATTTGTCCAGAAGATTTTTTTGAAAGGCAGAAATGTTTGAATGCTAATCACTTCATATTTGAAAGGTGTCTAAATCTCTAGCCAGAGGGCATTGTGGAGAGATTAAAACGTTCTTAGTTTGGTAGAGGCTGAATTTACAGCAGTGAGTTTGGGAAGCTAAAATGTAGTTTCCCATGGATAAAGCTGTCATTGAAATAGATATGTCCTGGGCATAAACATGATCATTTTAAGGCCTTGACTTGTCACATCTTGCGTTGGTTTTCATGGCACAACAATACATATTTCTTTTCTTTCTTTCTTTCTTTCTTTTTTTTTTTTTTGATTCTGGGAGTTGTTCCCCCCCACACCTCTAAAAGATTTTAGATGAATTTAATTATACACAGAAAAAAATAACTTGTATGCTTTTACCAAAGTGATATAATGGCTCAGTCCCTCTCAAGAGAACTATTTTAGTTGGTATTATGAAGCAAAATTTCTTGAAAAACCTCTTTGAATATCCTAAAATCATAACTAATTATTTTCAGGGGAAAATGTGAGAGCAAACAAGGTGTTGAGTCTTATTCTAAATATGTAGCTGAGAGCAGGAACTAGTATATTTATCTCTATCAGATGAATTAGAAATTGTATGTGTTTTTTATTTCAGTATTTTTATGATAACTCTTTCTTTTAAAATAATGCCTCAGGTGGGTGCTAAGTTTCTGGAGATGGTTCCTCAGATTTCACAGAATTTCACTCAAATTTCACTAAATATGTTTATACATTATTAAAAACATAATTAAAAACACAAATGTTTTATGTAGCCTAGTTTAACATAGTAAGATGATTAGTATGCTGATTTCTTCATATTTATTCAGTTTTCAAGTAGAAAATCTTTTCTTGGCAATTCTGTTTAACTGAAGAATATTCTAAGATTTCAAGATAAACTTTAAAAACATTTTACCATAACCCCTCAGTTGTCTATGTAAGTGAAATTTGGATGCACGTATTATTTTCAGTCATTGCCCATGACTCCAAATTGTAAATGCCTATGTTCATCAAAAACTAACTTTGTCATTTCATTTACTTTTTAAAGAGTAAATGTTATGTATTTAATCCTACGTAGTTAAATAATATTAATAAAATTCTGTTCTTTTCTCTTGATTTTTGAGATGCCACTTAACATTTCTTATGAAAAAAGATTTATGCTACTGAAAAATTTGAAAATTCACTTCTTAAAATGTGTTAATTTTCAGTAAGCCACTTCTTCCTCTTTAAGTTTAAGGGCATGAGAGAAAAAGCCACTCTTCCTGATCTCCTGTGCATTCATGGCAATGGTTATATCCTCTGTAATAGAGTATAGCCTATAGCCCTTGACCTCCTTTATAGCTGTTTAACAAGTAGGGCAACTAACCAGGGCTGACAGATCAGTTTAGAATAACTGAGAACTCCAGTCAGGAAGGGAGGCCATTTTACTTGAAGGCTCTTTTCCATAGTTATTTATCTACCTGGTGCCCACAATAAAGCAGGAGTTTGGAAAGTGCCTCCTTCACTGTTCAGGTATGCAAATGGTTATCAAACACCATTTGAGTCAGGCACAAAACACCGTTTACCTTTTTGGATCCTACTTTCATTTAAACTAAACACCCCGCCCCCCCAATCCTAAGACTCAGAAAAAGATCCACTGCTTCTAGAGAAGGGTAGAGACAAAAAGGCCTTCTGTCTGAGGTGAGATGCAGGAAATTCACTTGGTTCCAGGCTTTGGCATCAACACAAAACAGGAATCTGTTCAGTTGGAAGAGAAGCAGGAAATTCTCTCCTTCTTCTTCTCCTTTTTTTTTTTTTTTTTGAATTTATTTATTTATTTATTTTGAGAGAGAGGGAAAGAGAGCGCACCAGCAGAGGAGGGGTGGAGAGAGAGGAAGACACAGAATCCCAAGCAGGCTCTGTATCATCAGTGCAGAGTCTGACATGGAACTTGACCCCATGAATCTGTGAAATCATGACCTAAGCCAAAATCAAGAGTCAGATGTTTAATGGATGGAGCTGCCCAGGCACCCCTTCTCTTTTGCCCAAGACCTAGCATGGATACAGGTAGAGTTTAGCTGCCAAAGAGAGGAGGAGTGGAAATGCTGAAAAGGCCCATATACAGTGCTCAGCACAGGCCTGCAGAATATTGAAGCACAACAAATAGAACTGAGAACTTGCCTGCTGCAACACATAAGCCCAGAAGTTTATCAACAGTGAAAAGCAAGAAAATGCCCTCTCTATGGCACAGACATCAGGAAGCACTGGAAGCTGAAGGTGGAATAGAGTGAGTAAAATACTCTGGCATCTCAGGCCATATACTGAACATATGCTAACAGCAGCCTAGGGCTGGAAGAATTTGAAACCTATGATGCACAGACAGCTGTGTGACAATATTGAAGAGTCTAACATAGATGTGATTAGACTTCAAAAAAGACAAGACAGAAAGAACATGACAGAAGGAATATTTGAAGAGATAATGGCCAAGAATTTTCAAAATTATTGAAAGAATATCCTGAAGAAACTTATAAAACCCTAAGAGAATAAACAAAAATTTAAAAAATAAACAACAAAACAAAAGAAAACACTACTTTGACACATTATAGTCAAGTTTCTGGACACCAGAAATATAGAAAATGCCTTGAAAATATACAGAGAAAAAAATTGTTAGGTACAAAGAAACAAAAGTAAGAATTATAGCATACCATTCATCAGAAAATATATAAGTCAGAAAATAGTGAACAAATAATATCTTTTTATTCTGAAATTAAAAGAACTCAGCCAAATTACTATAGTCAGCACCTATATCCTTTAATAACAAGGCAAAGATTTTCTTAGAAAATGTGAGAGAAGGCATTGCCAACACACCTGCCATCGAAGAAATATTAAAGGAAGCTCTTCAGGTACAGGGAATTTTATAAAAACTGGAAATTTGGATCTACATAAAAAATATGAAAAGACTAGAAAAGGTAAAATTAAGGGTAAATATAAAAGACATTTTTGTCTTAATTTTAATCACTCTAAAAATAATTGACAATTTAAAGTTTAAAGAACACAATGTATTTGAGATTTATGTAACATCAGTGGGTGGTTTCTTGTTTAGTGGCAAGGTTAGTAAGAGGTAAAAGTTGGTTGCACCATCTTAAGTAATTCCCCCAAATTTCAAACGGTGGGTCAGCCCTTGAGTTTTAGGTGGCTTTGTCAACCATTCTTTGTCATATGAATGATTGGAGTCCTTAATTGCTCTTCCTAATATTTCTGCCCTTAAAAATTTAATCGCTAGGATATCTTCAGTGTAGTATGTTAAAATATTCTTGATAATTATCCATTCCAACTTGCTCCATACTTGATTATGAAAGCATGCTGATGAATTGAAATATCTCTGTCATAAAACCATACACGTATATTGAACATCATTCTGTAAAAATATGTATTGTGCCTGATGTGACTTTGAGACAGAAATTAAAAGAAGATAATTGCCAAACCTATCATAGCATATCAACCAGCTTGCTCTGTTGGACTTTTGGTACTATCTTTACACCTAAAGTGTAAAGTGAGCACACCTCAAGTGCTGGAGTAACCACATTTCCCCTCCATAGTCTACTCTCTATCTCCAGAAAATATGCCTTGCACTGAGCCATCCCAGGAGTATCAGAGAGCTTTTGAAATCAGTGCTTCACTTTCAATCATTTCTCTGATTAGGACTATTATCTCTTGTTGCTCTCCTGGAAATCCATATTGCTTATAGGGAAATCAGGATAAGGGTATTAGCACGTTTTCAAAGAGTTCAGGAGCCCCTCCCTCACTTGCCAGTGTGGAATAATGTACATATCTGTGTTTTATCCTTTGTTCCTTCCCCTTTCCCTTCCCCCTCTGCCTCCTCCCCTCCTTCCCTCAGTCCCTACTTTCCCTCCCTCCCTCTCTCTCTCTCTCATCATTCTAGTCCAGTGGGTGACTTTGAACAATCCTTCTGAAGATCACGGCCAGATAGAAAGAATTCTCACCAATTTTCTATACCCAAGTGATGCATATGCCTGAAGCTATGGTTTTGTCCTGGATTCTCTTCTTTTCCCCTGTAGGTGGAAGGAAGTATTAAAAACAAGTGATGGATTTTTCATATGCGAGGATATGGTTATTTTTTTCTATTTCTTTCTCTCCGCCAAAGATGCTACATCTTTCATAAATGCTGATGTAATTTTCTTTGGTTAGTTTAAGCTGTTGTGTTCACTTAGTCACACACTTTCAAATGCATTTTTGTCACAGAAATGTGGTATTCTGCTTTAGAGAGATCCTCAGTCCCAGTGACAAGGGGTTGAGATCAGGACCCCATTTTCCTCCACTTAGCTTTCTCAGGAGCATTTTTCAGCAGTTTTGTCCTCTGTTTATTATTGTCTTCTGGTTATACATTGTGCCAAGATCCTTAGAAATTTTTTAAAAATTTATTTAAATCTACCTTAGAAAGTAGTCAACATTGTGATCTCCGTTTTATAATTGAAATTGAAGCTGAATATGTTAATTAAGTTATCCAAGATCACACAGTTAGTAAATGAATTTAAGGGGAAATGGCATTTTTGTCACCAAGCAACAATTTACTTCACCTGCAATAATAGCCTTCAATTTTCAGGTCATGTGTTTTGCAAACTCTACAAACCCATGGTCTTCTTGGCTGGTATGTAACCTGAGATAATATGGAGCTGCATTTATTTTCCAACATAAATAAAATCATAACATGGAAGAGAGAAAATCATGCCAAGAGTTGGAGAGCAATTCAGTCCTGATGATACCGTTTGATTCCTGAATTTTGATTCTCCCTAAATCCAGATTCCCCTGTAATTTTTCTTTTTTTCCTCCAGTTTTACTGAGGTATAATTGACAGATAAAATTTTATATACTTAAGGTGATGTTTTGATATATGTATACATTGTGAAATGATTTTCACAGTCACGCTAATTAAAATATCCATCACCTCACAGTTACCTTTGTAAAGAGAGAGAGAGAGAGAGAGAGAGAGAGAGAGAGAGAGAGAGAGAGTGTGTGTGTGTGTGTGTGTGTGTGTGTGTGTGTGTGTGTGTGATGAAAACATTTAAGATCTACTGTCTTAGCAGGTTTCAAGTACACAATCCACTATTAACAACTTTGGTCATCATGGTTTACTTTTCATTCCCTGAACTTATTCACCTTCCATAACTGAAACCTTGAAAATGTGTTCTGTACACACACACACACACACATACACACACACACAAGCATATTATTCAGTCTTGAAAAAGGAGGAAATCCTGCCATTTGTGACAACATAGATGAACCTGGAGGACATTATACAAAGTAAAATAAGGTAGAATGAGAAAGGCAAATGTGTGATACTACTTATATGTGGAATCTTAAAAAGTCCAACTCATAGAAGCAGAGAGTAGAAAGGTAGGGAGTAGACACTATAGGGAGATGTTGCTGAAAGGGTACAAAGTTTTAGTTAAGCTGGAAATTTTCAATTATATGTGCAAACAAATTCCCTTTACTTGCTTAGGCTAGTTGAAACTTTGTTTTGTGATACAGTAATGGAGATAGGACTTGAACTCAACTCTGCATGACTCCAAAGTTTATGATATAATTCATATGCTACTGTGCCTCTCCATGGGTGTTATACTGTGGACAGAGGAAGTTCAAGGAATTCTTTACCAATATCTAGTGACTTAACAAGTAAAAGATACTCTGTAATTTCCTCCTCTATCAGTAATGAGAAAGTTGTCTTATATAAAGTTTAATGTACCCTATGTGAGTATTTATTAGGGAAGTACACAAGTATTAGATATCTTTCTCAAAGCGCTAACCTGTGTTATGAGTAAATTATCATTACAAATGCCATTATATAATTTTCTGTAGACTTGAGGTATATTTTACTTTTAAATGTCCAAGAAAGAAAGATCTCAATATTATTCTCTTGTTTTTTCATAAGGACTTCTCTCACAAGTGACCATTTTTTTTTTCCTAGTTCAAATTATGTCAATGTTTGTTAAAGGGAGTTAGACACATAGCCCACATGGCCCATTTGTTTTACTTCTTTCTAGTACCAAATCAATATATTCTAGTGATGGGACAAATGACTCTTTTCTCCTACTCCTACTACTAAAAGGAAATCACTTCACCTGATTCAGACTCTGGACCTGAGCATACACATTTAAGCCACCAGAATAAGCTGAAACCAAAGGAAAAAGGACTGTTCTCAAATACACAGCCCTTAGCAGGGCTAATGCAAGATTCCTTTTTCACTTGACACATGGAGAATTTACTACTCCTGGATGATAAAAACACAGTGTTGATTGTTGACTGATACTTATACTTACTGGCTTTGAAATGAATCAAGTCCCTGTAATTGTTTAAGTGCCCAGTTAAAGACATTCGTTCCTTAGCTTGGCACAGAAATACTCAACAGCAAACCTGTGTCTCATGCACTATAGCTGCCTTTACCACCTTCTAGAGAGTTCCTGTATATAGTTTCTCTGAAGCTGGTGCCAGCCGCTTAGTGAGCAATGAATAAACATAGGAATAATTTTGTCTGGAAAAAAAAAGCTATAACATAAAGCAGGTCTAGAGAGGTCTCAGGAAAACCCCAAGACACAGAACTGCTTGACAAAACAGACTTAGCTTACCACCAAATTTTAGCACCCTGTTAACTGCTTTCTCAGGTTCTCCCTCCAGGGAGGTTCAGGGGATGTTAAATAGTATTTTTCATGGTTAAAGACTCCATTTCACCTTGATGTCCCTTAAGCATGATACCAATTCTCCATTTAGATCATTCTGAGGTACAGAAGTTGGGAGGAAGTAGAGGGAAACTACAAAAAAACTTTGCAGGATGGAATAGAGGGAGGAGAACCAAGACTTGTGTATGCAGAAGGCCAAGGTTACACTTAAATGCCTGGAAGCTTGTGCACCCTTAACTAGGGGAAAAGGAAAATAGCATCTGTTTGTCAGCCCACTTAGTGGGGTCTCCCAGGAACAGTCACTGTAAGTGGAGGGTAGAGTGGAAAGGAAGAAAAATCCAAAGGAACATTAAAATATGATCTCTGTCATTAAGAAATAACAATGAAGTGGGAAATGGAACATGAACAAATTTTTTAAAAGATCAGTATAGCAGCAAACAATCAGAGGAGCTAAAAGTTTAGTAGGACTTGTCATCACTTCTCTCCATTACCCAAATCCCATCACACATACTTTGCCCACTAACACTTTCCAGTTGTGCCAGGCCTGGGGTTCATATCTATCACATTCTCAATAAGCTCCTTGACTCAATTCCTGTCTTTTTCAGATTCTGAGTTCACCTCCTCCAGGAAGGCTTTCCTGAAATGCCATCCCCACTGGGCTCTATCACACCATATGTAACTTGACTGTAAGTACTTTGAAGAATATATCTTTACCTTTATCTTCAGAACCTGAAATACAGAAAAGATTCAAGAAATATTTGATGAATAAAATAAGGTCCACCCCCATTATTTTGTGGATGGGTTGATTAAGACCTTGGGTTAGATAAGACTTTTGCCCAAGGTTCAGCATATAGAATAGAAGACTTAAACTCTGTTTTTTGTTGTTGTTGTTTATGGCCCTGTTCACTCCAGTCTATCTGATGTCTTTGCATCATAGGACTTACCCAATGTGTAATCTGTTACATACTCCAGGCCCAATATATATGTTAAAGACTGTCTCGCTTCCCACATTTGTCAAATGACTTTTTCTTTAAAAACTGAGGGTAAAGATTTTTTTCCTCCCAGAATTAGAAGGGCAAAATACTATGAAATATTACCTTGGACTTCAAGAGACTTTAATAGTTAGCTTGTATAACCCTCAATGGATGAATACAAATCTCTTTGACATTTAAGACAAACTGGCCATTTGCCATCTGTTTGAAAACTCTAGTGGTGGCAACCATAATTTCTGAGGGATGCTGAATGGCTAACATTTTAGAATTCTTCCTCATAATGTGCTGAAACATGCCTGAAGTTTCACAGGTCTGGCCTTCTTCCACATGGCGAAACTGCAAATGTTCATTGCGTGTCCTTTTTCGAGGGTTGGCCAGGATTGGACCTTCCATAGCAGTAACAAATCCCCTTGTGGCTGTGGCTCTCAGGAAGATGGGTCTGAACATGAAACAAATCACTGTTCCCAGGTGCCGATGGCAGTACATGAGTATATAAGAATCCGTGGGTAAACAGGAAGGAGGTAGAAAGTATGGCCATGGGAAGGATGAGCTAACTGATGACCTGTTTTGGGTGAGGCTGGTGAGACAGAGCGTTTCATGAATATGCTAAGAATATGCAGTGTATTTGAGATAAATGTGCAGCTTCTTCTTAAAAAGAAACATTTACATAGAATGTTAACCTCTAGAATACCTAGGAAGGCTATCTTTTTGATTCAAAACAGACAAAAATACAAGTCACAACCATTCTACATATATGAAGTCCAAGTAATTTCAAATAAAATTACTGCTCAGCTGAATGCTTAAGCAATTTTGGATTGCTGGAGTGAATCAAAGAATACTTATAATGTAAGCTCATTAGGTTCACAGGCAGATATGCTGATTTAATTTAAGTGTTCTCCTCATTTAAATCTCACTTTTTCCTACTTTGGATTACTAGATGCTTTGGCTAATACCATTTGGTAAGCTACATCTTATAAAATTGCCTGTTTGTGAACTGTCTTGCTATTAAAACTTCCATAGCAAAAATCACTTGAATCAAGTGAAATCATTAAAAATGTGTGGCTCTTAAAAGCATGCCTTTCTCCCCTCCATCATAGTATCTTCCTATGCACAAAATAAGCTAGACTATTTATAATGGTTTATATGTCATGGCTTACATATGGCTTTTATATTTATGATGGTTCCTAAATATAAAATTCATTCCAGTGTTAATAGAGACCCAGTTGATATGGTGGTTCAGTCTTGATTTTATAGTCTAGGATTTTCATGGGAGAATTAGGGGAAACCTTAATCTCTTTTCCACCCACAGAATAACTCTGCTTATAGTAAAAGATACCTTTTTTAATTATAAACTGCTCTCACAAAGTATTCCCTTTTTTCTGTAAAAATATGTAACAAGTTGGTTGTATAGTATTGAATGTATGTCCTGGTTTTAAGTTTTTTAGTTCAGAAATATTGTGATTGCTCTTTATAAACCTATTTGGGAAAATATCTATTGTTCTTTTTAAGAAACTACTTAGGAATTACAGCATACAGCAGTGTAGCATTGTATGAATTTTATCATTTGCCTCAACTTTGCACTCTTAGATTGTGGACACATTAGTCTATTAAAAACAGACTGGCAGCGTGCCTGGGTGGCTCAGTTGGTTGAGCGTCCGACTTCAGCTCCGGTCATATCTCATAGTTCATGACTTTGAGTCCTGCATCAGGCTTTGTTCTGACAGCTTAGAGCCTGGAGCCTGCTTCAGATTCTGTGTTTCTCTCTCTCTGTCCTTCCCCTGCTTGCACTCTGTCTCTCTCTCAAAAATAATAAAATAAACATTAAAAAAATTAAAAATAGACTGGCACATCATGTTTACAGGCAGATAGAGGCTATGATCCACCCTCTCCCCAGTTTGCCCCCAAAATATCAAAACAGCAACAGCTTGGGGCCTAAGTCTGCATGGACCATTGAATTTGCCACAACAGGCAGAGATAGTGGAAAGCATAATGAATAAAAGCTGAATGTGGTTTACACATTTTTCCCCCATAGGGCATGAAAAGAAATATAAATCCTTTAACTGTTTCCTATCTGTTAGTGTTCTGAAGTTTTTTACTCATAGCAAGTAGAAAAATCACAGAGAAGCTTGTACCAAAATGAGAAGTTGCTTCAAAACAGTAGGATTAAAACACAAAATGTGTCGTTCAGTAATGTAATTCTTTTATTATAAATATTTCTTTGCTATGGGGTGCCTGGGTGGGTCAGTCGGTTAAGCGTCCATCTTCAGCTCAGGTCATGATCTCACAGTCCGTGACTTCGAGCCGCGCGTCGGGCTCTGTGCTGACAGCTCAGAGCCTGGAGCTTGCTCAGGTTCTGTGTCTCCTTCTCTCTCTGCCCCTCCCCTGCTCATGCTCTGTCTCTCTCTGTCTCAAAAATAAATAAAAACAGAAATATTTCTTTGCTTCATAATAATTCAGTTGTTCACTAAGGTTCTACAGAAGAGAGAAAAATAAACATATAAATGTTAAAATTTATCTCATTTCATACCTCATCTAGCATGGTTTGTTTTCATATTACTACTTACAGAGTCTTTTTACTAGCATTCTCCCCAAGATACAGAATTGTAGAGATAACACTGATTGGAATGAATTTCCACTTTATACCTAAGGACAAATTCTTGGGTCTTATAATGGCCAAAAATAGACTGAGTCTACACCAAAACAAAGTAAACAAATACAACATTGGGGTTATTTGGGTTCAAAACAAAACAAAACAAAACATTTTCTATTTCAGTTACCTGAAAATTTCAGCCCAAAGGAGCATTTAATTAAGATCTGAGTTATCTGTTATTTGATCTGGCCATCTGTATCATTGTCATATATTTGGTATCATTGTCATTTTAAACATCCATTTCATTTTCAGCATTTAGGCACAGGTTTTGTTTACATGCATGTGACAAAATCTAGCACATTGTGAAAATATTAAACTGGCTAGTTTAGCATATCACAACATATTTGATTTGATCTATTGTGTTGTTTAATTTAACCCAAATCAAACTATGAAAAACAAGCATGCCTAGAATAGCTTTTTCTTTTTCAGAAAACTTGACTATTTTTTTCATGAAATTGTAAAAACTTTGAATATTCTTTCACACCTCAATTCCCTCATTTCAAAAATGAGCAAAGGATATTTATAGACCTATTTTTGATAGATACCTCGCTGACAGATGGAAGTCACCTTTAAATTATGAGGTGGAATATGAAATTATAGGTGAAATTTGACATTTTAAGGTGTTCATCGTCCTCAAATGCAATTATAAGAATCAACCTAGTTTGAAAATAGCAAATGCCTTTCACTATCCTCAGGATGGATATTTTGAAAAGCCTTGGTATGTTCTTGGTTGGTATATCAAAGATTACTGAGGGTTGTAGAATAGTGATATATTGAATTATATATTACCTTCACCATTTTTTCCAGCTTTATTGAGGCCAAATTGCCATATAAAGGTTACATATAGTTAAGGTATACAAAGTGATGATTTGATACATGTATACAGTGTGAGATGATTACTACAGTCAACTTAATTAACACATCCATCACCTCATAGTTACCTTTTGTGTGTGTGTGTGTGTGTGTGTGTGTGTGTGTGTGTGTGTAGTGAGAACACTTAAGATCTACTCTCTTAGCAAATTTCAAGTGTAAAAAAAAATTGTATTAACTATAGTCACCATGCTGTACATAGATCCCTAGAACTTATTCATGTTACAACGGAAATTGTGTACTCTTGACGAATATCTCACCATTTCCCGTACCCTGCAGGCCCTAGCAACCTCATTTTTATTCTCTGGTTCCAAAAGTTCAGCTTTTTTAGATTCTACATAGAAGTGAATTCATACAGCATTTGTCCTTCTACATTCATCCATGTTGTTGGAAGTGGCAAGATTTTCTTCTTTATGACTGAATAATATTCCTGTGTGTGTGTTTGTGTGTGTATGCCAAATTTTCTTCATTCATCCCTTGATGGATGCTTCTGTTATTTTCATATCTTGACTGTGAATAATACTGCAGGGATGATGAGTGCACAGATATCTTTTCAAGGTACTGACTTCATTTCCTTTGGGTTATGTACCCAGAAGTGGGATTGCTGGAACATATGGTAGTTCTATTTTTAGGTTTTTGTGGAATCTCCATACTGTTTTACATTTTGGCTCTATCATTTTACCTTTTCTAATTTGAACCTAAAATTTTATTGCTTGATTATTTATGAACTTAAATCGCATTTTTTTCCTAATACAGTTTTAAGAGAAAAATATCAGTATGGTTTACATTAAAATATTTTTAGGGTGCTTTAGAAGGCTGTATATCAGTAAATGTACAAAAAAAAGTCCGTGTATTTACCAAACAGATAATACTGGAGTGCCTATTATGCACTAGTATGCTGTGTGTTGGAAATACAGTAGCAAGTCAAGCAGAAATGGTTCTTGCTCTCACAGAATAAAAGACATAGACATAAAAGCTACCAAATGAAAAAATCTTTATAAATTGTGGTCAGTGTTACTGACGAAATGAAGTGGAATGGAGAAAAATGTGTGTGTGTGTGGGGGGGGGGAATGGAATTACTTTGTATGTGGGAAAGCGTCTTTGAGGAATGGGTGTTTGAACTGAGAATTGAATAAGTCAAAGGCAGTAGCCATGTGAATAACAAACAGAAGTCAATAATGAAAAATGTGGCAGGATCACGCTGATCAGTGGTATCTTATGTAGTAAGGTATTTTGGAGCAATAAACCAGGGTGAAAGCAAAGAAGGACCAGAAGGTGTGTTCGTCATTTGAATTTCAATCCCAAGTGCAATGGGAAACCTTTGGGTTTCGGGTAGATAAGGAACAGAGGTGATATGTAGGGAAGGATTGGTGGTGTCACAGGTACAAGCAGGGGGGACAACTGGAAAGGAGGCTATAAGAGTTCAGGTGAGAGATGACAGGATTGAAAGGTATAGTAGGAGTAGATATAGAAAGGTAGAGGTATTCATAATATGTTTCAGAGGTAGATCAGTTAAAACAAATTGTTGAAACTTGATGACAAAGTTCATGTGGTAGCAAGCAGGGATTGGCAACAAACTGGAAGAATATACTAACTTCTAAACTTCTGCCTTAAAGTGGATATATGGTAGAACATTTAATCATAAGTGGGAAACTGATATATGAGTGAAAATAAAAGGATTCTGTTCTGCATGTTGAGTTTGACCTGTTTGAAATACTCAGTTATAACTGTTAGGAGTTCATGTGGAAATGGGAGTGTAGAACCCAGAGGAGTGATTTGGGTTGCAAATATATATTTATTTATTAATTTTTTAAATGTTTATTGATTTTTGAGAGAGACATAGCGCCAGTGGGGGAGGGGCAGAGAGAGAGGAAGACACAGAATCTGAAGTAGGCTTCAGGCTCTGAGCTGTCAGCACAGAGCCCAACATGGGGCTTGAACTCAAAAACCGTGAGATCGTGACCTGAGCTGAAGTCTGACGCTTAATCAACTGGGCCACCCAGGTGCCCCGCAAATATATAATTAGAGATCATCAATATATAGATTTTGTGAGAGAATTCTCCTTTCTACTGATAATGTCATATGTTCAGAACTAAGTACAACTCAATTAAAACTCATTCAAATAGCATTTGTGTCCTTGCTGTCAATCTTGATTAAAGCCACCCTTACCTGTCTTCCTATATATTATTGAATAAAACACTGCACACCGCTTCTGATACCAGTGACCTAGAAGTCCTCCCATTCCTCATCCTCCACGCATGTAAAAGCCATATTCAGATGTTTCAGGCCACCAGTCAAATAATCTGTGTCAGGTCTCTGGAGGGTGTATTACAGAGCCCTTCCTTTTCTGTAGTACCTTGGGTTAAATAGTATAGTAATGAATAAGTTGTGTTTTTTTAGAATTTCCTGTTGTTGCTGTTGTTTTTTTATTTCCAGTCAAACCTATCGTCTCTGTGTCCCATTCTGAGCCAATCTAATAAGACAGTTGGTTAATGTTTGGTTCTCATGAGTTAAAATGTCATCTTAAACCAGCTATCTACTTTCTCTGTTCTACATGGCTCTAATAGTGTTCCATCTTACAGAGGACCATGGTCCACTTCTAGCCCCTGCCCCTCACTTTAACTATTTAATTTCTACCTCCCCTCCAAGGCCCAGGCAAGCATTTGCTGTCCATGAACCAACTTGAAACCTTTAGCTTACTCTTAAGTCCTTCTTCCTAAAGTTTCCAAGGCCCTTGCTGCATACTTTACTTATTTTATTCTTGCTCCTTTCTGTTTCTTCAAATGTGTCTGATCTTATTTTCTAGAAAGTCCTCACGATTTGAATTATGACATACAATGTTATTATTTCTCTTGGAAGCTGTATGGCATAGGGCCAAGTTAAAAAAAAAATGTCCAACAGATGGTAACTGAATAGAACTTTAAGAGGTACTTAGTAGAGATATTTTTTAAATTCCAGTTAGTTAACATATGGTGTAACATTAGTTTCAGTAGTAGAGTTTGTTATTTGCTTACTGGAAGTATTAAATGGAGTGATGTTTAGGCAGGAATTTCAAATCATCATAACTGTGGAAGTAAATATTGGGGGATTTATAGGCTTCTTGACACTTTCTATAAAGCCATATTTGTGGTGACTTACTTAGCATTTCACACGAACAATTTGACACAGAATCATACAGAATAGTACAAGACCCAGTTTGCCACACAGTAGTGTGGCACACAGAGAAATGGAGTTTTTGCTCTTACTGTGGATGATACATTTATATTACCAAGTATAAAGTCTCCTTGAAATAGACTAAAACACAAACTTCCATTACACCATGGATTTTGTGTCCATTAACAGTCATCCTCTAGATTTCTGAGTACTTTCTGAGTTCAACAGTTAATCAGAACTTTCTGGAATTAGTGATTTTAACTTAATTCTAGCCGTTTTTTAAATTTTCCTTTGTACTCACATGCCAATTTAACAAAGAGAATATTAATCAACCCCCCCTACATATTCCATAATACATGTTTAGAATAGCAATTCCAAGGTGACAAGGATATTACACAATAAATTCATATGGGTCCCTCACTAAACAACTGTAACTGAATCTCAGATTTTATTTAAATGGATATTATGTGATCATTATGTAGCTCAAAAGAGTTCACTGATGTCCATCATATGATAATTTGGAACATGCACTTGGGAAGGCACTAGGGATACAAAAAATTAATAAAATATTTTATCAGCACTCAAGAGCTCAAAGGGGGAAATAGATAAGCAAAGAAACATAATGTCATAAGTACAATAGTAGAAACATGTATAAATTGAGTAATCATTGGTATGCCTTGAAGCTAGCATGGAAGAATAAGAATTTACTAGGAGAAAAAGGAGAGCAGCACATGGAGAGAACAGCTTGAGCAAAGGTGCAGAGGTGGCCATGGGGGAAATGCTGGCCTTTAGCCCACCTTCCTTTTTTTCCTTCCCCCAGCTGTATGTCTTATCCAGCTTTGCTTTCTCAAACAATTCAATGGTCTTTGGCCATTCCTATAATCTAGGAATGATCACCTGGAAGATGTCTAAATTCAAGAAGGTGCTTCTACGGAAAAGGGCTGGTTACAGGTATTGGATATGCTATTGGCGCCATTTGGGCTGGGAATTTACCAGGGTTTCAGGCACCAGATGCATGGCTTTACTGGTGGGGGTTGGGGGCAGCATACAGTATCACAGTGAGTTTGTCCCTTGGCGTCCCAACTCATAGCTGTTAGGGCATAGTGAAAGACAAACCAGAGAAGGGCCATCTGAAGTATGTTATCTAAGCCAAGGTATGATCTTTCCCAAGTTTAAGGATTGTCTCTGTGATCTTTTTTGTTTTCTGTTTATGAGAAGTGCCAGTGTATATTCACATCTTGGTTCCTAAAGATACTTTTCCAGATCCTAATGTTGGTAGTATTGTATTTTCCATGATAGGATGGTCAATAATGATTGCCTCAGTGAGACAATGAATAATGAGCAGAATTACTTAAAATAAGTGATGGGGACGCCTGGGTGGCTCGTTCAGTGAAGTATCTGACTCTTAATTTTGACTCAGCTCGTGATCTCACCATTTGTGGGATGGAGCCCCACTTGGGGCTCTACACTGACAGCACCGAGCCTGTGTAGGCTCTTTTTGTGTCTCTCTGCCCCTTCCCCACTAGGGCACCTGGGTGCACACTCTCTTTCTCTCTCAAAGTAACATTTTTTAATTAAAAAAGTAAAATAAGTGATGAAAATGTAGCCCTGCTTATAGTTGGTCTTTGTTTTTAAAGTCATGTTTAGTTTTTTGTTGCAGCTTCATACAACTAAATGTAACAAGATGTTTTTCCTAATTTTCAGCAAGAATGCAACACTTTTCTCTAAAAGTTCTGATAGTTAATGTTGTCTGTGACCTTCTCTGGGGGAAAACAGTTCAATTAACTGCTGTATTAAAAAGTCATTTGCTGTGAGAAAAGAGCACTCATCTTGATTCCATCTCATTTTCATAATCCTTTGAAACACCTTACACATAATGGAAAACAAATAAGTATGCCAGACAATTTATCGAGTCAAATAGCAGTTCACCCCCTTTTCTCTCATGTATTTATCTTGCTATTTCTGCTTGAATGTTTTATCCTCTGGGTGAATGCAGTGTTTTTTAATTATTTTGAAGAAAGCTTAACAGAGATAGGCATAATCCAATTAAAAATAGTCTTGTTCCTGCAGCTTTGTTACCTATTGTAGAAATTTAATTCTTGCTATAACTTTGGTTGATAAACATGTTAATAAGAGATTTTACTGAGAAAAATTAAAGCTTAAGCAAGAGATATTCCCTAGACACAATAGCCTCCTCTACAAATGATAATTTCTTACATTTTTTTTTTCTGGTGAAAATTCTAACATGTCCCCAATGATTAAATTCCATGGTCCTCTAATAAAATAACTTATCTTTACTTTGATATGAATAATCAGAGAAACTAATTACACATTCTGTCTGTACTTTTTCACCCTGTCTGTTAACATTTACTTTTCAGACAATGGCATTAGTGATTATTGGTTTTAAATATCTGAGTATTATTGAACATTAGCAACTGATAATTAATTAACATTAATTAACATTGTCATCTCAGTAATTGTTTACAAACTTCATTTCTGTGTGGAATAGAATTTTTTATATAAACTTACTGATTTTTGCCTTTGTAGTACCATGACAATTACATAAGTATGTTGGGAAAATATACTGATACATTTTGAATATAAGTAGCAAACATAGGAAATACAGACACACTGGAGCGTATATACAGAAGACAGGCTGCCCAAGGCAGAAGGTTACCTGTATTTGATTCATTCTTAACAATATTTTTTGTTGCTATCCTTTGATTTCAACTATTAATGTAAAAGTCCCAGAGCTCCTAGAAGTGATGCTGTGTGCCTAGTAGGTATTCTTTAATGTAAAATTGCTGAACCATCTATGAGCTGTATTCTGGCAAAAAGACACTCAGAAGCAGCTAGTTTACATAGCTTTGTGTTCATTCCTATATCCTTGGTTAAGATTTGCCCATGATTATTAAACTTCATCTGGGGAAGTGAACCCTAGTTTCATTTCACCATGTGATAGATTTGGGAAGTGAATAATTCTGGAAGAACTTAAAAATAGATTCTGTTTTATTTCATGGACGTGTAGTGGGAGATAAAGTGGCAGTGAATCCTACAGTTCTGTATCACTTTGGGCTGGATCATGAAAGCCAAGGCAGAAGAAGAGTAGTTTAGCCTTTCTCAGAGATAACAAAAAGTAGCAGAAGGCAGAAAGCCTGAGGTTCAATGCCATTGAAAGGACATGGTGTGGAGGAGACTTGTAAGAGAAAGCCAAGAAACTGGGAAAGGAAAGGTTTGTATGAAGAAAGGGTGAATGGTGTGAAATACCATTGAATGGTCAAGGAAGAGGGGCTGAAAAATTTTATCTGTGTTTATAAATTTGGAAATTTGGGTGACTTTACAGAGAGATTTCAATGGAATGATAAACAGCAAATATAGAACTTCCAAGAAGCTCGAATAAGAGATAATTGTTTTGTGAAAGAGAAGATTGAGAGGGATTAGTTAAGTTTGAAAGACCTCTTTGAGAGTGTGTTGTATTGTGTCCTTTTCTAACATGCACTCTAGTATAAGGTTTTAAAATTTTTAAGGGAAAATTTTAATTTTTACATAAATTTTACTCTACATAATTTTTAAAAGTAATTTTATGAATAGAACACTCTGTTTTCACCTTCAATTTGAATAAGTTATTAAGCAGTTTTTCACATAGATACCTTACCCAGCTTAATGTAATATGGACTGAATTCATAACTTTAAGTAACATATAGCTGTGATTTGTAGTACTTTATGGTTTGTTTGCTTCCAGTGACGTTAGTACAGTAAAGATTCTAAATAATAATAAAAATGTGTTTCTGACTAACCATACTAGTTATGTACAGTGTACTTAGAATTGCAGACATTAGTAGTATCCATAAATTCACTAGTATACTAGTTTTTCTTAACAAAAATGAGTTTTAGAATTTTTCCTGTGCCCTCAACTCCAAAAGCTTCCTACATTCTGATTCCAATGATATGTTGTAATCCATCACTTACTTGCTCTAATTGTTTCTTTTGACTTAGTTTATAAAAGTGGTAAAAACATAGTTCTGAGACATGAGCTAGACTTAGTGCAGTGTGGTCATCATTGACACATGTAGTCTGGAGGGAGGATGGGGACAGAGGTATGAATAATACAGCGCATTCATTCAGTCTGCATATGTCTCAGCGCAGTGAACCTTGTGGGATAAAAAAGTCATGACAAACTGAGTAAAGGCTAGCCTTCAGAGCAAAGAACCTCAAGTGTATCAGAGGTTTCATTGTATCAGATGAGGAAGGAAGCCACAGGGTCATGGTGTATAAATTTGCATTAGAAAATTTGGGTATGAAAGTGGCAGAAAAGGAAAAAAAAAGATTTTGAAAGAAATTAAGTTTCCCCCAATCCCTGTGCATTATCAGGCTGTTGTGGCTTGGGAACTAAAGTAGACAATCTTGGGTTTGTAATGAGTGAACACTGGTTTGAGGATATATGGACAAAATAAAGGCACCTTGTTTTTAAATTTGAACAGTATTGTACTATAAATAATAATATGAAAAATAAGTGTGAATTCAAAGTTAAATAATGACAGATTTCCTCAGGTATCCTTTTAGGTGAATGATCAGTCACATCTTCCATTTGTCCTGAATCACACAGTGCACTCATCAAAAGGCATTGATTTTTTTTGAAGTGTTTATTTAAATTCCAGTTAACATATAATGCATTATTAGTTTCATGTGAACAATATAGTGATTCAGCCCTTCCATACAACACCTGGTGCTTATCACAGCAAGTGTATTCCTTAATCCCCATCACCTTTTTTACGCCCCACCCACCTCCCCTCTGGTAACCATCAGCTTGTTCTCTGTAGTTAAGAGTCTCTTTTTTGGTTTGTCTCCCTCTCTCTTTTCCCTTTGTTTGTTTGTTTTGTTACTTAAATTCCACATATGAGTGAAATTATATGGTATTTCTGTTTCTCTCCCTGACTTATTTCAGTTAGCATAATACTCTCTAGCTCCATCCACATCATTGCAAATGGAAAAACTTCTTTTATGGCTAATATTCCGTTGTATATTTATATCTAACACCTCTTCTTTACCCATTCATCAGTCAATGGACATGAGCTGTTTACATAGTTTGCTGATTGTAAATAATGCTGCTATACATGTTGGGGTGCATGTATCCCTTTGAATTAGTATTTTTGCATTCTTAGGGGAAATACCTAGTAGTGCATTTGCTGGATCATAGGTTAATTTTACTTTTCAACTTTTTGAGGAATCTTCATTCTATTTTCCAGAGTGGCTGCACTGATTGCATTCCCACCAACAGTGCAAGAGGGTTCCCCTTTCTCTACATCCTCGCCTACACCTGTTGTTTCCTGTGTTAATTTTAGCCTTTACGACAGGTGTGAGTTGATACTTTATTGTCGTTTTGATTTTTATATCTCTGATAATCAGTGCTTTTGAGCATCTTTTCATGTGACTGTTGGCCATCTGTATGTCTTCTTTGGAAAAATTTCAATTCCTGTCTTCTTCCCACTTTTTAATTGGATTATTTGTTTTTTGGGTGTTGAGTTTATAAGTCATTTATGTATTTCGGATACTAAACCTTGATCAGATATGTCATTTGCAAATATCTTCTCCCATTCTGTAGGCTGCCTTTTAATTTTGTTGATTGTTTCCTTCACTGTGCAAAAGATTTTTAGTTTAATGTAGTCCCAATAGTTTATTTTTACTTTGTTTCCCTTGCTTCAGGAGACATATCTAGGAAGAAGTTGCTACAGTCCATGTCAAAGAGATTACTGCCTGTGTTCTTGTCTAGGATTTTTATGGTTTCATGTCTCACATTTAGGTCTTTTATCTATTTTGAATTTATTTTTGTGCATGGTGGAAGAAAGTGGTCCAGTTTCATTCTTTTGCATGTTGCTATCCAGTTTTCCCAGCACCATTTGTTGAAGAGGCTATCTTTTTCCCTTTGGATATTCTTTCCTGCTTTGTGAAAGATTAATTGACCCTATAGTTGTGGGTTCATTTCTGGGTTTTCTATTCTGTTCTCTTGATCTGTGGGTCGGTCTGTCTTTGTGCCAGTATTGTACTGTTTTGATCACTGCAGCTTTGTAATCTAACTTGATGTCTGGAATTGTGATGCCTCCGGCCTTGGTTTTCTTTTTCAAGGTTGCTCTGGCTATTCAGAGTCTTCTGTGGTTCCATAAAAATTTTAGGATTGTTTGGCCTAGTTTTATAAAAAATACTTTGGTATTTTCATAGGGATTATATTAAATATGTAGATTGATTTGGGTAGTATAGACATTTTAAAAATATTTTTCTCCCAATTTCTGAGCATGAAATGTCTTTCCATTTCTTTGTGTTCTCTTCAGTTTCTTTCATCAGTGTTTTATAGCTTCCAGAGTACAGATCTTTCGCCTCTTTGATTAGATTTATTTCTGGATATCTTACAGTTTTTGGTGCAGTTGTAAATTGTATCAATTTTTTGGTTTCTGTTTCTGCTGCTTCATTATTGGTGTATAGAAATGCAACAGATTTCTGTGCATTGATTTTTTTATCCTGCAACTTTGCCGAATTCGTGTATCATTTCCAGTAATTTTTTTGGTGGAGTCTTTTGAATTTTCTACATAGAGTTTCATGTCATCTGTGAATGGTGAAATTTTGACTTCCTCCTTGCCAATTTGGACGCCTTTTATTTCTTTTTGTTGTCTGCTAGCTGTGGCTGGGACTTCCATTACTGTGTTAAATAACAGTGGTAAGAGTGGACATTGCTGTCTTGTTCATGATTGTAGAGGAAAAGCTCTTAGTTTTTCCCCATTGAGTATGATATTATCTGTGGGTCTTTCATATATGGCCTTTATGATGTGTTATGTTCCATCTATCCCTACTTTTTTGAGGGTTTTTATCAAGAATGGATGCTGTATTTTGTCAAATGCTTTTTCTGCATCTGTTGAGAGGATCGTATGGTTCTTATCCTTTTCTTTATAAATGTGTATCACATTGATTGACTTGCAAATATTGAACCGCCGTTGCAGCCCAGAAATAAAACCCACTTACTCGTAGTAACAAATTCTTTTAGTGTACTGTTAGATTCAGTTTGCTTGTATTTTATTGAGAATTTCTGCATCCATCTTCATCAGGGATATTGGTCTATACTTCTCTATTTTAGTGAAGTGTTTGTCTGGTTTTGGAATCAAGGTAATCCTGGCTCCATAGAGAGAGTTTGGGAGTTTTCCTTCCATTTCTATTTTTTGGAACATTTTGAGATGAATACGTGTTAAGTCTTCTTTATATGTCTGCTAGAATTCCCCTGGGCTCTTGTTTGTTGGGAGATTTTTGATTACTGATTCAGTTTCTTTGCTTCTTAATGGTCTGTTCAAATTATCTATTTCTTCGTTTCACTTTTGGTAGTTTGTATGTTTCTAGGAAATTGTCTCTTTCTTCCAGATTGCTCAGTTTGTTGGCCCATAATTTTTCATAATACTCTCTTATAATGGTATTTCTGTGGTTTTGGTTGTGATCTCCTCTCCCGTTTGTGATTTTATTTCTTTTGGCCCTTTCTCTTTTCTTTTTGATATGTCTAGCTAGGGGGTTATCAGTTTTATTAATTCTTTCGGAGAACCAGCTCTTAGTTGCATTGATCTTTTCTACTGTTTTTTTGTTTGTTTCTTTTTTTTTAAGTTTATTTATTTATTTTGAAAGAGAGAGCACCTGTGCATGAGCAAGGGAGGGGCAGAGAGAAATAGAGGGAGAGAGCAGGAATCCCCAGCAGGCTGCATGCTGTCTGCATAGAGCCAGATGCAGGGCTTGAACTCACAAACTGTGAGATCATGACCTGAGCCCAAACCAACAGTTGGATGCTTAGCCACCTGAGCCACCCATGTGCCCCTGGGTTTTGTTTGTTTGTTTCTATATTGTTTATTTCTGCTCTAATCTTTGTTATTTACCTTCTTCAGCTGGCTCTAGGCTTTATTTGCTGTTACTTCTAGCTCCTTTAGGTATAAAGTTAGGTTGTGTATTGAGACTTTTCTTGCTTTTTGAGATAGGTCTCTATTGCAGAACACTTCTGTGTTAGAACTGCCTTGTTGCATCCCAAAGGTTTTGGACTGTCATGTTTTCATTTTCATTTACTTCCATGTACTTTTTAATTTCTTCTTTAATTTACTGGTTAACCCATTCATTCTTTAGTATGATGTTCTTTAACCTCCACGTGTGGAAATTTCTTTCCAAATTTTTTCTCATAGTTGGCTTCAAGTTTCATCTTCAAGTTCCATAGCATTGTGACGTCAGAAATGATACGCAAAATATCATCTCAGTCTTTTTGTAGTTGTTGAGGCCTGATTTGTGACCCAGTATGTGATCTATTCTGGAGAATGTTCCATGTGCACTTGAAAAGAATGTGTATTCTGGTGTTTTAAGGTAAAATGTTCTGAATATATCTGTTAAGTCCATCCAGTTCAGTGTATCAGTGTCATTTAAAACCATTGTTTCTTTGATTTTTCTGCTTAGATGATCTGTCTGTTGCTGTAAGGGGGGGGGGGTGTTGAAATCCCCTACTATTACTGTATTATTAGCAATGAGTTTCTTTTTGTTTGTTATTGTTTTATATATTTGGGTGCTTCTAAGTTGAGATTATTAGATCTTACTGTTTGATAGACTCCTTAATTAGGATATAGTGCCCATCTTCATCTATTGTTATAGTCTTTGGTTTAAAATATGGTTTGTCTGATAGAAGCATGGCTACTCTGGCTTTAAGGTCCATTAGCATGATAGATGGTTCTCCATCCCCTAATTTTCCATCTGGAAGTGTCTTTAGGTCTAAAAATTAGTCTCTTGTAAGTGGCATATAGATAATTCTTGTTTTTTTATCCTATATAATACCCTGTGTCTTTTGATAGAGCTTTTAATCCACTTACATTTAGAGTAATTATTGATAAAAATTTAATGCCATTGTGTTACCTGTACAGTTGCTGTTTCTGGAGATTTTCACTCTTCTTTGGTAGTCATTGTTGCTTTTGGTATTTCTTTCCCAGCCAAAGCATCCCTTTTTATATTTCTTGCAGGGATGGTTTAGTGGTCATGAACTCCTTTAGTTTTTGTTTGTTTGGGAAACTCTTTATCTCTCCTTCTATTCTGAATGACAGCCTTGATGGATGAAGTATTCTTGGCTGCATTTTTTTTCTCTTCGGCACACTGAATATATCATGCCACTCCCTTTTGGCCTGCCAGATTTCTGTGGAGAGATCTGCTGTGAAACTGATTTTTCTTCCCTTGTAGTTTGTTTTCCCTTGCTGCTTTCAGGATTCTTTCCTTATATCTATAGTTTAAAATTTTTACTATAATTTTTTTGATGTTGATCAGTTTTTGTTGAATTTGATGGGAGTTCTTTGTGCCTCCTGTATTTCAATGTCTGTTTCCTTCCCAGATCATGGAAGTTTTCAACTGTAATTTGCTCAAATAAACCTTCTGCCACTTTTTCCCTCTTCTTTTTCTGGGACTCCTATGATAGGAATATTATTATGCTTTATGGAGTTGCTGAGTTCCCTAAGTCTACATTCATGGTCCAATACCTTTCCTTCCCTTTTCTTTCCTGCTTAATTATTTTCTCTAATTTTATCTTTTTTTAAGTTTATTTATTTTGAGAGAGACAGAGACAGTATGAGTGGTGGGTGGGTGGGAGCAGAAAAAAGAGAGAGAATCCCAAACAGGCCCTGCACTGCCACCTGTAAAGCGCAACACAGGGCTTGAACTCAGGAACCTTGAGATGATGACCTGAGCTGAAACCAAGAGTCAGACACTTAGCTGACTGAGCCACCCAGGTGCTCCCATAATTTTATTTTCTACATCACTCATTTTTTCCTTTGCTCTGTCCTTGTTGTCATTACATCCAGTCAGTTTTGCATCTTGATTGTTACATTTTTTATTTCAGCCTGACTGGTTTTTAGTTCTTTTATCTCTGCCATAAGAAATTTTCTAGTGTGTCTTTGCTTTTCTTGATCCCAGCTAGTATCCTTATGATTGTTGTTTTAAATTCTGGTTCAGGCATATTACTTATATCTGTATAAATTAAATCCGTGGTCATGATCTCTTCTTGTTCTTTCTTTTGGCGTGAATTTCACCATCTTGTCAATTTGTCTAGGTCACTATGTATTTTTGTGTTGGAAAAACATATTAAATTTCTTACTCCTGGGGTGCCTGGGTGGCTCTGTTGGTTAAGTGACTGATTTTTGGTTTTGGTTCGGGTCATGATCTCTCAGTTCATGAGATCAAGCCCTGAGTTGGGCTCTGTGATGACAGCACAGAGCCTCCTTCGGATTCTCTTTCTCCCTCTCTCTCTGCCTCGTGTGCAGTTGGCTCGTGTGCAGTCTCTCTTTGTCTCTCTAAATAAATAAACTAAACTAAAAAAATAAATAAATCTTGCTCCTCAGAGTAATGGCTGTATTGAGAAGAGGTCCTCCACTGTCCAGCCCCTGACACTTCAGGAATTGTATCAGAGTGTGCACTCTGCTGTTGTGTTGTTTTGACTGCTCTTTCCCTCAGGTCAGTCCTCTGTAGAGTTTCTTCTTGCTTGCCATGGGGAGTGTGTGGACTTTGTCCCATGTGTGGTGTTTTAAGTAGGTATGCTTTAGTCTACTTTTTAAAATAAACCTGATCATATTTCTACCAGTGATGAAGCTTTGCAGCACTCTATATAATTAGTAGAGTTGGTGCATGTTGGGAGTTTGTGCTCATCTTCTTGGGGAGGGGTGTACTGCTCAGGTTCTCAGGATGACTTGCCCTACTAAAGATGCACCTACAGGGAACAGTAGGGCAGGACTTGGTGTAAGTGGCTCCAGCCTCCATGGGGGGCACTGTGATGCTCACTGAAGTCTGTCCATGCTAATGTGGGGGGGGGATTCCATCATCCTGTTGTCTCCTCCCTGGAGAGGGGGGTTCACACCTGCCTCTGTTCAGGAAGCCTTCACAGACAAGTGAACAGTCTCCCTTCTTGTGTCTCAGGCTTCCATCAGAACCCTGCTTTTACGCTGTATGTCCAAGCCATCTGCTTGCCTGGAGCCATAGTACTCCTGTGTTTTATTTCAGCTGCATGGCTGGGTTTCAAGAACTCTAAATTTTAAGGGCATGGCATTGACCCCTGCTCATCCTCTGGAGGAGGATCTCAACATGCTGTGGCTAGTGCCAGTTTGTCATAGAAAAGCAGTTGCATGACTCTGCAGGGGGCTTGGGGTTTATGGTAAAGCACAGCCAAAAGCTGACTTCCAAGTTAGCTGCCTTCAACAATTGCCTCTGCTGCTCTGATAGTTAAAGGGAGGCAGTGCCACTTCTCCCAAATGCACTCCAAGAAGACCCAGAGATCCTCAGACCATGCTGTCCACTCCCACGCCTCTGCCTTCCTTCCCCATAGGAGTACTACTGGGCCTGCCAGGCAAAGGCATGGACTTCTAAAACTTCAGATTTTGAGCTCTGCTGCTTATAAAAACTTGTGAAAATCATCCGTTTTCCTTTTCCCAGCCTTCTCTCCCTCTTTCTTTCCCTCTCTTCTCTCCATATCAGGGCTCCCTCCCCTCTGCAGCACCCACAATTCTTATCTCTCCCAAATCTCTCCAAAACTCCTACCTTCCACGATGTGGCCATTTTTCACCCTCTAGATGTGCAGTTTGTTCTTTCAGTCCTCACATCAATTTCTTGGGTGTTCAGGATGATTTCATATTTATCTAGCTGTGTTTGAGGGATGAGGAAAGCATAGGGTCCTTCTACTACTCCCCCATCTTAACTCTAAAATTATACTTGATTCTTCATCTTATTTAAATCAAATATGAATGGATAAGCCAATCTTTATATTATTGATTGCTAAAATCTTTATAATAAAAAAAAAAAACCACTTAGGAATTAAGAGAAAAGAATATTTCTACACACATTCATACAAACTTAGCTTTGATTTAAAAATAAGATCTTTAAGGGGTGCCTGGGTGGCTCAATTGAGTGTCTGACTTTGGCTCAGGTCATGATCTCGCAGTTTGTGGGTTTGAGCCCCACATAAGGCTCTGTGCTCACAGCTCAGAGCCGGAGCCTGCTTCAGATTCTGTATCTGCTTCTCTCTCTGTCCCTCCGCTTCTCATGCTCTCTCTCTCTCTCTCTCCCTCTCTCTCTTAAGAATAAATAAACATTAAAAATAAGATCTTTTAGATGTTGTTTCCTGGGAGGAAAATACAATTTAGAAAATCAATTAAACATCAGAAGACATATAGGAAAAAGCATAAATTTGAGAGCTTTTAAAAAATACCTCTTTTGGGATAATTGTATTAATTTGTTGTTTTAATTTAAAAAAATTTTAATGTAAAAATTAGGAAGGATTCCTTGATATGAATACTGAAATATTTTTTTTATCAGAACTGTTCTACTACAAAAATGTGACATTGTTGACCATATATAGTCTTGATTTACTAGTCACACCAAACAATGTGAAAAAACAAACATACGATGCCTTAGGATTTAGGAATTTTTTTGTGTGGCACTCTGTTTTTTTTAACTCCAAAATAACTTGAAAACATTTTGTGAAAAGAAAATGCTATAATTATTAAGGAAAATGATATGATTATGAAGGGGAATATAAGTTATGGCAATCAAGTTCTAGGTTTTACTATGTAAAGTATCAAGAAATGCATCTAATATTCCCTTTATATAAAAGAGTCTAAATGTTGTTCTGATCCATGCTGTATTCTTATATCACTTTAATTATGAAGGATTCAAATTATATGGTCAACTACAGAGAATAATACTAAAACAGCACTTACCTTTTATGTTTATCAAGAGAAGTGAAATAATGTTTGCCGAAATTACTTCAGTAATATAGAGATCTTACCAAGAAATGAAAAGAACTATGAATGTAACTGAAAGTGATGCACATTAATAAATAAGGTCAGCTTCCACATTATTATGGTATAGTATTAAGAGCCACATCCTGCACGTTAGGATAATTTCAGGAGTTTCTATTGCTGGCTAAGCCCGGGAAAAATCCTTTTACCTATCTTTTCCTGGTCTGATATTCCAAAGTTACATGATACTGTCTTGAATAAAAGTTAAGGTTTTCAATGGAAGCTACTAGAAGCAAAATGTATAAACTTGTGCGGGTATGGTATCATATAGTAATAAAAGCTGTCATTAATTCACAAGAAATTAAGAGTTAAAGTGTATAATTATTAAGGTATGATGAAAAATGCTTTATGAAAATATCAATTGTATTTGAGGTTTACAATTACTGTTTGAAAAAGAATAAAAAAGGACTAAATAGAATAAGGAGCTAATACATAAAATAAATGCAAAAAAGGAGAGATTTTGTAATTGATAATAAAGAAAATGTATCTCTCATATATATCACAGATTGGCAAATTATGTCCTACAGGCCAAGGCCAGCCCACCTTATGTTTTTGAAATAAAGTTTTATGAGATCACAGTTACAATTTTTTTTAATGTTTATTTATTTTTGAGAGAGAGAGAGAGACAGAGTGTGAGCAGGAGAGGGTCACAGAGAGAGGGAGACACAGAACCTGAAGCAGGCTCCAGGTTCTGAGCTATTAGCACAGAGCCCAATGCGGGGCTCAAACTCACAAACAGTGAGATCAGACCTGAGCTGAAGTCCAACGCTTAACCGACTGAGCCATCCAGGCGCGCCTATACTCACTTGTTTATGCATTGTCTATGACCACTTTCTGATTACAACTACAGAATTGAGTAGTTGCTACAGAGAATGGCCCTCACCTAAAATTTTTAGTACTTGACCCCTTATAGCAAGTTTGTTGACATCTGGCATAGAGGAATTCCAAGACAAAAATGTTAATTAATGCCATACTAAAACTACCATCCACATCAACTAACTGTCTCTTAGTTTAAGTAGTGTCTTTGGGCTTCATTATAAATAATACATCTATAAACCTCTTATGACATGAGCAATGATAGAGCATTAAATATAACAAATTTGAATTCCTAATAAATAGTAAAAAAGTTATTCTTTGTAGGTATAAAATTCACCATTAATCTACATTTAGAATAATTTTTAATACCTCATTTGGTTTAAACTATTTAAAAAAAGAAAGTTTTACATTATGAATTGCATAATATTGGTACACTTCTGAAATTAGTTTCTTTATTCTAAATTACAATGAAAGTATACTCTTTGAATTGCAGTCATCTTCACTGTCTTTCTTCTCCCATACGAAAGCCTTCCATTGACAGAGTTTAGTTATTTTCAGGGCCTAGCCTGGCACCTGGTAGATGCCCTACAAATATGTTAAATAAATGAATTCCTTCTGACAAAACTTTTATAACCTTTGTCTCTTATTACCTGTGAAAGGAAGATTTGGGTAGTTGTTCATTTTTCTGCAGACATTTGGCAGGTTAGTAAAAGGCCATGTAAATTATATTAATCATAAGCACACAATTTCCAGAGATGGCCTTTCACTTGGAGATAATGAAATAGCCATGACCGGTTAGCATTTGATTTACTTTAAGTTTCTGTGGCTGATCTTTCCATTTAAATAGATTTGTGAGTCTCTTTCTTAAACATTTAATTTGTCCAGAAACAGTCTTTCTTTCCATGAATTTAAATGAATATTGATTTTTCTTTTGGTTTTAAAAGCCATCAATTGAGTTTTTAAAATGTATCAGTGATTATTATGAGAATTAAATAGTGCAAGTAAAAAAACCCACTTTAATTAATCCATTTCAGCAGTTAATGATCACAGTTTTACATGAGATCCTGTTCCCTTCTTTAGTTGGTCCAGAGGCATTTTGTCAGGAGAAAATAATTGGTGTAGTACAGACTCTTTACATAAAGAGCTGATCTTAATGTAGAGCCTCTGTAACTGATCCTTTCAGAAGCTGATAGAAGAAAGGAAGAATACAGACAGTGACTCGGCCCCTTAGAAACAATTTATAATTCATGAGGTAAAAAAAAAAAAAAATCAGGTTGTCTTCCCACCCAAATGTTCTTACATTTGAAAATTAAGAGGCAGAATTAACCAACCTGTGAGTGATGTGTCATCTTTACTGCCATTTAAAAAACTATAATTTTCCTTTTTTTCATTTACCTCCTATTCAAATGTTTATATTTTTTTCATGAGAATCAGCTTTTTTCCCCCATTTTCTTTATTTAACCACTAAAATTGGCTTAAGTCCTTCAAGCAAGAGTTTTAAAGTGATTTTATTTCAAAATCTAGTTGAGATCAGATTAAGTCATGGATGCAACTCTGAGTCTGTCTTTGAGAAATTTGTGGTGGCCTCTATAGCTTCTCAGCTAGACAAAAGAGCTTCAAAGAAGTAAAAGGGCATTGTCTCATAGCTCCTTGACTTTTCAGTAGAAATGAGCCTGGATCAAAGATATGTATAGGAGTGGCTTGTGTCTAATATAGTGGATTATATCTACTATGCAGTAAGCCCACAAATTTTTAAAGGATTTGTGCTATCTTGGGCTGAAAAGGAGAGAGACTGTTCAAATGAAAAGAGGTCTCTTGGCCCCCATCCTTCCATGGGGAGAAAATTGAGAGAACTACTCACATGCAAATATGGACCATTTCTCCTAGAAGACAAGTAACTCAAAGGCTGGAACCAAATTTACAGAAGGCAGAGTCAAAAACCCTGAGAACTAGTCTCAGGGAGCCAAATGGGTTTTAATCAGTAACATTACCAAAGCCTCAGAGCATGATAGATGCAGAAAAGGCATTTGCTTTCAATATGTGATTTAATACGCTATTACAATACAAAACAAAAAAATTAAAACACTTAGTATGTTAGATACGTGGGGATTTCTAAAGCCTAACGAAAAAAAATTCATGAAAATCTAGAGCAAACATTTTCTTAAATAGGGTAACAATAGGAGCAGTATCCTGTAAGACAAGTCAAGTATGTTTGTTCACTATTACTACAACTATTCTACGTTTTATTGGAGGCCCTAGGTAGTCTAAGAAGAAATGAAAAAAACTATTAGGAGTATAGGATAAGAGAGCAAAAAAATTATTTGGAGATAATGTTTATCATTCACATAGAAAATGCAAAAGAATCCTTAACTCTAGCAAAATTACAGAATGGAGTTAACATTTATATACATCAAAAACAAACACCTAGAAAACAAAAATAAAAAGACGCTGTTTATAGTAGTGGAAATACCATAGAAGAATGTAAGAATAAGCCTATTATAAGATAAATAAAGTCTCTATAGCTAAATTATAAAACTTTAAAAACTACTAAAATAATAAAAAAAAACTGTAGAAATACACTATATATGTAGTTAGGAAAACTTAATATTATAACCTACAGGTTTAATGTAATTCCAATAGAAATTTCTGTTGAATCATTTTTAATGGAACTTGTTCAGATTATTATTAAATGTATGCAAAAGAATAAAGAGCCAAAAAATAGCCAGAGCTCTTTTAAGTCCAGGATGGGGGTTTGCCAAATTACATATTTTGAACCATAATATTGTAGGTAGTATAGTACTGGAGCATGGATAGATAATATAAGAGTGTAAAATTAATGATAAATATGGAATTCAGAATGGTATTTGTTTAGACTGAGGTAGGTAGGAAGATGGGATATACAGTAATAAAGATATTTTTCAGTATAGAAATTCCTTAAATTACTTGTCCTTTAATCCACTGACACTGAATAAGGCATTAGAGATAAAAAAAAAATGGTGATCTCTCATGCATATCAGTTCCTTAAAACCATGTAATGTGAGAATCCAGCCTAACTGGGTGTGATTCTAGTGTATAAAAATTCTAGTGTATAAGATGATGTGGTATCTTAACTCAAAGCCAGTGTCTCTTTTGGAACTCAGCTGGAGAACCAGCCCCTGAAATAAACAGTATACTTACTGAGCAGTGGTATCTCATGATCTGACCTGACACTTGAGTAAGATACATTGAGAATAATATTTTTACTCTTAATTTTCATCTCATTACATTATTAACATGTACACTCACATTGTATCATAACTTTTGTGTGAATTAACAATTTTTCCCTTAAACATTTTCTTTACCAAACAACATTTAATTAGGTGGAAATTAATTATAATCTTATTCATAATAAGAAAGGGTTTCTGTAATTATTTTTATTTTATTTTAGATTTTTATTGAAGTGTAGTTGACATAGAGTATCATATAGTTTCTAGGTGTACAACATAGTGATTAGACAATCCCATACATTATAGAATGCTCACCAAGATGAGTGTAGCTACCATTTGTCACCATACAAGTTTACTACAATATTATTGACTGTATTCCCTATGATGTACTTTTCATCCCCATGACTTATTTATTGTATTATATTTGACTTCTTCCTTATTGTGAGTTTCTTAATAAGATTTTGTCTTTGTATCCACCCTCAAGCACTGTACCTCCAGCATATACTAAGCATTCAAGACCGTTTGCTGAGAAAGTGAATAAACGGGAGAATGAATGAGGAGCAAATTTACATGAAGATTAAGAATAAAAGCTTTAGAGTTAGGAAGACCTCTAACTCAAGTCCTACTTTTTTTATTCATTATATAAATTTGTAAAATTAAGTCCTTTTTAATTATTTAGTAAAGAGGTAGATAATGACAGCCACCACCTCATTGAGTGTGGTGATGGTTAAATGAGTACATGTATGTGAAGTACTTAATAGAGTGCCCAGAACATATTAAACACTCCATAAATTTAAGTTATTAGTGCCATCTATATTATTATTATTACTATTATCAAGAATGGTTGCCTCACTAGAACTTATCGTTACTCGATGGTACCCAATTACGAGAATTTATTGTAATATTTAAAATTAGAGAATGTACTGTAATCTCTAAACCAAGAAATTTATTACATTTATGAAGTCATAAAGACTGAAATGTTCTGTTAGGTAGTTTATTAGGCCCTAAAAGTTTTTCATCTTAGCAGTGGTCTTTATGTCCTAGAAAAGATCATTTAAACATCTTTGATTTTTCTTTACGAAGCAGTAAATGTTGATTATAGAATAGACATTTGGTATAGTTCTTCCTTTCTGAATAAAAAGGATAGGCCAATTTTTCTAATGAACCGCAAAGAGGTAGGCCTTTCCAAAATCCTCTGTTGACTGCAAAATTATTCCAAGTGGTTTCCAAAAGGTTCTGATTAATCTTTGAGGAAGAAAACATATCTCTAGCACCCTGAATGATAGTGCCGGAAATTTCTTTTCCTTCAGTTTGGCAATAAGCCATATCCGTATTGTATTGTTAGATGTTAGGGAAGTTCTATAGGTGGCCTAGAAGCTCCATTCTTAGGTTCCCCAGAAAAATGACAAACATGACAGTCAAGGAGGCCATCGGCTTCTCTTGACTTTGACTCGGTGCTTTCCTTCAGAGAACCAGACAGGAAGGACTTGTGTTAGACATTGAAGGTCCTAAAACTATCTTCTAAACAGAATTCTAATTTTTAGTATCTTGTAGTTAATTTCAAATTCCAAAAGAAACATACCAGCTCAAGCAGTGTAATTTGGCCAAGAAAGAGAGTGGTAGGAGATGATCAGAGGGATGGTCCAGGACAGCATCAGGTAAGGACCTTGCAAGTCATGATGAAAGGTTAGGTTTTTTTTAATGCACATTTTATTTTGAAAATCGAGTTAAAATGTATACATATATATCATGAAATACACAAATTATTATTATTTGTATTTTTTAAATTTTTAAAAATGTTTGTTTATTTTTGAGAAAGAGAGCATGAGCAGCGGAGAAGAGAGAGAGGGAGACACAGAATCTGAAACAAAGATACGCAAGTTTTTAAATGTTTGATTTGTTAAGTTTAACAACTATATGGTAATATAATTACCATCCCAGTAAAGATACAGAACATTTCCATCACATCAAAAGTTCCCTTGTCCCCTTGTCCTGACAGTGCACAACCCCATAGAACCAATTGCTTTGGTTTATATCATCATTGATGAGTTTTGCCTGTTTTTGAACTTCATACAAATACAATCCTACAGTATTAGGGTGCCTGGGTGGCTCAGTCGGTTAAGCATCTGACTTCAGCTTAGGTCATGATCTCTCTGATCATGAGTTCTAGCCCTGTGTCGGGCTCTGTGCTGACAGCTCAGAGCCTGGAGCCTGCTTTGGATTCTGTCTCTCCCTCTCTCTCTGCCCTTCCTCCCCTAGTCACACTCTGTCTGTCTCTCTCTCAAAAATAAACATTTTTTAAAAATTAAAACAATTAAGAATCCTACAGTATTAACAGTGTATGCTATTTTGTGTCTGGTTTCCTTCTCTCAACATAATGTTTTGGAGATTTATCCCTCTTGTTGCATGCATGAGTAGCTTCCTCAAGTACAAGTCTTTGTACAGACATACTTTCATTTTTCTTTGGGTGAATACTTAGGTATAGAATGGCTAAATCATACAGTAGGTGTATGTTCGATTTTTTAGAAACCACCAAACTATTTTTCACAGTGCATTTACCTCTTCACATTCCCATCAGCAGTGAATAGGAGTTCCAGTTCCAACACATTCTTGCTAAGCTAACACCTGTATGAGCTCTTTTTAATTTTAGCCTTGCAAATAATAATGGTATCCGTTGCAGTTTTAATTAGTATTTTCCTTGTAATAATGATGTTGAGCATCTTTTTAAGTGCTTATTTATCAAATATTTATCTTCTTTGGCCAAATGTCTATATAGTCTTTTGCCCATTCTTTTCATTGTATTGCTTGTTGTATTAATAATGAATTTTGAGGGTTCTTTATGTATTCTAGATACAAGTACTTCATCAGATATGTGATTTGTAACTTCTTAATAATGAATTTTGAGAATTCTTTATGCATTCTAGATACAACTACTTAATCGGATATATGATTTGTAAATATTCTCCCAGTTTGTGCGTGTGGTTGGGGTGCATGAGCATGAATGCGTGTGCTTGTTCTTCTAAAAGAATGTTTTGTAGAGCAAATTTTTAAATTTTATGAAAGCCAATTAAGTATTTCTTTTAAGGACCTTGCATTTAGTTTTATCTGTAAGAAATCTTTGATCCAAAGTCACAAATATTTTTCTTAATATTGTCTTCTAGAAATTTATAGAGGTTTTACATTTAGGTCAATTTTACATTTTGAGTCAATTCTTGTAAATTGCAAGGTACAGGTTGATGTTCATGTCAGTGCATATGGATATCTAAATGTTCCAGCACTATTTGTTGAAAAGACTGTACTGTCTTCACTAAATTGTCTTTTCACCTTTGTCAGAAATCAGTTGTTCAAACGTGTATATTAATTTCTAGTGTCTCTTTTCTGTTTATTTAATCTCTTTATTTATGACAGAGCAGCACTGTCTTTATAACTGCAGTGTTATAATAAATATTGAAATCAGATAATGCCATCTTTATGGAAGTTTTAAAGACTCTCCTATGAAGTTGTCTTTGATGTTGTATTTTCTTTGTATTTCCACTTAAATTATAAAATCAGCTTATTTAGTTCTACAAAAAAATTATGAATCTTTTTTATCACAGTTGGCTTGGATCTATCAGTTTTGGGGGAATTGACAGAATATTGAATCATCTGATTTACGAACACAGCAAATTTTTATTTATTTAGTTTTCTTTTATTTCCCTAAGTAATATTTTAGAGCTACAGTGTCATGCATATCTCTTTTAATATAGTTCCCTAAATAGACAGTGTTATAAATGAATAAAGGCAGTTTTAATTTTTTCTTTACAATCTAGATGTATTTTATTTCTTTTTCTTGCCCTTACCATACTGGGTAGTATCTTTAAAACAGTGTTTGGTAGAATTCACCAGGCAAATCATCTGCTCCTGGGCTTTACTTTGTTGGGAGGTTTTGATTACTGGTTCAATATTTTACTCATTATTGGTGTGTTCAGATTTTCTATTTCTTCATGAATCAGGCTTAGTAGCTTTTATCTTTCTAGGAATTTATCTGTTTCTTCCAGTGTATCTAGTTTGTTGACATTTAATTTTTCATAGTTGTCTCTTATGATGTTTGTATTTCTGTGTTAACCAGTTGTAATGTTTCCTTTAATTTTTTAATTTTATTTACTTGAATCTCTCTTTTCTTTTTCTAGCCTAGTTAAAGATTTGTCAGTTTTTTGTATCTTTTCCAAAAAATCACTTCTTAATTCTTTTGATCTTTTTTATTGTTTTTCTGGTGTCTATTTCTATTCTATTCTATTCTATTCACTTATTTCTATTCTTGCCTTGGTTATTTCTTTCCTTCTCACAACTTTGGGCTTGGTTTGCTCTTGTTTTTCTAGCTCCTTGGGATAAAAAGTCAGATTATTCGAGATCTTGGTTTTTTCACTTCCATTTCTTTTCTTCGTTATGTAGGCTCCACACCCAATGTCAGGCTTGAACTCATCACCTTGAGATCAAGAGTCACATGCTCTACCAACTGAGCGTCCCTTGCTTTTTTCTTAATGTAGGTGTTTATCATTATAAACTTCCTTCTTAGAATTGCTTTTGTTGCAGCCCATACATTTTGGTATGTTGTGTTTCCATTTTTATTTACTTCAATATATTTTTTTATTTCTTTAAAACAATTTTTTTGACGCATTGGTTGTTCAGGAGTGTGTTGTTTAGTGTCCACATATTTGTGAATTTTTCCAGTTTTCCCTCTTTTATCAATTTCTAGTTTCATACCATTTTGATCCAAACAGATACTTGGTATGATTTGTCTTACATTATTTGCTAAGACTTGTTTTATGACTAATATCATCTGTCTTTGAGAAGTTCCATGTGTGTTTGAGAAGAATGTGTATTCTGCTGCTATTAGAATGGTTGTGTCCATTGTTTCCTTACTGATTTTCTGTCTGGATGATCCACCCACTGTTAAAAGTAGAGTATTGAAATCCTCTACTATTAGTGTTCTTTGTTCATTTATTTCCTTTAGATTTGTTAGTATTTACTTAGTACATTTAGGTGCTTCATTGTTTGATACATAAATATTTACAATTGTTACATCCTTTTGATGAATTGATCAACTCCTTTATCATTGTATATTAATGTGCTACATTTCTTGTTATAGTTTTTTAACATGAAATCAATCTTGTCTGTTATGGGTACAGACAACTATGTTTTCTTTTGGTTTCCGTTTGCATGTAACATCTTTTTCCATCCCTTCACTTTGAGTCTCTGTGTGTCCTTAAAGCTGAATAAGTCTCTTCTAGGTGACATATAATTGGTCTTTTTCTCTGATCCATTCAATCATTCTTTATCTTTTGATTGGAGAATTTTTTTCATTTACATTTAGAGTAATTATTCATAGGTAAGGATTTACTAATATCATTTTGTTAATTGTTTCCTGGATAGTTTTTAATTCCTTTGTTCCTTTCTTACTATTTCCCTTTGTGAATTGATGGTATGCTTTGATTCCCTCCTCTGTCTTTTGTGTATCTACTATAGGTTTTTGCTTTCTGGTTACACATCAAACATCTTATAGATGTAGCAGTCTCTTTTGAGTTGATGGTAATTTACCTTTGATCACATAAAAAACTTTAACCTTTTATTTCTCTTATCTTAGATCTTTTATATTGTATATCCTTTAACAAAGTGTTATTTTATATTGTGTATCCTTTCACAAAGTGTTGTAGCTATAGTTGTTTGTAAATATGTTTCTCCTTTAACCTTTTAATAGTTAATGATTAACACACTATCACATTGTAGTATAGTATTAAAGTATTCTGAATTTGACTATATGTTTACCTTTACCAGTTTTATATTTTCTTATGTTTTCATGGTATAAATCCTCTATTCCGCATTTTGTGGGAAATAAAATGTGCTTCCCTTATCTTGTGAAGTGTGAATGTGAATTTCAGAAGGATTATAAGAAGATCTTTTACAGTAAAAATTTTTCTTGCTTTTAATTTATTATTCATATTTCACATCATTTAGCTATGTTCTTCTCTTGCTCCACAGGTCACAGAGCATAGTCTTTCCAGGCCTTCACAGAACTGAAAGCACACTAACCATTTGTGTGTAGTAGGTTTTAATAAAGATGTGGTACAATGCAAAGGGGGCTGTGTTGCTGCACTTAAAAAACTCTTTTAGTTAAGCCTACCCCTAGGAACATCTTACTATGTACAGAAACTAATAGGTTTCTGTAGTCATGTAGAACAGTCCCTGTTTACCCTGTTGGTAAATCTCTCCTTTTGGTTCTTACTTTACTTTGAAAATGTCTCTCTTTTATTCCTTGTCCTATGAATTCATAATGAAGAAATTATCACTTTGTTTTGCTGTCTCTTTTCAATGCATGATCTTATATTTGCTTATTCAGGTATTCTGTCAGACAAAAGCCTATAATCTCTAGAAAGAAACAACGCAACTTCCTAGGAGTAGTAGCTATTATTATTAAAATAGCAATTAAAATAGCAATTATTGATGTTACATTTAATAATGTGATACATTTCTCTTCTTTTGTTTGACTGTCATAACAATAGATGAATATATTTGTCATTATTTTCTTATGACCCCCTAGCTTTCATCTAGTGAGCACCTTTAAGAAACCACATCCCTGTGGTCCAGCTTTGCACCAAGTGCTGGAATATACATGTTCATGCCTAGTTAGGGCTGCCACTTAAATGGGATTTTCTCATTTGTGACCTAGGGCTAGCAATCGCTAAAACACAGTTGTTCTGTGGTTCAAATATGTAAATTAATATGACTTATTAAATACAGATCATAAACCTAAAATACTATGTAGATATGAGGTATTGTTCTGTTTGTGATGCATTCTTTCATTCAAAAAATATTTCATGAGTGTCTGAAATGCTACAGTGATCTCACTGACGTTCTATATATCGAGGACATAAAGGAAAAGTCCTTACCCTTATCAGCTTTATATTTCTCATATATTGAAGAGGGATATTTCTTTGTAAAATATAAGATTTTTATTTTTTTTTTGTTCTCTTCTGTGTGAACTTATTTCTGTGGGACTCTGTCTAGTGTCTAGTTAGAAAATCTTATAGACATCACCTCTATATAACTACCGAAAAAAGGTTATCTAATTATTGAAACATCTTATTTAACATGCAAACAGTAAGAATGGGCATAGGAGGCAATATAAACAGTACGTTGTTTGATTGTACCAGTGTGAGAAATGAACGTAATGGTGCGTATATGGTGGAGGGTGGGGGGACTTAATTGTGGAGGTTTTTCTTTCTGAGATTTACCCTTTAATATATTGCTTTTAAAGACATTCATTTATTATGATCATAGAAATGGAGATTTCAAAGCAAGGCATAAAGGTAGAAGTAAGAGCTATGAATTACCTGATAATAAATTGGAACCAGCCCTATGAGCCAAAATAGATAAAACATAGTTTCATGACTTAACATCATTCCTCCCAAATGTCAGTGCTACATATATATTATATTGGAATTTCAAAATTGAAGCTTCTGCTAACTTCCCATATGATCCCAGAATATCTTCATTCCAGTTTATAATAAAAAAAGGATAATTTATGAATAAGAAGCCAGAGAATATGGTTCTTTTGACTCTTTGGCAGTAATGCTATTATCTCTCACGTAAATCAGATTACATCTTCTTCATTAGCATCCAGGAAATCAATATTTAAAACCCTTTAATTCTCAGGCCCGTGGACTTAGGAGCACCCTTTTATGATATCATGGAAATAAGATACACATATATTAGTCTCCACTGCAAGAACCATTAGCTACTGGGCACATGATCACATTTAGATTGTTGTTGGAGATGGAAAAGTAAATTCCTCATGCTTTTGCTGGAGAAATACTGAATGCAAAAGAAAAAACAAAGAAGAAAACTCCATTGCCTATGAAAATAGGAGATAGCCACACTTCTAAACCATAATCTGTGAAATAGTTGTGCCAAAAAGAATGAAAGATAAATAAAACTGAGGATGAGCAAACACACACCCCTGCAGATAAAAATCATTGTACAGAATTGTTCAAGAGGTGAGGGCACAATTTAAGTATATGAGCTAATGATGCTTTTCTTATAGTCATAATATCTAAATGTGCATACATTGTTGTTTTAATTAATAAGTTCATTAAAATATCAGAAACACACAAAACCTAAATAAATGTGCATACAAGCCATCTAATGTGTTGCCCTTATAACAAAGTAGGCAAATCAGGTTTTAAACATACACACACCCAGACATCATAACTGTGAGAATCCATTTCAGCATGGTTAGATCATGAAAAAATGATACATTACAATTAGCTCTGCAATAGACACTGAGATAGGTCAACTGAGAAGCAAACATTCACTATATAGGAAGACTGTGGATATGGGACTTCCCTTTAAACAAGGCAGACTTCTGCCAGTTCATGGAAGACCAGAACCCCAAAGTGGAATATTAGTGAAAATGATTAACATTTCTTAAAACTTTCTGCCTCATGGAATTGAGCCCCAGTTGCTCACAAGACTAACCCACCTATTAATATACTCCCTGAAATAGAGGCTCATGGATCCAGTCCTTGTAAAACACCAAGAGATCTGTGCATCCTAATTCTTCGCTCACCATTTTTGGATTGAATCAGTAGATCTTTTTCTACTGCCTTCTCCTATGCTCTGATGTTCTGTTTCAAAATTCAATTTGTTTCTTTGTGAAGTTTATTTATTTTGAGAGAGACAGCGAGCATGAATGGGGGAGAGGCAGAGAGAAAGGGAGACAGAGAATCCCAAGCAGGCACCATGCTGTCAGTGCAGAGCCCAATGTGGGGCTTGAACCCATTAACTGTGAGATCATGACCCCAGCTGAAACCAAGCATCGGCTGGTTAACCAACTGAGCCACCCAGGTGCCCCAGTTTTTAACTACTTCCAAAATTTCTGTAGTTTCCTAACGGACCCTTCCATTAGAGCAGGCAGCTCACCTGTGGGGAAAAAAAAATCCGTGAACAATATAATATTGATAATATAATATGAAAATAAATCTGTGTTATTTCCTTATTAGTCCTTTTGCTTCATTTATCTGTGGTGATTGATCATCATTTCCTCAAGATCCATATCCCAAGTCAATCTCATTATCTCTGGTTTTTTACATTGAACACTGTTCTCATATTCTTTTCCTGGGACTCCATTTTCTGTGGCTGCTGTGACAAATTTCCACAAACTTGGTGGCATAAGACAACAGAATTTATCGTTGCGTACTTCTGAAGGTCAGAAGTCTGAAATCATTTTCATTGGGTTAAAATCAAATTGTCATGAGGGCCACACTCCCTCTGTAGGCTCTAGGGAAAAATCCATTTCTCACCTGTTCCAGTATCTGGTGACTTGGCTTATAGCTGCACTCTAATCTCTGCCTCTGTCTTAACATAGCCTTCTCCACAGTGTTAAATCTCCCTCTGTTTTGATGGACCCATGTGATGGCATTTAGGGCCCATCCAGATAAAACAGGGTAATCTGCTCTTCTAGAGATCCTTAACTTAAACTTAATCACATCTGTGAAAACCTTTTTTCCAAATAAAGTAACATTCCAGGGGTTAGGACCTGATACCTTTGGGACCACTATTCAACTTTCTGTAGACTCCATAGATCTAAATTTTTGTTTATTTGTTATGGAACCTGGTCTGGATCACCTGGCGGAAGAACCAAGCAGCACTCAAGAGATCTCGGAAGGCAGGAGGTTTATTTCACACCCCCAGGTTCAAAGAAGATCATGCTCCAGAGTTCTGAGTCCCAAGCTTAAGCAGAGGGAACAGTTGATAGTCTGTTACTTCTGCATTAGGAGGAATTTGGCTCATGGCAAGCAGGGTAGGAAGAACCTGGAAGGGGAGTCTTCGACCAGGGACTGGAATTCCCCTATCAGTACTGTGGGCTATCTTATAATTTTTCCCTATCATTCCCCACTCTGATGCCCCTTTAAACAGATCCAGGCTGTCCTGGAGGACGTCATCTTATTTATTATGGGCTGGCCCTTTCCCTTAGTTCCCTGACTTAGGTTGTGACTATTCTGGACTGGTTTTCAAAGTAACAGCATTCTTCTCCGAGGAGGATACAGGTGTCCCCTTTCTCGGCAGTGAGGAGGTCAAGTGCCTGTCTGTTCTGGAGAGCCACTCCTGCCAAGAAACTTACTTGGCTCTGGAAGGACACTAGGGAGTTGGCCAGTCATTAGTCCCACAGAAGAGTCTATGCCTCCTATGCCAGTCCCTGTTCCCCATGGCTATTCCTGCCCCTCAGAGGACAGGTAGCAACATCGCTCATTTAGCCTGGGCCTTAGGGCTGAAGGTTTACAACTTGGGCCCAGAATAGAGGCAGCCAATACCAACAAAACATCCTACGCATAAGAGGAAGGTGAGTGTGAACAGGAACCTCTTGCTGTTTCCCCAGCTTTCTGGGGAAACCTCTGCCAATCCGATGGCAAGGAGTAAGGACAGTGTATTTATTTTACCGGACCAGGGATTCCTCAAGCTTCTGTCATGCTTAGACCAGACAGCTTCCAGGGTGTGGCTAGAGCAGGGCTCAAGATCCTAAGAATCTAGGACTCTCCAGAAGGTCGCTTTGAGCGGGTTCGTCAGACATGGGTCAGTCTTCCAGGTCTGGGGCTCCTCAGGATTGGCCCTCTTGAGTCTAGAGTAGCAGACCCATGGAGTGATACTTGTGACCTTGAGGGCAGTAGGGTAGTGGGAATACCCATATGAGGCCCAGTCTGCTGTGGTTTGAAAGGGTCTTTTTTTTCCCCAATCTTTGTCCCAGACTGAGTCCCCTGATGAGAAGGGGACTTTAGGGGGGATCCTAAAGAGATTGGGGCCTTCTCTATAGTATATCGTTGTAACTTATTTAGGGTAGCTCCTAAAGCTTGAAGTTTTTCTCTTATTCCCTTATCCCCTATTTTGTGTAGGTTCACTGGTAGGCTCCCTAGACATGGAGGGGGCATGCTCAAAAGGGGAGAGAGAAACCTTGAGTTCCTGGTGTGCAACAGACACTCAGGAGGGCCAGGGGCAACAGGTCCAGCCACGGGAGGTCTGTTTCCTGACAGAACTTGGCTGAGGTTCCCTTGAGGGTGTGATTCATCTGCTCTACTTTCCCTGAACTTGGAGGCTGGTCCAAGTGATGTTAAGGGAGTTGGTTAAAGTTTGTATAATGTCCACCATGAACGCAGGCCCATTATCACCGTGGATTATGGCTGGTAAGCTGAAGGGGGGAACACTTTTTTTCAGGAGGACTTTAGCTACTTCCCGGCTCCATTCCGTCCTGGTTGGGAAGGCTTCGACCTATACAGAGTATGTACAGACTATCACTAGGGGGCCAAACAGGGTAGTTCCTATTCTTTGGACTGCTGGTGGGAGTCACAGCATGAATCCGCCATTATTCTTGGCACAAGTCACACATAATTAGACTGATGTAATATTGTTTTTTGAGGAGGGCCTCTGATGCAGTTTTTATTCGCTGTCTGGATGCCCTCCCATTGTTGCTGGGATGAAGATGCTTCCATCTGGCAGTTTCCACCATCCTTTCTTGGTCTGGGTAGCCCCTTCGACCTGAGCCTATTTATTTTCTTTTTTAGTGTATCTGAGTGGAGGGGTTTCTGCCGGGGGCGTCAGGGCCATAGTAAGGGAGGGAGCTATGTCTACCTCTTTATTAGCTGCTATCTTGGCTGCTTTGTCTGCTAGACTATTCCCTCATGCTGTGGGGTCGTCTCCCTTCTGGTGTCCTTTGTAGTGTAGAACTGCAACTTCTTTTGGGAGCCAGACGACTTTGGGGAGCTTTAGTATTTCCTCCTTGTTTTTGATGGTCTTCCATACCATGGTGAGGAGGCCTCTCTCTTTTTAGATTGCCCCATGTATGTGTACAGTAGAGAAGGCATACCAGGAGTCAGTATACATATTGATTCATTTGCCCTCACTGATGGTGAGGGCCTGGCCTAGGGCATGGAATTCAGTCCATTATGCTGACCATCCTGTGGGGAGGGTGTCGGCTTCTAGGGTCTCATCTGTGGTCATCACTGCATAACCCGCTTTTCTAGTGCCCACTGTACAACGGCATGGGGGACTTTAACATGCAGTTCTTGTCCCAGGGCAAGCTTATCTGCCTCTTTAACGACTAGAATCATTGCCGCCAATGCCCTAAGATGTGCAGCCATCCTGCTGCAACTGGGTCCAGCTTTTTGGACAGGTAGGCCACTAGCCACTGCCAGGGGCCAACAGTCTGTGTGAGAACCCCAAGGGCAACCTTTTCCTTCTCATGCACAAAGATGTTCTATATCTGGCAGGCCAAGGGCTGATGCCTGCCCTAGGATATCCTTTATTGCTAGGAAGGCAAACTTTGCCTCTTCTGTCCAGACAGGGGTTCTTGATCCAGCCCTACCAAGAGATTATAGGAGGGTCTTGCCATTGCTGAGAATCCGGGAATCCAGATTTGGCAGAATCCCACAGCCCTCAGGAATTATCATAGCCCCCTCTTAGTTTGGCGTTGGGGTAGGGAGGTGATGACCTCTTTATCTCTGGCCCTAGTGCTCTTTTCCCTTGGGTGAGGAGGAAGCCTAAGTATTGGACTTGCTGTTGGCATATCTGTGACTTTTTCCATGAGACCTGATACTCTAAGTCTGACAAGAGTTGGAGGAAGGCCCTTGTGCCCTCTGTACAGTTCTCTCGGTATCGCTGGCAAGGATACCAGGTCATACTAGAGATACCGAGGTCATACTAGAGAAGGGTGCAACGTGTGACTTCCCTTGGAAAGCCGGCAAGGTCTCCAGCCAGTGCTTTCCCAAAGAGGGTAAGCAAGTTTTTAAACCCCTGTGGGAGTCACATCCAAGTCATTTTAATCTGATGCCTCGTGTCTGGTTTGGTCCATTTGAAGGCAAACAAGGATTGGCTTGGGGGTGGGGGTGGGGGGGGCAGGTGGAGGCAGAAGAAGGCATCCTTTTAAGTCTGGGCAGGTAAACCAGCTGGCAGATCCTTGGATCTGGCTGAGGAGCATGTACAGGTTTGGGACCACCTGATGCAAGGAGACAGTCATTTTGTTGATAGCTCATAGGTCTTGAACTGATTGGTATCCTTCTCCCAACTTCTTGACTGGCAAGAGTGGGGTGTTCCAGGGTGATTGGCATTCCACCAGAATGCCTGCTTCTTTGAGTCTGGTCAGGTGTTCTTGGATGCCTGCCCTTGCCTCTTGTGAGAGAGGGTATTACCGCTGTCTCTGCAATTGAGCCCCTGGAATTAACTCTGCGATGACAGGGGCCTGGTTGTGGGCAAGTCCTGGGGGGTTGTCCTTGGCTTATACAGTGGGGAGGCAGTCCTGCATTTGCGCAGGCCGCTCGGTTGGGCCTAGGGGCAGAATAGCCTCAATTCTTTCTCTCTTAGCGCAGTGATTGCCGTTGTAAGTGGGCTTGATTCTTCTCTTCTTGGATCCAATTGGAGGCTGGCGTGTCCCCTTCACTCAAAGGTTATTTAGGGCCCCAGTTTTGAGAATATATCCCAGCCAAGGAGAGGGATAGGGCACTCAGGTAGGTAGAGGAATTCATGCTGTACCGTGTGGCCCCCAAGTTTACATTGATGGGCTTGGCAGAGGGCTGCTGCACTGCCTGTTTCCCTGTGGCCCTAAAGATCATTTTGACTGTGGGCTCATGGGGGGCTAAGAGGAAGTGGGCCCGGCCCCCCTCAATCTGAATCTATTCCTGCTAGGCCTATGAGGTCTTTTCCACAGGGTTCTTCTGTGTATCCACTGGGCATCTGGGACTTTCCCCTATTAAGAATTTATTCTTCCAGTGTCCTTTCTCCTTGCAGTTGGCACATTGATCCCTTGCTAAGGAGGTTCTGTGCCTCCCCCCTTTTGGCAGCTCTCTTGTGCCTTGGGATCAAATGGGGTGTAAATGCGGAAAGCCTCGCATAGCCTTTCCTAATAATCCCCAGAGGATTCCCCTTGCTGCTGGGCATATTCATGGGCTTCTTAGCCCCTGCTTGGATCCCCTGGAGGAGAGCCTTTTGGTAGGTAATGGCGGATGTGGACTGGCGTCTGGAGAGCACTTGCCTCTGGCCAAGGGCCCAATCTGGCCAAGTCCGGAGGTGGTGGGGAGACTGAAGGTGACAGAGTATCAGGAACCAAGGGGTTCCTATGGCGGGGCAAGATTGGTTCTTCCTCTGGATCACTGGTGAGAATTTGTGGAGGTTGGGACTTCTGTTGACCTTTCCTAGGGCGGTTTTGTCAAGGAGACTAAGTCCCTAGCCTGTCCCTGTTTGTTGCAGGTAAATCGCACCCAAGGGGGAAGGGTTTGGGCAATCTCTAACCAGGAACTTATCAGGGTGACCTGAATCTCCAGTGACAATACACCAGATGCGGTGGGCCACTGGGACATCTAAGGTTCCTTCCGAGGAACATCTTACACCAAAAGTAGGCCATTCCAACTCACATAGGGTCCTTAACTTGCTGGGGGTCATCTTAATTCCATAGTCTCTCAAAAACCCCTGTTTTGCTCTGTCCTGATCCCATAATGTTCCTGTGAGATGAAGTCACAAAGACAGAGGGGTAGGGGTGCCCCCTCTAATGAGGATAACAGTCAGATGGCTGTCTGACTGTGTCCCCAAGGAACTTAGTTGACGCTTAGCCGTATTGGTCTCAGCTTTGTGATTTATAATCAGAAACTATTCTGATGCCACCATGGACTGTATGCTGTTCACCACAGAATCGCAGATGGGCCCACTCAGACTCCGTAGGCTTTTGGCTACCTTAAGGGTGCCTGCCGTGGAGCCACAGATCAGTCCCAACTGGAGGACCAGCTTGGGCTGCACATTCACTCACACATTCAGACCAGAGGTTAATACATTCCCTCTCTGGGAATCCCTACCTCTGACACCTCTAAAAGTTCTCTGGGAGGTGATCAGGCTCCCCTTCCACCCTGGCAAGTGGGTCTTACAGGGGCCCCAGGCCTTACCTGTATCTGATGTCAGACCCAGGTCCTCACTTGCCAAGTCTCCTTGAGTCTGGCAGGAACAGTGGAGGGAGGCCGGCCTGAGATAACCGAGGGGGAGACTGCCAAATATCAGGCAGGGCGTGCTTTCCTCGTTCTGTCACCACCTTGCCATTTTCCCAAACCGGTGTCAACAATGAGCCAGCACGGCTGGGTCCCGGTCGGGGAACCAAATGTTACAGAACCTGTTCGGGGTCACCTGGCAGAAGAATCAAGCAGCACTCAGAGATCTTGGAAGGCAGGAGGTTTATTTCACACCCGCGGGCTCAGAGGTGATCACTCTCCAGACGTCTGAGTCCTGAGTAAAAGCAGAGGGAACAATTTATAGTCTGTTACTTCCACATTCTGCATTAGTAGTTATTTGGCACAGAGCAAGCACGTTAGGAAGAAGAACCTGGAAGGGGAGTCTTCGACCAGAGACGGGAATTCCATCAGTCATGTCAGCCATCTTATAATTTTTCCCTATCACAGTGTTCAATATCAGGTGTGTAGGTGGTCTTTCTTTTTGCTTTAGATCTCTTGTGCTTGATTAATTAACATCCTCCTCTAAAGTTGGTCCAGTAGGGTCTTCTATTTATTCATGGAAGAACTTAGGTATTATTTGAAAAACAAATCCTTCCTTTCATTAACTCTTTGGGAAAATATACCCAGAGATTCAGACTTGTATTGACCAGCATTTAAACCAGACTTCTATTGTGCCTACTGTGGACATGCTAGACTCCGTGTTACTTTGTAACCTGTGCTGTAAGCCTTTACTTGGATTCCTGACTCCAAAACTGTCTTGGTTTTGCTTCCTACCTAAAATAACTACTACTATAAAACACACTGTGTAAAGCTTCATGTGTCCTCATTGATCTTCTTGGCCTTTCTCTTTCAATTCGTCAAAATTGTATGTTGTCACTTCATAAGTTGAATTTTAACTGTGTAAAAGGAATTTTACAATAGCTCATATCATCAGTTTCCTAAGGCTTTAAGAGATTTACTCTTAAAGAGGTCTTGGACCCAGTTTCCTTTTGTGGAAACAATAGACTGTGGGTCCAAGCTTTATCTTTTAGCATGTATTCTTTTTAGTAGGGGTTGAGTTGGATCTCTAAGACATTAAGCCTTTTAATCATCCCCCTTTCTATTTTTGTCACCTGATAATCTTCCAGTTTGCTCTCTTATCTTTCTGAAATTAAACTATGTCCTGAGATTAATTCTTTATTCACATAAAATATCTTGTCGCTAGATATCCTTGGCCCTTGCTAATCAGACTATTGTGCTTAGATTGACATAATCTGTGTTACAGAGGCATCTACTAAGAATGAAAATTTTCAAATCTATTAAATTAGACCTACTGAGTTAGAACCTGAAATATAACAAGATCTCGAGGTGATTTGTACATATGTTAAAGTTTGAAAAGTGCTTTGCTAACTAAACAACTTCTAATGTAGTACCTGAGCATGCAATTTATAAGCTTAGTAGTTGTGTTTATATTTAAATTTATAATAATTTCATTCAGGTTTTTCCTCTACCTCGGTCTAATTGGTAGTTACTAATTATGCCATTCTTAAGTGATTTCTCTTACCTTGAGGAAGGGAGAGAAGAGTGAGGTGGAGAGATTAGTAAGTTCCTTCCTACACTTCAGGAGTTAGGAGGAAAATTATTTTGAAGGGCAACAACTTTGATATTGGATGAGTAAACAACTATAAAATATTTAATAGATGAAGTTTTAATAAAAGTGATATATATTAAGAATCTTCCATTATATTTAATGTAATCAACTTTACCAATTTTTCTGATATGTTTTGAAGTTTTTGTGTTTTGTTTTTTCTCCAAGTTCATAAGGATAATAATCTACTACGTTAAGTTTTAAAGTTTTTACAAATACTTTTTCACACTTAAATCTTTAATATTAGCAGAAATATATGTATATCCTATGTAGTGTGGGACATGGTTTTATTTTTTTTCTTATTAACTATTGTTTTGGTAACATTTACTGAAAATTCCATTTTTCTACTTTTCTGCCTTTCACGAATGCTCTAAATCATTTCCATGCTCATATTTCGTTAGTGTTTTTATCCCTATGCCAATACATAACTTTAATAGAACTTTATAGTTTTTTTTTTTTAAATATCTGGTAGAGCAAGTCTTCTGCTTCTGCCTTATTATTCGCATTGAACAATGTCATCACTTTTTAACCCCTCCTTCATAATATTCTTTGTAGGAAATCAAATAGCTATGTCCTGGGTTAGGAGATTATAGGGAAGCCATTGCAAAGCAGAGAACTGCTTTCTAGCCTTGCTAAGAACAGCATGCTATGCTTCGCTTATCTAGTTAATGTGTATCTAAGGGTTAGGTCCTGTCTGTGTTCAAAAATTCCTTAGACCATGTTATCGCATGGAATATTTTACCATCTTAACTTGTTTCTGTGCACATTTTCTATATATTCTTACTGGCACATAGCTCCCTGAGTATTGCATACTGTTACCCTAAATGTATGCTCAATAAATACAGGAGCTTGAGAGCAGCTCTGGGAGACTTCCCTTAGCCTCCCTCTCACCTCTCTTGCACAGAGTCTTGAGTAATCCTTTCTGCCATCCTCGGCCTTTGCTGGACAAAGCTGAAAGCTGAACCCACAATTCATAAGCTTTTCCTTATGAATATTAAAATCAGCTTGTCAGGTTTTCCACCCCATCCCCAAACCTCCATCAAAATATTCTGTTTGGTTTTTGGTTGAAGTTCCAAAAGAATCTATTTAGGTCAATTTGGGGAAGATTGCCATCTCTGTTTTGCATACTGCAGATCATTAAATGTAAAATGGTACATCTCCTCATGTTTTTAGAAGTTTTTGAATGATTTGCAAGAAAGATTATAGTTTTATCTATATGGTTCTTGCACATGTTTATGCATATGTTCCAAAGAACTTATATAGTCATTTTGTATTGTACAGAGTAATTTTTTCATTATAATTTCTCATTGTATATTGATGAAGTTTGGTATTCAAATGATTTTAGCACATTGAATTTGTATTTTAAGCTAATATAATTAGTTATAAGTGAATGTATTTCTCCCGCTTTGTGTTTTCTACTTGTCCTGCACTATGTTTCTTCTCTCTTTTCTTGTCTTCCTTTGCATTGTTTGCCTTTTTAAATTCCGTTTTCCTTTCCTACTTTCATATTGTACAATCTTTTCTTATTCCTTAATAGTTACCCTAAGAATTTTAGAAGAGATACTTAAGGTTTTAATAGCTAAAGTTAATAATAACTTTATCTCCCAACTAAAGACTTCAGGGATCTTAGAACACTTACGTTCCAGAACCCTTTTCCTATTTATATGCTATATTGTTGTCATGTATATTATCTCTAACTTTGGTTTTCTCATAAGGTATTTTATGTGTTTTTTATATATAGACATCCCTGTATATATTTATATAGGTATGGACTGAATGTGTTTCTTCAAAATTCATATATTGAAATACTAACTCCCAATTTAATAGTATTAGAAGGTGGGGCCTGTCGGAGGTACCTGGTTCATGAGATTGGAACCCTATGGAAGGTTTAGTGCCCTCTTAAGAGACACAGAAAGCTTGCTTACTATCTCTCTGCCCTTTGTCATGTAAGGATAAGTTGAGAAGATGGCCATGTGTAAACCAGGACACAGACCCTCACCAGACACCAGACCTGGTGACACCTTAATCTTGGACCTCCCAATCTCCAGAACTGAGAAATAAAGGTTTTCTATAAAAGCCACACACTACAGTAATTTGTTATAGCAGCCTGAGCTGAATGAGACACATATTGACCATTTGTCAACTCTTGTCTTGTGGAACAGACCTTTCCTCTGAGAAGCCCTTTTCTCCTGCCAGAAGTATGATTTAAATTGTCTTTTAATGAGGATTCCCTAGTGGAACACAGTTTTTGTTTGTCTGAAGATACCATTTTTTCCCACTTGGAATACTGAGTCATATTTTTGTTGGATGTAGAATTCAAAGTTGACAGACAGTGTCTCTCAGCACATTGAAGACACTGTTCCACTGATATTTAGCTTCCAGTTTTACTTTAAAAGTAATTTCTCCTTTATCTATAGCTATATTTTATATCTTTATATAGATTTATTTTTATCTGTCTACCTTTATATAACTGGGCTTCTTAATTCTATAGATTCTGAGACTCCTCAACCATTATTTCTTCACATATCATCCCGGCTCTATTTTCTCTCTACTCTCCTTCTGTAACTGCTTCTAGTTCATAATCACTGACAAACATTCTCTCCTTGACCAAACTGTAGTCAGGTTCCTCTGAACTCTCTTTCTACTAGGTCACATCTGAGAGCATGTCTTCAAGAGCCCAGTTTTAGCAAGAATCCTGCTAGGTCTTTTTAGGCTGAATTCCCACTTACAATATCTGTTCACCCTTAATTCCTCATCCCCTGCTATCTCCCAGGTTATGTGTGATCATAGTGGCTTGCCTTCAGCTAGAATCCTATTTGGACAGTTTAGCCAGAATTCTCTCTTACCCCGATGTTTCCTCTTAATAACTTTCTATATGCCACACACTCTGCTCCTTGACTAAAAATTCCCGCTTTTCCATCATGTATTTAGAGTTGAGCACATTTTCTCTCCCCTACTGAAAAACCCCACTGCAGTAGACCCTTTACCTATTGTGATAGTCCTGAGTAAAGTCTGCCTTTCCATTTTGGGGTCACAATAAGTTTTCTTTAACACCATCTATATAGGGTGAATTTTTGTAGTAATGTGTGTGATAAGCAGTTTATGGTTATAAATTATAAAAATGTATTTCTTCTCCTCTTATACGCAGTGCCAGAGTTTCAAACAGACAATTTTCTTTAAGGGAAAATTAAAGTTTACTACTAGACTATAGGTGTGGACCTTAAAGATCTCATTTTATAGTGGTGATCTTTTAATAGACATCTCAGTTTAGGTGGGCCCGAGGCTTGGTCTCCTAACCACTGAATTCTGAAATGCTTCAAAATTAAAGCTCGAATTAATTCATTTTGGTAATGTCCTTAAGGGTTAAAAAATCAGCTTTCATGTTCCGTTTACCTTTATCAGCTTCTGATTATTGCTTACTTTTTTGACAGTTCTCCAATGCATCTAAGATATTTAGCCTTTTTTAGTTATATACAATGGTCATATCTGTCCAGAGAAAATGCCATACTGTTGGACAGGCATAAAAATGTCTTACCTTGGTAAAAGAAAATAGTTTTATTTTTTGAGTCTATACGTTTTACCCAAAATAGCAAATGTGTGACTCTGTCTAGGTAATCTCTTATGTAAATACAATTCCATGTGGCTTGACTACTTACATATGTAGACCTTTGCTTTTGCACCTCAAACTGTATTTTTCTCTTTTCAGTGTTTGGTTTATTTTATTTCTTTTAATCAACTTCATCCTAATATAAGGGACATAAACAGGCAGCAAAGAGAAGCAGTTACCAGCCCAAATTCTGGAATCTTGGTTTTTCTACTTAATAGCTGTGAGATCTTGGGAAGTTATTTAATCTCTAGTTGCCTTGCTTTCTTCATTTGTAAGAAAGGAATAATAAAGATATTTAAGACATGGGGTTTTCCTGAGGATTAAGTGGGTTACTATGGTTAATGTGTTCACAACATTGCCTTGCACATATTAAGTGGTTTGTAAATATGTAATATCATTATTATAAAGAAAAGCATTTAAACCCCAAAGCATAATAGTCCTGATAGTCCTTCGGACTTAAAAGAAAAAATGTAAAATAGTAACTTAAAGAAAAGTTTAGACTTTATTATTCATGCCTTTTCTTCCCAGTAACAAACACAGTCAAAACTTAGCTATTAAAAACTATCTTGCAATTGTTTTTAGACTCTTTCCTGGCTCCTAACATAAAGAGGCAATATGTTTGGGTATTCAAGGTGCTTTTGGTGGTTATTTCATTATGGAACATCCAAATGTGGAGCTTGCTTTCAGAACATCCCTATGATAATTACTAATGAAGCCTCAAATTTGCCATAACCCTTCAAGAAGTAAGAATAACACTGCTGTTGTTTGTGGATAGCTGTAATTTTCATAAAGTTCTACTTCCTCCTGTATCATAAACAATCTCCATCTAACTTCTATGTCTTGTGTTTTGTCCTGCCACCTAAGTGATGTATCTACTCCATCTTCCTGTCAAAACGGAAACTACCACTTCCTCTACAAATAAATGTATCAAATATTTTAAAAGCTTTTTGGGAAAAATAAGTATTTAAATGTTAGCTCCCTTCTTTAATTTTATTCTTTTTTAGAAAAATAAATCCTTCAGCTTATTCCCCCCTATCTTCTCTCCTTCCCTCTTTCCCTTACTTCCATCATAGCCTTCAGAAAATACATATCATATGCCTTCAAGTCTTCCCTTCCTTACAGTTTTCCACAAAGCTTACCTTTATGAAATAGTTTCACAACTATTCACTGTTCTGTTTCTTTCAACACTTCACTTTTCCAACTGCTATCTTTAAAATGTAGCTCAAAGTAGTGAAGAAAGTGCTCTTTTCATTTCCTCCATTGCCCTGGCTACCCTGGTGCTGATGCTATAAACCTTCCTCAGTTTTTATGTACCAAATCCCACTTGGCTCACAATGAGCTTGAGGTCCTTCAAAATCCTCAAGGACTTTCTACATTAATTGCTTTAATAAATGACTCCAACATTCATAATGCAGTTGTGCACTTGAAAATTTACCCTAAAACAGGAGTTTTATATTTATTCCTGTTAAATTATATCTTACTACTTTCTGGTCATAATTTGAGGCTATCAAGGTATCTCCTTGTTGATTTGACACTTCTTCCCATTATGTGCCAAACAGAAATTTGAAAAATCTGCCTTCCATTGTTTTGTCCACGTTATTGAGTACATTTTCCCATATCCCTTCACATATCCTTTTAGCATGCACCTCAGATACCAATCTGTTGATAAATATTACTTTCATTTATTTATTCAATCCATTAGGTCTCCCCAAACTCTATCACTATGTGAAAACATTTTCTGTTCTTTCACTAAGGATGTATTAAAAGGCTTTATTAAATGCCATACAAAATTTTAAATTTATTTTATATACATGCTATTCATCTGATCTGCCAATTTGGAAACTATCCTCAAAAAACAAACTATTTTAATTTTCCATGACATTCTAAGTCAATTCATTCTTATTCCTAGAAAATGTATCTTTATTTAAATGTTCATGAGCCATCTGTACAAAAATCTTCTCTAGAATTTTGCCAAAGTATATTTTAGATGCATTTAACTGTAGCATATAAAATTCCTTTTTCCATGTCTGAAAATCTGGAACAACATGTGCTAGTGTTTAGATATCTGGCACTCTCTTATAGTCAGTGGGTTCCCAAAACTTTCTGAAAAGGCTTTACGTTATCTTGATGTCTGATGAATTTATTTTCTCAGCACCCTGTAACTTATTTCCTCTGAATGCAGGTGCTTTGAATTCATTTAGAAAGATGCATTACTTCACTGTCTTATTTGGTATCTCACTTGGTGATCACTTTATAATGTTGGTAGTATCTGTCCTACTCCTTCCAATGTGAATGTAATTCTGGTAGATGGAGAAGATAGAAGCGGACACAGCTTGTGTAATACTATTTCTTTTTTTCTCATCTTTCATTACTGACTTAATGAAAAATTGAGTTGGTTCCTTGTATTTTTTTTCATTCACTCATATATTTTGAAATTGTTTTTAGTCTTCTTAATTTTCTTTATTTTTAAGCTTCAATAAAACGTTGTGACTGTTGGTCTAGTGAATTACATCTTTTAACATTGGTAATGCTCTTTGATCATGTGCCCTTATTTCCTAATTCTTTAAATCATAGTCTTTCAGTAGGTTTTTTATTTGGGCAAATTTTTTATTAATTGGCTCCTTCTTGTCCTCATCTATATTTTATAAAACTTTATTTGAAGACCTTACCGTCTTCAGTCAGAATACACTTTAGAGTTTCTAGTTGTGAGACAAAACATAGCTTTTCTCATATTAAAAATTAATCTGATTTCTTAAAGTCTGGTGTGCATGTATCTATCTGAATGTGTTAATTACTCAGTTCTCGTATTGTTAGAATAATCAAAATTCTATTTTCATTTTCTCCCAAACTTTCTATTACTTCTGTACTATTTGTCATTTCTTTTTTAACTCCAGAAACAAGTCAAGGTTAACAATAACCCCTGCTCCTTATTCTAACTTCTATAATCACTTTTAGTAGATGATTACCATTAGAGGTTTAGATAGTTGATATTTTTTAATCACTGAATATTTTGCTGCTATAATGATCCATATTCTTTATGTATCTAGAATATCTGTAGCATATTTATTTCTCCTGAAATACTGCTTTTTTCTTCCTTGGTGTTAACTTGTATGTAGACTGTCAGCCTCCACCCTTAGTCCATCCCACAACTCTTGAATTTTTGTACAAATAAATGCAATTATTTTTAACCCCTAAATGCCAGTTTGTTTCTTATTCTCATGTGAAGGCCATAAATAATGCTCAGAAGTCTCAGATTTACTCATAAGAACAAATAAATTATTTTTTTAAAGCTTTTTCTACCATCTACACTGTGTGCAATAAAACATATGTATATGAAATCATCTATCTTTGACATGTATTGTGTGTGTATTTACAGTGTCATAGATATATGATTGTATGTGTTGTGTGTGGATATATTTACACACACACACACACACACACACACATACGCACACACAGCACGTGTATAACATATGCACATATGTAAGTATTGTTCCTGACCGCCATCTTTAGTTCCCCCCTGGCGATTACTGAAATATTTTCCACACTCTTTTCTTCCTGTTTACAATACAACTTTGTCCTACATAGTATATGGGTGTCTAATGTAATTTAGTATTGTAGTCTTCTCTTGGTTTCAAAGCTCACTTCAGTGCTTTGATAAATTCTATTGCCTACCAAAAACATTCATGCTAATTTCCTAGAGAGTACCTTGCTTCTTGGTGATAGCCCACCATCTAATATTCTGACCCTCATCTATGAAATAAGCTTTTCTACAGTGTCAAGTATGTTAAATTTTGAATTAAACAGTTTGGAAATTATTACTTCAGCAAACATGTAATAGGTTCTGGGGTTGAAGTGGTATCAAGACTAACATCATTCTTGTCCTTATGGAACTCACACTTCTGTGAGCGTGACAGCTAGCAAATGACTAAATAAAAAAATTATCGAATGTTACCAGAGCTTTAAAGGAAGTACGCAAAGTTATGTGAAAGGGAGTAAATGAAAAAGGGGAGACTCTGTTAGTTATGTGACTGCCAGAATAGATGTCAAGTTGAAGAAAAGATAAAAACAAAATTAACGTTTTTGTTCTACTCTGTTTCCTTTCTGTGTTTTTAAGAGACTCGAGATATATTCATTCCCATGTGAGTCAGCTGAAGTCAGTGGATTTGAAATTTTTTAGGAAGGTTTTTGAATACATTAATATTCAAGGGTGAGATGTGCAGAGGCCTGGACCCAACTTGATTCTGGACATGCTGATTGGTGTGTTAACCTTGGCTCTGGGCATAGGTGTCTGGTGGTGATGGGCTTGCTGTTTTGGGAGACATAGAGTTCTGCCTTGCCTTGGACTTGCAGTGTGACTCTTTTCCCCTCTTATGCTATATCAAGGTGATGAGCTCAGTTGCAAATAAATCATTTTTTGTTGTTAAGAAACCTAAAACTTTGAAGATAACGACCGCCATTGTTAGTTCTCTCTTCTTCCATGTCTGTTTATAGACTCACTAAAAATGAAAACCCTTCTTTTCTCTATGGGGCTGTTAAAAGGATGCAACCATTTTTATTTGGGACTGTTTATTCATCTTAAAGTTATACTGGATATTTGTTGTTGTTATTTCCTCAGAACATCCAGCTTTATTGTTCTTTTCAATGGGTAAAAAATATAGCTCAAAAGGGTTTTTATCTTCCTCCTTTTTCTTCATTATGTGATTTGATTTATCAGCCTCTTGACACTGGTTTTGGTTTTCTTCTTTATTTTTAGATTCTTTGTTTTTGTAAAAATCTCTTTTATCTTGCCTAGTAAAACTCTTTATCTCTGTTAAGAAGTAAAGGATACATAGGTGTTTCTCAAGATTACTAATGATATTCACAGGCATAGTGATTCCCATCGCAGTCCCCTATGGGAGGCTTACAGAGAAACATCTCCTCCTGTGCTTCTATGTATTCCACTCCTCCAGAGAAAACCAAATGACTGACCCAGCACTGAAATGGGTCATTCAATTCCAGTCAAGTGGTCTTTTCAGCATACAACAGGATGAAATAGAGATTTGGTTAAGTTTCCAGTTTCTCAGCATGTGTACTGACCGTTGGTGGTTAAGAACCCCCAAACCCACTTTGAGTTTGTATTCTGAGTACATAGACACATTGATTAAATAAAATGGGTGATTTCCACACTTCATCTATTTTGAGAAACATGGGAAAAAGGCAAAAAAGGATCCAATATGTAATAATTAAAAGAATAAAGTTGAGCATCTGATGAAAGTTTTGAAATTATGATCAACATATTATGTCAGTGTGTGCATTCAAGCAGTTAAAATGGTTTTAAATTAAAAGCCTTGTATCTTTAAGATACCAACTTCTTTATATTTTTTATTCTTTACACAGCATATTTGTTAAATATTCCTGAACGTAGTTGTGTCATGTGGAACTGTGCATATCAAACCTCACAGCCACAGTGATTTTTCCCAGTTTATCAACCTTTTAGAGAATTAATTCAAAATTGAACTCTTTATGATATTTTAGGAGTGGAAATATGAAGTTCTGTAGACGCTAAGATGACCATTTCTCCCTTACAGTAGGCACTGGGTGCATTTATCTTTTTATGGATTTGTAGATTAGGCATAAAATTTTGATGGCTATGGTATATTTTTGCTATGATGTGTATTATTTTCAAGCTTGTGTTTATAGCCTAGTTGATTTTTAGGGAATTTTAATCATAAATACAATCTTCAGTGAAATAATAAATGACATTATCTACTCTTGACAGATTAATAATATAAAGTTTAATGTTTGCCACTATGAACATAGGAAAAATAAATTTAGTTAACACATTAAAACTGTATTTTGAAAATTAATCAGTTACTTTTGCCTAGAGCTTTTCCATGTTTTCTGAAAATCAGGCATTGTAACAAGCAAATATATGCCTGAAACAAATTGACTTATTTATTTTGCAAGCTATTATCTCTTCAAATTCTCCCATTTTAGAATATAAAAACAGCAGAACAGAGTGACTAGTGTTCAAACTAGGTGAATGTCAGGGTACTCACTGGAAAAGACAGGATGACTAAAAAGTCTTCTCTCATTTTGGAAGGCACAATATGCAGGCAGCCTTTTATGGGTCAATCTTTGCTAGTATGTAAAGATAGCTTTTGTGAACTCTATTTTCTTAGTTCTCCTTTACTGAGCTTAATTCTACCAGAAAGAACATGGTTCCTTTGAGTTTAAATGTACAAAAGTATTAGGATCACTGGGCCAATGGGTACATTGAAATTTGAAGTTTCTTCTTGAGTACTATAGTTTTCTCAATATTGAATTGTCAGTAAACAACCACATATTCATATTAAGCTCTATAATGTTTTATTGTGTAACTAATTAATGATACATGTCCATTAGGAATATTAGAAAATATGCTGTAAGCAAAGTGAAAAATTCAAACATTCATATTACTACCAACCAGAGATAACATTTTGATGTATATTCTTTCTATTTTTTGAAATACAATTTTGAATTTTTATCTTAACCTGTTTTTTTCTTTATTCTCATTCTCTGCTCTTTCTCCTTCACTAAAAATAGCTCTTTCATAATACAGAGATATCTTTTAAAAAACCATTTAAATGCAGGTCAAAAAATGATGTTTAATGGCTAATGATAGAATTTAAACAAATTTTAAAGCTGAGAATTTTAAAATGAGAACGGTTCATTGAAAAATACTTAAGAATTACTCTTCAGAAACTTCCTAGAAACAGTAGCCAATGAAAAGTCCAAGCATGCAACATATTCTGTAGTCATATTTGATTCAGTAATTTTAGGAAACCTTTCTGAAATTGATTTAAGTCTTTAATACTTCAGGGTCCATCAAAATGCTGCTGCTGCTGATGTTGATAATGGTAACAGATTGTTCTCAGTTCCACCAGGCATGATATATAAACTTATGGTATGTTTATTTCACTTACACAAAATAAATACATTCCTTTGTAATGTAATAATCACTATGGGGGCCTACACTGCTGACATAGTTCACAAAATGTTTTTTGACCCAGAAGGTGAAATAGCCAATAAGCCTAATTTGTGCTCCACTGACCAAATTGCTTTGTGAATATTCAGTTGATTTCCTCAAATGTCAGAAAGCATGATGAATTATCCAAATTATGAAAAAATGAACACATCTGTGCAGTTATAAACTAGATTTTAAAGTAGAACATTATCTCCACTGCACAAACCTTTCAACATTCTTTCCCATTCACTAACAACCCTTCTCCATTCTTTAGTCATATTCTGGCATTCTGCCCTCTGACCCCAGAGATTAGCCCTAAACTTTATGTAGATAAAATCATACAGTTTGTAGTTTTTAATTTGTGGCTCTTACTTCTTTTGCTCATATTGTATGTGCAAGTTTTTTCCACATTGCTCCACATGGAAGTAGTCTATTCATTTTCTTCACTGGATCATATTCCATCATATGAATATGCCACAAGTTATTCATTCAAGTATGAGTAATACTGCTCTTAACATTCTGGTTTATGCCTTTTTACCTGCACATGTACCCATTTGTTCTGGCTTTTTACTTGTGATCCACATTGTTGGCCTGTAGGTTACACTATATGCTCAACTTTAGATTCTGCCAAATAGAATTGATGGTTTAACAAGAACCACATGATCCTCTTAATAGATGCAGAGAAAGCATTTGACAAAATACAGTATGCTTTCTTGATAAAAAACCCTCAAGAAAGTAGGGATAGAAGGATCATACCTCAAGATCAAAAAAGCAATATATGAAAGACCCACCGCTGATATCATCCTTAGTGGGGAAAAACTGAGAGCTTTCCCCCTAAGATCAGAAACACGATCAGGATCTCCACTCTTGCCACTGTTATTCACCATATATTGGAAGTCCTAGCCTCAGCATTTAGACAACACAAAGGAATAAAGTCATCCAAATCATCAAGGAGGAAGTCAAACTTTCAATCTTTGCAGGTGACTTGATACTCTATATGGAAAACCCAAAAGATTCCACCAAAAAATGGCTAGACCTGATCCATGAATTCATCAAAGTTGCAGGATATAAAATCAGTGCACAGAAATCAATTGCATTTCTATACGCCAATAATGAAGCCACAGAAAGAGAAATCCCATTTACAATTGCACCAAAACCCATAAAACACCTAAGAATAAACCTAACCAAAGAGGTAAAAACTCTATACCCTGAAAACTGTAGAAAGTCTATGAAAGAAATTGAAGACACACAAAAAAAGAAAAATATTCCATGCTCATGGATTGAAAGAACAAATATTGCTAAAATGTCAGTACTACCCAAAGCAATCTACATATATAATGCAATTCCTATCAAAACAAAACAAACAAATAAACAAAAACAGCGTCTGCACAGAGCTAGAACAAAGAATCCTAAAATTTGTATGGAACCAGAAAAGACCCTGAATACCTGAAGCAATCCTGAAAAAGAAAACCAAAGCAGGAGGCATCACAGTCCCGGACTTTAAGCTTTATTACAAAGTTGTAATCATCAAGACAGTATGGTACAGGCACAAAAAACAGACACTCAGATCACTGGAACAGAATAGAGAACCCCGGAATGGACCTACAAACGTATGGCCAGCACATCTTTGACAAAGCAGGAAAGAATTTCCAGTGGAATAAAGACAGTCTCTTCAGCAATTGGTGCTGGGGAAACTGGACAGCAACATGAAGGTGAATGAACCTGGACCACTTTCTTACACCATACACAAAAATAATGGCAAAATGGATGAAACATAAGACAGGAAGCCATCAAAATCCTAGAGGAGAAATCAGGCAACAACCTCTTTGACCTCGGCCACAGCAACTTCTTACTTAACACATCTCTGGATGCAAGGAAAACAAAAGCAAAAATGAACGACAGGGACCTCATCCAGATAAAAAGCTTCTGCACAGTGAAGGCAACAATCAGCAAAACTAAAAGGCAGCCGACAGAATAGGAGAAGATATTTGCAAATGACATATCAGATAAAGGGTTAGTATGCAAAATCTGTAAAGAACTTAGCAAACTCAACACCCAAAAAACAAATAATCCAGTGAAGAAATGGGCAAAAGACATGAATAGACCCATTTCAAAAGAAGACATCTAGATGGCCAACCGACACATGAAAAAGTACTGAACATCACTCATCATTAGGGAAATACAAATCAAAACCACAATGAGATACCACCTCACAGCAGTCAGAATGGCTAACATTAACAACTCAGACAACAACTGATGTTGGCAAGGATATGGAGAAAAGGGAACTCTTTTGCACTGCTGATGGGAATGTAAACTGGTGCAGCCACCTGGAAAATGGTATGGAAGTTCCTTAAAAAATTAAAAATAGAACTATCCTATGACCCAGCAATTGTACTACTAGATATTTATCTCAGGGATACAGGTGTGCTGTTTCAAAGGGACACATGCACCCCCAGTGTTTATAGCAGCGCTATCTACAATAGCCAAAGTATGGAAAGAGCCCAAATGCCCATCAACAGATGAATGGATAAAGAAGATGTGGTATGTATATACAATGGAGTATTATTCAACAATCAAAAAGAATGAAATATTGCCATTTGCAACACCGTGAATGGAACTAGAGAGTATTATGCTAAGCAAAATTAGAGAAAGACAAATATCACATGACTTCACTCATATTTGGAGTTTAAAATATAGAACAGATGAACATAAAGGAAGGGAAGTAAAAATAATATAAAAACAAGACATAAGACTCTTTAAAATATAGAGAAGCAACAGAGGGTTGCCTAAGGGGTTGTGGGTGGGGAGATGGCTAAATAGGCAAGGGGCATTAAGGAAGACAATTGTTGGGATGAGTGCTATATGTGGGAGAAGAATCAATCACTGGATTCTACTGAAATCATTATTGCACTTTATGGTAAGTAACTTGGATGTAAATAAAATAAATTTTAAAAATAATGTTTAATTGTACTAATTTATACTTCTAACAGCAGTGTAGGAATGTCTCAGTTGCTTGGCATGTTTACTAATTTTGTGATTACTTTAAAACTAATAGCCATCATGGTGTGGGTAAAGTGGTATTTCATTTGGATTTTAACTATAATTCTGGATGACTAACAAGGTTGAGCACCCTATCATATGTTTATTGGCCATTTGGTCATATTCTTTTGTGAAGTGCCTCTTCAAATGTTATCTTGTTCTTCTGTTGGGTTGTCTTTCTTTTTTTCATATTGGTCTACAAGAGTTGTTTATATATAGTTGGATGAAAGATTATTGTGGGTTTTATATGTTTTGAAAATATCTTCTCTTTCATTCTGCAGCTTGACTTTTCACTTTCTTAAGGGTGGCCTTTAATAAACTGATTTCCCTAATTTTAATGTAGTTGAGTTTATCAATCATGATTGCTGTCTGTTCTGTGTTGTGACATATTTTAGAAAATTTTGGTTATATAAAGACCAGTAAGATATTTGTCTTATTTCCTAGATATATCATTGTTTTATCTTTCATAATTAGATTTATAATTCCCTTGAAGTTGACTTTTATTTATAGTATGAGGGGGTAATGTTTAGTTTTTCATTACATTTGAATATACACTTGACCCAGGCTTTTTTTTTTTTGCTCCACTGCCCTGCTCTTCAGAGTCACCTTTGCCACTACTTAAGTATTTATAAATATGTTAATCATCAGAATCTGTTCTCTTCCATTGGACACTTTGTCCTTATTCTTTTATTCTATTCTTACAAAGAATGTGACTTTACTATAAGAGTTCCTATTCAGTAGTATAAATCTCTAATTTTGTTCTCCTTCAGGACTGCCTTTGCTATCCTTAGCTCTTGGTATTTCCATATAAATTTTAGAAACTGCATGTTAGTTTTTTAATGTAATGGTGTTAAGTCTATAGATCAGTTATGAGAGATTTTAGTCTTGAATTTTTTATTTCATGAACAAGATGGTTTATCAGGAAAAGGCCAAAAACATCACCTTGCATAATTTTCTGGGTAATCATCCTCTTTTCTACACTGTTCAGGGAGTGCATGAAGTTCCTGTGCCAAAGACTAGGGAGCTGAGTGAAGCCATTTCCACCCCTCTTGCACATGCGCACATGCACACTGATCCACGACAGTGAGCTAAGCAGTGCCACCTAGTGGAGAACAAAGCCAGTATACCAAGCTTTGCACAAATGCACCCTCCAAGCACATCCCCCAGAAGACCAGCACAAGTCCCTCCACCTGCTTAGTGTAGGGAATTTTGAGTGCTTCATAGTTTGACTTCTAGGGGAAACTGAATGTAACTACATTTGGGTGTCATTCTGTTTGCTGGCTCATTTATTTATTTCTTTTCTTTGCTTCTCTTTTTGCTTAAATCGTTTTCTTTTTTATTTTTCATTCTTGGATACGTAAAGAGAAAAATTGTTTTTTATTTTTATACTTAATTAAAAAAGTTTTATTCTATTTCATTTTCTTTATTTTATTTAACTCTATTATATAATTTTTTTAGTTTTAAAAATTGTTCTTTTTTTTTTCTTTCCTTTCCCTTTTTTCTCTATCCTAGCAGGCTTCTTTCAACAAGCAGACCAAAACACACCTAGGATCTAGCTTCCTTTATTTAATTTTTTTGTTTTGTTTTTAATTTTTAATTTATATTTTATTAATTTTTTTCCCTCCAAAATGACAAAATTAAGGAATTTAGCCCAAAAGAAAGAACAGGAAGAAATAGTAGTCAGGGGCTTAATCAACACAGGTATAAGTAAGATGTGTGAACTAGAATTTAGAACCACAATAATAAAAATACCAGATGGGTTTGAAAAAAGCATAGAATCATTTTCTGCAGAGATAAAAGAAGTAAAATCTAGTCAGGATGAAATTAAAAATGCTATAACTGAGAGGCAATCTCGAATGCATTTCATGGCAGCAAGGATGGATGAAGCAGAGCATAGAACCAGCAATATAGAAGACAAAATTATGGAGAATCATGAAGAATAAAAGGAAACTAAGGCAAAAGAGAATGATATAAGAAGTAGAGAATTAAGTGACTCATTAAAAAGGAATATCATCCAAATCATAGGAGTACAAGAAGATGAAGAGAGAGAGAAAAAGGTTTATGTGAGCAAATCATAGCAGAAAACTCCCCTAACCTGGGGAAAGACACAGGCATAAAAATCCAAGAAATAAAGAGAGCTCCCACTAGATTCAACAAAAACCAACCATCAACAAGACATATCATAGTCAAATTCACAAAATACACAGACAAGGAATGAATTATTAAAGCAGCAAGGGGAAAAAACTCATTAACCTATAATGGAAGAAAGATTCCCAGCAGACCTATCCACAGAAACTTGGCATGCCAGAAAGGAGTGGCATAATGTGCTGAATCAGAACAAAATGCAGTCAAGAATTCATTATCCTGCAAGGCTGTCATTCAAAAGAGGAGAGATAAAGAATTTCCCATAGCCCTGCAAGAAGTTTTAAGGTGGAGTTTGGGTGGAGAAAAAAGGAACAAAGCAAAAAACAACAAAATAACAAAGAAATGACTAGAAGGGACCAGAGAACATCACCAGAATCAAAGAAAGACTAGAAAGGACCAGAGAACATAACCAGTAACACCAACTCTACAAGCAACACAATGGCGCTAAATTCATATCTTTCAGTACTCACTCTAAAATTTTTTTAATGTGTATTTATTTTTGGGAGAGAGAGAGAAAGAGTCTCTCTGTGAGTGGGGGAGGAGAAGAGAAAGAGGGAGACACAGAGTCTGAAGCAGGCTCCAGGCTCTGAGCTATCAGCACATAGCCCGACGCAGGGCTCAAACCCACAAACCATGAGATCATGACCTGAGCTAAAGTCAAACGCTTAACCAACTGAGCCACCCAGGTGCCCCATTTCAGTACTCACTCTAAATGTCAATGGGCTAAACCCTCCAATGAAAAGACATAGGCATCAGAATGGATAACAAAACAAGACCTATCTATATGCTGCTTACATGAGACTCATTTTAGACCTAAAGACACCTGCAGATTGAAAGTAGGGAGATGGAGAACCATCTACCATGCTAATGCTTGTCAACAGAAAGCTGGAGTAGCCATACTTATATCAGACAAACTAGATTTTGAAATAGACTGTAACAAGAGATGAAGAAGGACGTTTTATCATAATTAAAGGGTGTATCCACCAAGAAGATCTAACAATTGTAAGTATATATGCCCCCAATATGAGGGACTCCAAATAATCACAAACATAAAGATCAATTAATCATAAACATAAACTCATTGATAATAATACCGTAATAGTAGGGGACTGCAGCACCCCACTTATAACAATTGACAGATCATCTAAGCAGAAAATCAGTAATGAAGCAATGGCTTTGAATGACACACTGGACCAGATGGACTAACCAGATATATTCAGAACATTTAATCCTAGAGCAGTAGAATACACATTCTTCTTGAGCGCACATGGAATATTCTCCAGAAAAATCACATAGTGGGACACAAATAAGCCCTCAACAGGTACAAAAAATTGAGATCATACCTTACATATTTTTAGACCACAATGCTATGAAACTAGAAATCAACCACAAGAAAAAATTTGGGCAGACCATGAATACTTGGAGATTAAAGAAAATCCTTGTAAAGAATGAATGTATTAACCAGGAAATTAAAGAGCAAATTAAAATGTACATGAAAGTCAATGAAAATGATAACACTACAGCTGAAAACCTCTAGGGTACAGCAAAGGTGGTCATAAGAGGGAAGTATATAGCAATCCAGGCCTTCCTAAAGAAGGAAGAAAGGTCTCAAGTATACACACTAACCTTACACCTAAAAGAGCTATAAAAAAAAAAAAAGAACCAATAATGCCCTAAACCAGCAGAAGACGGGAAATAATAAAGATTAGGGCAGAAATCAATGATATCGAACTCAAAAAATAGAACACATGAATAAAACCAGGGGCTGGTTCTTTGAAATAGTTAATTGATCAACCCACAGCCATATTGATCAAAAAGAAACAGGAAAGGACTGGGGTGCCTGGGTGGCTCAGTTGGTTAGGTGCCCGACTTCGGCCTAGGTCATGATCTCACCATTGGTGGGTTCAAGCCCTGCGTCAGGCTCTATGCTGACAGCTCAGAACCCAAAGCCTGCTTTGGATTCTGTGTCTCCCCCTCTCTCTCTCTCTGCCCCTCCCCTGCTGGTACTCTATTTCTGTCTCTCTCAAAAATAAATAACCATTAAAATTTGTTTTTAAAAAAGAAAGAAAAAAAGAAACAGGAAATGACCCAAATAAATAAAACCGATAATAAAAGAGGAGAGATTACAGCCAACATTGCAGAAATACAAACAATAATAAGAAAATATTATGAACAATGATATGCCAACAAACTGTGCAGTCTCACAATCTGGAAGAAATGGACGACTTACTTGAAACATATAAACTACCAAAACTGAAACAGGAAGAAAGAAAATTTGAACAGCCCCATAATTCAGTAAAAACATTGAATCAGTAATCAAAAATCTCCCAACATACAAGAGTCGGGGGCCAGATGGCTTTCCAGAGGAATTCTACCAAACATTTAAAGAAGAGTTATCACCTATTCTTTTGAAGCTCGTCCAAAAAGTGGAAATGGAAGGAAAACTTCCAAACTCATTCTATGAGACCAGCATGACCTTGATTCCAAAACCAGACAAAGACCCCCTTAAAAAGGAAAACTACAGACCAATTTCCCTGATGAACGTGGATGCAAAAATTCTCAGCAAGATACTAGCAAACTAGATTCAGCAATACTTTAAAAGAGTTATTCACCACAGTCAAGTGGGATTTATTACTGGGATGCAGGGCTAGTTCAGTATCTGCACATCAATCAATGTGATATATAACATTAATAAAAGAAAGGATAAGAACCAGATGTTCATCTCAATAGATACTGAAAAAGTATTTGACAAAATACAGTATCATTTCTTGATAAAAACCCTCAAGAAAATAGGGATAGAAGGATCATACCTCAAGATCATGAAGGCCATATACAAAGACCCACAAGTAATATCATCTGCAATGGGGAAGAACTGAGAGTTTTCCCCCTAAGGTCAGGAACACAAGGATGTCCACTCTCACCACTGTTACTCATCATAGTGTTGGAAGTCCTAGCCTCAGCAATCAGACAACACAAAGAAAAGGTATCCACATTGGTAAGGAGTAAATCAAATTTTCACTCTTCACATACGACATGATATTCCATATGGAAAACCCAAAAGATTCCACCAAGAAACTGCTAGAGCTGATCCATGAATTCACAAAGTTGCAGCGTATAAAATCAGTGCACAGAAACTGGTTGCATTTCTATACACCAGTAATGAGGCAGCAGAAAGAGAAATCAAGGAATGAATCTCATTTACAATTACACCAAAAATCATGAAATACTTAGGAATAAACCTAACCAAAGAGTTAAAAAATCATGAAAACTGTAGAATACTTATGAAAGAAATTAAGGAAGGCACACAAAAATGGAGAAAGATTCCATGCTCATGGAGTGGAAGAACAAGTATTGTTAAAATGTTGATACTCTATGAAGTAATCTACATATGCAATGCAACCCCTATCAAAATAACACCCACATTCTTCACAGAGCTAGAAGTAATAGTCCTAAAATTTGTATCAAACCAGAAAAGACCCCGAATTGCCAATGGGATCCTGAAAAAGAAACCAAAGCTGGAGGCATCACAGTTCTGGACTTCAAGCTGTATTACGATGTGGTAATCATCAAGACAGTATAGCACTGCCACAGGAACAGACACACAGATCAGTGGAACAGAATAGAAAACCCATAAATGCACCTACAAAAATATGGTGAACTCATGTTTGACCAAGCAAGAAAGAATATCCAATGGAAAAAAAAAAACGACAGTCTCTTCAGCAAATGATGTTGGGAAAATTGGACAGCAATTCAGAAGAATGAACCTGGACCACTTTCTTACACCATACACAAAAATAATGTCAAAATAGATGAAAGACCTAAACATAAGACATCAGAATTCTGTAGGAGAAAGCAGGCAACAACTTCTTTGACCTCAGTCCAGCAACTTCTTACTTGACCTGTCTCTAGAGACCAGGGAAACAAAATCAAAAATGAACTATTGGGACCTCATCAAGATAAAAAACCTTCTGCTCAGTGAAGGAAACAACAGCAAAACTAAAAGGCAACTGACAGAATGGGAGAAGATATTTGCAAATGACACATCAGATAGAGGGTTAGTATCCAAAATCTATAAAGAACTTGTCAAACTCAATACCTAAAAAACAAATAATCCAGTGAAGAAATGGGCAGAAGACATGAATAAATACTTGTCCAAAGAAGACATCCAGATGGCTCAATATTAGTCATCATCAGGGAAATACAGATCAAAACCACAATGAGATACCACTTCACACTTGTCAGAATGGCTAAAATTAACAACTCAGGCAAACACACATGTTGGCAAGGATGCAGAGAAAAAGGAACCCTAATGCACTGTTCATGGGAATGCAAACTGGTGAAGCCACTCTGGAAAACAGTATGGAGTTTTCTCAAAAAATTAAAAATAGAACTACCCTATGACCCAGCAATTACACTACTATGTATTTATCCAAAGGATACAAGAGTGCTGATTTGAAGGGGCACATCCACCCCAATGTTTATAGCTGTACTACTGACAAAGTATGGAAAGAGCACAAATGTCTGTTTACAGATAAATGGATAAAGCAGATGTGGTGTGTGTGTATATATATATATATATATATATATATATATATATACACCACATGTGTATATATATACATATGTACATCTGTATATGTGTGTGTGTGTATATATGTGTGTATATATGTATATATATGTGTGTGTGTATATATACACACACACACACACACACACACACACACATATACAGAATGGAGTATTACTAGCCAATCGTGAAGAATTAAATCTTGCCATTTGCAACAACATAGATTATGATAAGCGAAATAATAAGTCAGAAAGAGAAAGACAAGTATCATATGATTTCACTCATATGTGGAATTTAAGAAACAAAACGTATGAACATAAGGTAAGAGAATTAAAAAAGATAAAGACAGAGAGGGAGACAAACCATAAGAGACTCTTAAATACATAGCCACCCATTTGGAAGGGGACAGTTGGAATATATATATATAGAATGAGACAGTTGACTAGGTATTTCTTAATATCCCACTTTGCTTCAATATTGAAGTTTATTATGGGGCGCCTGGGTGGCTCAGTCAGTTAAGCACCAGCTCAGGTCATGATCTCATGGTTCATGGATTCAAGCCCCATGTTGGGCTCTGTGCTGACAGCTCAGAGCCTGGAAGCTGTTTCAGATTCTGTGTCTGCCTCTCTCTCTGACCCTCCCCCGCTTAAACTCTCTCCCTGTCTCTCTGTCTCTGTATCTCTCAAAGATAAATAAGCTTTAAAAATTTTAAAAAAATATATTGAAGTTTATTATTTTTTAAATACTATTATTTATACTCCTGTTTCCATGGAAAATAAGTGGTAATTATCTATTATATGTGAATCGATAGAAGCATTAGTGACAAAAGAATAGAATAGGAATAGAATAGAATAGGAAGAGAATAGGAGAGAGCAAGGAAGAGGGGAAGATGAGAGAGATAGAGACAGAGAAAGAGTGACTTCCCTTAAAATGTATTTTTAAAAATTTGAACCAAACACATCTCTTTTGGTTCACAGCAGGGGGCATGTTCAATTCTACAAATCCTGTCAGTCTTTGTGTAATTTTTTTCTCAATAAATATACATATTCACTGCTTTGTATGCATTTTATCACGTACTCATCGCAAGGCCAATGAAACAGGCTTTTTTCTTTCTAAAATTAAAGAAGTTAAGGTATACAGAGGCCAAATAATTTTCCAACATTACCAGGATGAATGGCAAAGCTGAGGATGAAATCCAAGGTTGTTCTCTAAAGGTCACATTGTCATCTGCTTTGGTATATATCTTTTCCCCGTTAACAGACCACTCCCAGTGATTCCTAAGGAGGGGCCCAGTGAGAATATTGTACAACACATGCTCTAGGACAAGATATGAAATGTCAATGGAATGATATCATTTATTTCTAATTTAAAGGTTATCCTTTCTTGTACTGCATTCTTTGAATTTTTAATTTGGCAAGCTAAAAGTTTGGGAAATGTTTCAAAATTGAAAATTCTTAGCAGTCAGTGGTGCTCAAATAATCCATAAATTTATATCAAGCGCATGGCACTTGAATATTTATTGAAAATACAGATAGGTTCAGAAAGATAAAATTTCATAATTAATGTGTTTTGTGACTTATAGTACCTCTGTAGTGCAAAGGTACTTTAGTGCTTTGTATTTATAAAGCTTGTTACCTAAATGTAATTTAATAATGGTTGTTTTAGTTGTGGTGAAGCTTGAAAGGAGAAAATCCAGATAAACTGCTGTGTTCTCTACTGGGCACCTACCTTAGAGTGCATCATCCAATCATGAATGAACATCTCACAGCAGCCTTGACCTGCTCGCCTCCTCTGTTTTCCTTTGCAGTGGGTAATTTTTTAAAAATCTGCTGGCACCCTGGATTCACTTTTGTCTTAGATATTTTATTGTCTTTTATTGGGGTATATTTGCAGATGTTGGGTAGGGTTCTTTGAAGCTGTACAGTATTTTTATTTGCTAAATATTTGAATTCCCTGCAGAACTTTTGTGTGACAATAGTAAGATGCTGAATGAATCCATAATTTCCAAAGATTAAATAGGCTTAATGGTGGAGCATGGATTGAAGTATATGGCTACTCTACTCAAAATGGTCACTGTTTATTATAAGATAAGGAGAGCTCACAATGAGATGAAATCACCAGATGGGCCCCTTGAATCCTGGAGCTTGTGATTGGAGACAGTGTTTAAACTGACAATTTCCTGTTTTCCTAAAAAAATTCCAAATTCCTCTTATGGCATGTAGGTTGGATTTTTTTAACACAGTAAAAAGGTGATTGAAAATAAGTTCCAAAGGAGGAGAGTTTATATTTTTGAGCTAAACTTGTCATATTGAATCACCCACATGTAGGATGTTCACTCAACAAATTCTCCTAAGAATCTAAAGTGAGAATTGTATCTGTTTTCTTTCTATAAGGAGGCTACAAACAATTTTTAAAACTGCTTTTGTTAAATCAGGCACAGACACACACACACACACACACACACACACACACACACACACACACACATATAATTTAATTATTCTGTGGCAAACATTTGTCTTTGAATTTCCTTACTAATACTGATTGTCTTAGTTTCCTCCAGAAGCTGACCCAGAGTCAAAGATTGAGGTGCAAGCAGTGTATTTGAGAAGTTGTAAGGACATTGGTAGGCTAGTGAGGAAGAGAAACAGAAGGGGAACCAACCATGACGGAGCAACTGGAGCTAAATCGTGTAGGGAAACTCTGGAATATGATGCCTAACACACATCTCAGAATTGTACCTCCAATGGATACAGCATAGCCATGGCTGAAGAATTGCTCCCTGGTGGGTGTTAATTCTTTGTCTTCTGGTCTGGTCTGCTTCTGGGCAGAGCAACCATGACAGACTGTATTTTTCAAACATGACCACAGTGAGATTTCTCATCCTGCATGCTGTTCAAACGTTATGACTGTGACACTCTTCTCATCTGGATAAGGGATTTTTATGTATCCTTTTCTTGAATTTGTGCATAATTATGGTCACAGTGGAAACAATGCTTTATGACTTCTAAGCCTAGATCATAAAAGGTGATACAACTTGTACTTGGTTCTTTTGGAATACTTTCACTTGGAACCTAAGTGTCATGCTGTGAGGAGGCCCATGGCTTCCTGTGGAGAAACCCAAATGGAGAAGAACAGGCCGCCAGCATCAATATGCCAGCTATGTAAGTGAGCCATCTTGAAAGAGAATCCTCCACTTCTAGTAGAGCTATCCCACTTAACACTGCATGGAACATGATCTAATCCTGCCGAACCCTGCTCATTTTATTAAATGTAACAAAATAAGTGACTTTTGTTGAATCAAACCATTACTAATTTGGGGTGGCATTTTATTTTAATTTATTTATTTTAATTTACATACATTAATTAGCATATAGTGCAATACTGATTCCCAGAGTAGGTTACAGCAATTCATCCCTTGTGTATAACACTGAGTGCTTATCCTAGCAAGTGTCTTTCTTAATGCCCCTTTACCATTTAGCCCATGTCCCCACCCACAACCCTCCAGCAACCCTCTGTTTGTTCTCTGAATTTAAGAGTCTCTTATGTTCTGTACCCCCTCCTTGTTTTTATATTACTTTTGCTTCCCTTCCCTTGTGTTCTTCTGTTTTGTATCTTAGATTCCTCATGTGAGTGATGTCATATGATAGTTGTCTTTCTCTGACTAATTTTGGTTAGCACAATACCCTCTCGTTCTAACCACATAATTACACAAGGCAAGATTTCACTCTTTGATTGCCGAGTAATACTCCATTGTATATACATACCATGTTTTCTTTATCCATTCATCTGTTGATGGACATTTGGGCTCTTTCCAAACTTTGGCTATTGTAGATAGCACTGCTATAAACACTGGGTGCATGTGCCCCTTTGAAACAGCACACCTGTATCCCTTGGATAAATACCTAGTAGTGTAATTCCTGGGTCATAGGGTAGTTCTATTTTTAATTTGTGGGGGAACCTCCATACTGTTTTCCAGAGTGGCTTCACTAGTTTGCAACCCACCAGCATTGCAAAAGAGCTCCTCTTTCTCCTCATCCTCACTACCATATGTGTTTGCCTGAGTTGTTAATTTTAGACATTCTGACTGTTGTGAAGGGGTATCTCATTGTGGTTTTGATTTGTATTTCCCTGAAAATCAGTGATGTGGAGCATTTTTTAATGTGTCTGTTAGATATTTGGATGTCTTCTTTGGAGAAGTGTCTATTCATGTCTTTTGCCCGTTTCTTCACTGGATTATTTGTTTCCTGGTGTTGAATTTGATAACTTCCTTATAGATTTTGGATACTCTTTATCTGATATGTCATTTACAAATATCTTCTCCTATTCTGTTGGTTGTCTTTTAGTTTTGCTGATTGTTTCCTTTGCTTTGCAGAAGGTTTTTATTTTGATGAGGTCCCAATAGTTCATTATTACTTTTGTTTCCCTTGCCTCCAGAGATGCGTTGAGTAAAAAATTGCTATGGCTGAGGTCAAAGAGGTTTTTGGCTGCTTTCTCCTCGAGGATTTTGATGGCTTCCTTTCTTACATTTAGGTCTTTCATCCATTTTGAGTTTTTTGTGTATGGTGTAAGAAAGTGGTCCAGGTTCATTTTTCTTCCTGTTGCTGTCCAGTTTCCCAGCACCATTTGCTGAAAAGACTGTCTTTTTTCCCATTGGATATTCTTTCCTACTTGGTTAAAGATGAGTTGGCCATACATTTGTAGGTCCATTTTTGGGTTTTCTATTCTGTTCCATTGATCTCTGTGTCTGTTCTTGTGGCATTGCTATACTGTCTTGATGATTACAGTTTTGTAATAAAGCTTTAAGTCTGGGACTGTGATACCTCCAGCTTTGGTCTTCTTTTTTAGGACTGCTTTGGCTATTCGGAGTCTATTCTGGTTCCATACAAATTTTAGGGTTGTTCTAGCTCTATGAAGAATGCTGGTGTTATTTTGATAGGGATTGTGTTGAATATGTAGATTGCTTTGGGTAGTATTGACATTTTAACAATATTTGTTCTTATCCATGAGCATGGAATATTTTTCCATTTTCTTATTCTTCTTCAATTTCTTTCATAAGCTTTCTATAGTTTTCAGTGTATAGATTATTCAGCTATTTGGTTGGGTGTATTCTTAGGTATTTTATGGGTTTTGGTACAATTGTAAATGGGATCGATTCCTTGATTTCTCTTTCTGTTCCTTCATTTTTGGTATATAGGAATGCAACCGATTTCTCTGCATTGATTTTATACTCTGCAACTTTGCTGAATTCATGGATCAGTTCTGCCAGTTTTTTGGGGAATCTTTTGGGTTTTCCATATAGACTATCATTTCACCTGTGAAGAGAAAAAGTTTGACTTCCTCCTTGGTGATTTGGATGCCTTTTATTCCTTTGTATTGTCTGACTGCTGAGGCTAAGACTTCCAATACTATGTTGAATAACAGTGGCGAGAGTGGACGTCCCTGTCATGTTCCTGACCTTAGGGGGAAAGCTCTCAGTTTTTCCCCATTGAGGATGATTATTAGCCGTGGGTCTTTGATATACGGTTTTTATGATCTTAGGGTATGATCCTTCTATCCCTACATTCCTGAGGGTTTTTATCAAGAAAGGATGCTGTGTTTTGTCAAATGCTTTCTCTGCATCTTTTGAGAGGATCATGTGGTTCTTATCCTTTCTTTTCTTGGTGTAAGGTATCACATTGATTGTTTTGCAGATATTGAACCAGCCCTGTGTCCCAGGAATAAATCCCACTTGGTCGTGGTGAATAATTCTTTTAATGTATCATTGGATCCAGTTGGCTAGTATCTTTTTGAGGATTTTTGCATCCATGTTCATCAGGGAAATTGGTCTGTAGTTCTCCTTTTTAAGGGGGTCTCTGTCTGGTTTTGGAATCAACGCCAATGCTGGTGTCATAAAATGAGTTTGGAAGTTTTCCTTCCATTTCTATTTTTTGGCTCAGATTCAAAAGAGGAAGTGTTAACTCTTCTTTAAATGTTTAGTAGAATTCCTCTAGAAAGCTATCTGGCCCTGGACTCTTGCTTTTTGGGAGATATTTTATTAGTAATTTGATTTCTTTATGGGTTATGGATCTGTGTCAATTTTCTATTTCTTCTTGTTTCAGTTTTGGTAGTTTATATGTTTCTAGGAACTTTCCCATTTCTTCCAGATTGCCCTTTTTATTGGTATGCAACTGCTGATAGTATTCTCTTACTATTGTTTGTATTTCTGCCGTGTTGGTTGTGATCTCTCCTCTTTCATTCTTGATTTTATTTATTTGGGTCCTTTCCTTTTTCTTTTTGATAAAACTGGCTAGGGGATTATCAATTTTGTTAATTATTTCAAAGAACCAGCTCCTGGTTTCATTGATCTGTTCTTTTTTTTTTTTTTTTTTTTTTGGTTTTGATATCTTCGATTTCTGCTCTAATCTATTATTTTCCATCTTCTGGTTTTCATTATTTGCTGTTCTTGTTCCAGTTCTTTAAGGTGTAAGGTCAGGTTGCCTATCTGAGACCTTTCTTTCTTCCTTTAGGAAGGCCTGAATTGTTATATACTTCCCTCTTATGAGCACCTTTGCTGTGTCCCAGAGGTTTGGGGCTGTGGTGTTATCATTTTCATTGGTTTCCATATACTTTTTAATTTCCTCTTTAACTTCTTGGTTGGCTCATTCATTTTTTAGTAGGATGTTCTTTTGTCTCCAAGTATTTGTTGTCTTCGCAAATTTTTTCTTATTGATTTAGAGTTTCATGGCACTGTGGTCTAAAAATATGCAAATTATGATCTTGATCTTTTTGTACTTGTTGAGGGCTGATTTGTGTCCCAGTATGTGATCTATTCTGGAGAATATTCCATATGCACTCTAGAAGAATGTGTATTTTGCTTTAGGATGAAATGTTCTGAATACATCTGTTAAGTCCATTCGGTCTAGTGTGTTATTCAAAACTATTGTTTTCTTGTTGACTTTCTGTTTAGATGATCTGTCCATTGCTGTAAGTGGGGTACCATAATACCTACAATTATGGTATTGTTATCAATGAGTTTCTGCATATTTGTGATTAAGTCATTTATATATTTGGGCATTTCCATGTTTGGAGCATAAATGTTTACAATTGTTAGTTCTTGGTGGATAGACCCCTTAATTATTATATAATGCCCTTCTTCATCTCTTGTTAAAGTCTTTATTTATAAGTCTAGATTGTCTGATATAAGTACAGCTACTCTGGCATTGTTTGGCAACCATTAGCATGTTAGATGGTTCTCCATCCCCTTACTTTCAGTCTGAAGGTGTCTTTAGGTCTACAGTGGGTCTCTTGTAAACAGCATATAGATGGATCTTGTTTGCTTATCCATTCTGTTACCCTATGTCTTTTGTTTGGAGCATTTAATCCTTTGACATTTAGAGTGAGTACTGAAAGATAAGAATTTATTGCCATTATGTTGTCTTTAGATCTGGAGTTTCTGGTGGTGTTTTCTGTCCTTTCTAGTCTTTGTTGCTTTTGGTCTTGTTTTGTTTTTGTTTTTTGTTTTATTATTTTTTTTGTCTTTTCTCCCCTCAGAGAGTCCCCCTTAAAATTTCTTGCAGGGCTGGCTTAGTCATCACAAACTCCTTTAGTTTTTCTTTGTCTGCGAAACTTTTTATCTCTCCTTCTATTTTGAATGACAGCCTCGCAAGATATTGAATTCTTGACTGCATGTTTTTCAAATACAGCACATTGAATATATCCTGCCACTCCTTTATGGACTGACAATTTTCTGTGGCTAGGTCTGCTGTGAACCTTATCTGTCTTCCCTTGTATATTAAGGACTTTTTTTCCCCTTGCTACTTTCATAATTCTTTCCTTGTCTGAGTATTTTGTGAATTTGACTATGATATGCCTTATTGATGGTCAGTTGTTGTTGAAACTAATGGTAGTTCTCTATGCTTCTTGGATTTTTTATGTCTGTGTCTTTCCCCAGGTTAGGAAAATTTTCTGCTATGATTGGCTCACATAAACCTTCTATCCATTTTTCTCTCTCTTCATCTTCTGGGACCCCTATTATTCGGATGTTATTCCTTTTTAATGAGTCATTGAGTTCTCTAATTCTTATATTGTGCTCTTTTGCTTTACTTTCCCTCTTTTTTTCTGCTTCATTATTCTCCATAAGTTTGTCTTCTATATTACTAATTTGCTGTTCTGCTCATCCATCCTTGCTGCTGTGGCATTCATTCGAGATTGCATCTCAGTTATAGCATTTTTAATTTCATCCTGACTAGATTTTACTTCTTTTATGTCCTTAGAAAGCGATTTTATGCTTTTTTCAACCCCAGCTAGTAGTCTTATTATTGTGATTCTAAATTCTGGTTCAGACATCTTGCTTGTAGCTGTGTTGATTAAGTCCCTGGCTGTCATTTCTTCCTCTTCTTTCTTTTTAGGTCAATTACTGCTGAGTTCTGTGCTTCAAGTTGTGCAGACTGTTGTGTTAATCCTCAAATCAGTTTTCTACGTGTGCAAGATGCTTTGGTGTTGATCTAGCTGCATTTAAGGGAAGAGAGAGGCAGAAAAACTTACTCGCTGCTCTGCCATCTTCACCCCTGGACTGGCTTTTTAGCTAACAATAGATAATTGGTACACTTTTTTTCTGTACCAGCTACCATGAGTGGCACCTAAGTTCTCCCCTTGAAACCATCACATGAACCTTTGTAACTGCCGTAACCATATATTTGAATTGAGTATTTTAAGTATAATACTGTATGTTAATTATACTGGATTTTTAAAAATAAATAAATAAAAATTTAAAAAACATAGGATAAATAGAAAAAAAATGCAGTTGCAGTTGTAGATCAGCATTTTGATGTTTAGGAATATAGCAGATTGCATTTAACAAGGTGGCCAGAATAGTATCTCCCTTCCTGCAACGTTTTCTAGAATTTTACCTCCAGTCCATCAAAATGTGCTCCCCCCCCCCCACCGCCAGATATTCAGTGGATGTTTGTGACTGACTTGTCCAACAGTATATGGCAGAAATGTTGTTATGTGACATCCACGGTTAGGTCTTAAAAAAGTCCACTTCTTCCTTGTTCACTTTAGACACTTATCCTGAGAATCCAGCCACCATATCCAAGCAGCCTATGGAAAGCCCACATGGAGGGAAACTGAGGTTCCATGCCCATAACTCCAAGTGAATCTCAGCTGACACACAGTATCTACTTGATCTGGACAGTCATTTTGGAGTGAATCCCAATTTTCATTCAACCCATGACACCTGATCGCATATCATATCACTTGGAGTAAAGATAAGCTTCCCTATTAAGCCCTGAGAAAACTGCAGACTTGTTGTCAAAATTAATGATTATCATTTTAAGTTACTAAGATGGGGGTGACAGTTTACACACAGAGTTATGTACACTGGGTTAGGCAAAGAGATATTGTGACACAAAGCACAATCTATAGAAAATATTGATAAATTTAATTTTCCCAAAATTAAAATCTCTGCAATTCAAAATACATGGGTAAGGAACTTTAAGGACAAACCACAATGTGGAAGAAAATATTTGCAAAACAGATACCTGATATAGGACCTGTATCTAGAATATATAAACCATCTTAAAACTCAACAATAAGAAAATAAATTTTTAAAATGGTATGAGAGAGGGACAAAAGACTTGAATGGACACTTTACCAAAGATGACACATGGATGAAAATAAGTGTGAAAAATGATGTTCAATGTTATTAGTGTTTAGCAAAACACAATTAAAACTCACAATGAGATACTTGTATGCACCTATTAGAATGTCTAAGATTAAGAAGATTGAGATCCTGGGAAGATGGCAGTGTAGGAGGACGCTGGGCTCACCGCACGTCCTGCTGATCACTTAGATTCCACCTACACCTGCCTAAATAACCCAGAAAACCACCAAAGACTAGCAGAACGGAGTCTCTGGAGCCAAGCGCAGACGAGAGGCCCACAGAAGAGGGTAGGAAGGGCGGCGAGGTGGTGCGCACTCCACGGACTGGCGGGAGGGAGCTGGGGTGGAGGGGCGGCCCGCCGGCCAAGCAGAGCCCCTGAGTCTGGCTTGCAAAAGCGGAGGGGCCGGACGGAGTGTGTTCCGACAGCAAGCGGGACTTGACATCTGGAAGGTTATAAGCTAACAGCTCTGCTCGGAGAACTGGAGGGCTGGAGGACAACGGGAGGGAGAGTTGTTGAGCCCTGGACGACAGAGCTCAGCTTGGTGCTCGCCAGCGCCATCTCCCTCTCCCATTCCCCAGCCAAAATCCCAAAGGGAACCAGTTCCTGCCAGGGAGCTTGCTTGCACCGTGCAAACACCCATCGCTGTGCTTGTGCGGATCCATCCCTCCAGCGTCGGGTGTGACTCCCTCCCGGTGCCGCAGGGCCCCTCCCAAAGCTGATCACCGAAGGATAAGCAAGCTAAGCCTGCCCCTCCTGCCCCTGTGTACCTTGCCGATCCACCCCAGCTAATATGCCAGATCCCCAGCACCACAAGCCTGGCAGGGTGCAAGTAGCCCAGACGGGCCACGCCACCCCACAGTGAATCCCGCCCCTAGGAGAGGGGAAGAGAAGGTACACACCAGTCTGACTGTGGCCCCAGCAGTGGGCTGGGGGCAGACATCAGGTCTGACTGCAGCCCCGCCCACCAACGCAAGTTATTCAAGACAGCACAGGGGAAGTGCTCCACAGTCCCACACCACTCCAGGGACTATCCAGAATGACCAAACAGAAGAATTCCCCTCAGAAAAACGTCCAGGAAATAACAACAGCTAACGAACTGATCAAAAATGATTTAAACAATATAACAGAAAGTGAATTTAGAATAATAGTCATAAAATTAATCGCTGGGCTTGAAAACAGTATAAAGGGCAGCAGAGAATCTTGCTACAGAGATCAAGGGACTAAGGAACAGCCAGGAGGAGCTAAAAAATGCTATCAATGAACTGCAAAATAAAATGGAGACAACTACAGCTCAGATTGAAGAGGCAGAGGAGAGAATAGGTGAACTAGAAGATAAAATTATGGAAAAAGAAAAAGCTGAGAAAAAGAGAGATAAAAAAATCCAGGAGTATGAGGGGAAAATTAGAGAACTAAGTGATGGACTAAAGTGAAATAATATACGCATAATTGGTATTCCAGAGGAGGAAGAGAGAGGGAAAGGTGCTGAAGGGGTACTTGAAGAAATAATAGCTGAGAACTTCCCAGATCTGGGGAAGGAAGAAGGCACTGAAATCCAAGAGGCACAGAGAACTCCCTTCAGATGTAACTTGAATCGATCTTCTGCACGACATATCATAGTGAAACTGGCAAAATACAAGGATGAAGAGAAAATTCTGAAAGCAGCTAGAGATAAACATGCTCTGACATATAAAGGGAGACCTATAAGACTCGTGACCGATCTCTCTACTGAAACTTGGCAGGCCAGAAAGGAATGGCAGGAGATCTTCAATGTGATGAACAGAAAAAATATGCAGCCAACATTCCTTTATCCAGCAAGTCTGTCATTTAGAATAGAAGGAGAGATAAAGGTCTTCCCAAACAAACAAAAACTGAAGGAATTCATCACCACTAAACCAGCCCTACAAGAGATCCTAAGGGGGATCCTGTGAGACAAAGTACCAGAGACATGGCTACAAGCATGAAACCTACGCACATCACAATGACTCTAAACCCATATCTTTCTATAATAACACTGAATGTAAACGGACTAAATGCGCCAACCAAAAGACATAGGGTATCAGAATGGATAAAAAAACAAGACCCATCTATTTTCTGTCTACAAGAGACTCATTTTAGACCTGAGGACAACTTCAGATTGAGAGTGAGGAGATGGAGAACTATTTATCATGCCACTGGAAGTCAAAAGAAAGCTGGAGTAGTCATACTTATATCAGACAAACTAGACTTTAAATTAAAGGCTGTAACAAGAGATGAAGAGGGCATTATATAATAATCACAGGGTCTATCCATCAGGAAAAGCTAACAATTATAAATGTCTATGCGCTGAATACGGGAGCCCCAAATATATAAAACAATTACTCACAAACATAAGCAACCTTATTGATAAGAATGTGGTAATTGCAGGGGACTTTAACACCCCACTTACAGAAATGGATAGATCATCTAGACACACAGTCAATAAAGAAACAAGGGCCCTGAATGATACATTGGATCAGATGGACCTGACAGATGTATTTAGAACTCTGCAACTCAAAGCAACAGAATATACTTTCTTCTTGAGTGCACATGGAACATTCTCCAAGATAGATCACATACTGGGTCACAAAACAGCCCTTCATAAGTATACAAGAATTGAAATCATACCATGCATACTTTCAGACCACAATGCTATGAAGCTTGAAATCAACCATAGGAAAAAGTCTGGAAAACCTCCAAAAGCATGGAGGTTAAAGAACACCCTACTAAAGAATGAGTGGGTCAACCAGGCAATTAGAGAAGAAATTAAAAAATATATGGAAACAAACGAAAATGAAAATACAACAATCCAAACGCTTTGGGATGCAGCGAAGGCAGTCCTGAGAGGAAAATACATTGCAATCCAGGCCTATATCAAGAAACAAGAAAAATCCCCAATACAAAATCTAACAGCACACCTAAAGGAAATAGAAGCAGAACAACAAAGACAGCCTAAATCGAGCAGAAGAAGAGAAATAATAAAGATCAGAGCAGAAATAAACAATATAGAACCTAAAAAAACTGTAGAGCAGATCAATGAAACCAAGAGCTGTTTTTTTGAAAAAATAAACAAAATTGATAAACCTCTAGCCAGGCTTCTCAAAAAGAAAAGGGAGATGACCCAAATAGATAAAATCATGAATGAAAATGGAATTATTATAACCAATCCCTCAGAGATACAAGCAATTATCAGGGAATACTATGAAAAATTATATGCCAACAAACCGGACAACCTGGAAGAAATGGACAAATTCCTAAACACCCACACATGTCCCAAACTCAATCAGGAGGAAATAGAAAGCTTGAGCAGACCCATAACCAGTGAAGAAATTGAATCAGTCATCAAAAATCTCCCAACATATAAGAGTCCAGGACCAGATGGCTTCCCAGGGGAGTTCTACCAGACGTTTAAAGCAATGATAATACCTATCCTTCTCAAGCTATTCCAAAAAATAGAAAGCAAAGGAAAACTTCCAGACTCATTCTATGAAGCCAGTATTACTTTGATTCCTAAACCAGACAGAGACCCAGTAAAAAAAGAGAACTACAGGCCAATATCCCTGATGAATATGGATGCAAAAATTCTCAATAAGATACTAGCAAATCGAATTCAACAGCATATAAAAAGAATTATTCACCATGATGAAGTGGGATTCATTCCTGGGATGCAGGACTGGTTCAACATTTGCAAATCAATCATTGTGATACATCACATTAATAAAAGAAAAGATAAGAACCATATGATCCTGTCAATCAATGCAGAAAAGGCCTTTGACAAAATTCAGAACCCTTTCTTAATAAAAACCCTTGAGAAAGTCGGGATAGAAGGAACATACTTAAAGATCATAAAAGCCATTTATGAAAAGCCCACAGCTAACATCATCCTCAGTGGGGAAAAACTGAGAGCTTTTTCCCTGAGATCAGGAACACCACAGGGATGTCCACTCTCACCCGCTGTTGTTTAACATAGTGTTGGAAGTTCTAGCATCAGTAATGAGACAACAAAAGGAAATCAAAGGCATCCAAATTGGCAAAGATAAAGTTAAGCTTTCACTTTTTGCAGATGACATGATATTATCCATGGAAAATCTGATAGACTCCACCAAAAGTCTGCTAGAACTGATACATGAATTTAGCAAAGTTGCAGGATGCAAAATCAATGTACAGAAATCAGTTGCATTCTTATACACTAATAATGAAGCAACAGAAAGACAAACTGATCCCATTCACAATTGCACCAAGAAGCATAAAATACCTAGGAATAAATCTAACCAAAGATGTAAAGGATCTGTATGCTGAAAACTATAGAAAGCTTACCAAGGAAATTGAAGAAGATATAAAGAAATGGAAAAACATTCCAGCTCATGGATTGGAAGAATAAATATTGTCAAAATGTCAATACTACCCAAAGCTATCTACACATTCAATGCAATCCCAATCAAAATTGCACCAGTATTCTTCTCGAAACTAGAACAAGCAATCCTAAAATTCATATGGAACCACAAAAGGCCCCGAATAGCCAAAGCAATTTTGAAGAAGACCAAAGGGGGAGGCATCACAATCCCAGACTTTAGCCTCTACTACAAAGCTGTAATCATCAAGACAGCATGGTATTGACACAAAAACACAAAAAGACCAATGGAATAGAATAGAAACCCCAAAACTAGACCCACAAACATATGGCCAACTAATCTTTGACAAAGCAGGAAAGAATATCCAATGGAAAAAAAGTCTCTTTAACAAATGGTGCTGGGAGAACTGGACAGCAACATGCAGAAGGTTGAAACTAGACCACTTTCTCACACCATTCACAAAAATAAACTCAAAATGGATAAAGGACCTGAATGTGAGACAGGAAACCATCCAAACCCTAGAGGAGAAAGCAGGAAAAGACCTCTCTGACCTCAGCCGTAGCAATGTCTTACTTGACACATCCCCAAAGGCAAGGGAATTAAAAGCAAAAATGAACTGCTGGGACCTTATGAAGATAAAAAGCTTCTGCACAGCAAAGGAAACAACCAACAAAACTAAAAGGCAACCAACAGAATGGGAAAAGATATTTGCAAATGACATATGGGACAAAGGGCTAGTATCCAAAATCTATAAAGAGCTCACCAAACTCCACACCCGAAAAACAAATAACCCAGTGAAGAAATGGGCAGAAAACATGAATAGACACTTCTCTAAAGAAGACATCCAGATGGCCAACAGGCACATGAAAAGATGCTCAACGTCGCTCCTCATCAGGGATATACAAATCAAAACCACACTCAGATACCACCTCACGCTAGTCAGAGTGGCCAAAATGAACAAATCAGGAGACTCTAGATGCTGGAGAGGATGTGGAGAAACGGGAACCCTCTTGCACTGTTGGTGGGAATGCAAATTGGTGCAGCCACTCTGGAAAACAGTGTGGAGGTTCCTCAAAAAATTAAAAATAGACCTACCCTATGACCCAGCAATAGCACTGCTAGGAATCTACCCAAGGGATACAGGAGTACTGATGCCTAGGGACACTTGTACCCCAATGTTTATAGCAGCACTCTCAACAGTAGCCAAATTATGGAAAGAGCCTAAATGTCCATCAGCTGATGAATGGATAAAGAAACTGTGGTTTATATACACAATGGAGTACTATGTGGCAATGAGAAAGAATAAAATATGCCCCTTTGTAGCAACATGGATGGAACTGGAGAGTGTGATGCTAAGTGAAATAAGCCATACAGAGAAAGACAGATACCATATGTTTTCACTCTTATGTGGATCCTGAGAAACTTAACAGAAACCCATGGGGGAGGGGAAGGAAAGAAAAAAAGAGGTTAGAGTGGGAGAGAGCCAAAGCATAAGAGACTGTTAAAAACTGAGAACAAACTGAGGGTTGATGGGGGGTGGGAGGGAGGAGAGGGTGGGTGATGGGTATTGAGGAGGGCACCTTTTGGGATGAGCACTGGGTGTTGTATGGAAACCAATTTGACAATAAACTTCATATATTGAAAAAAAAAGAAGATTGAGCATACTAAGTATTGTTGCAGATGTGAATAAATGGGCCCTCTCATACACTACTAGAAGGAATGTAAAATGGTGTAGCCATTTTGGAAAATAGTTTGGAAGTTTTCAAAGAAAAATGAAAGCATATGGCCATACAAAGATTTGTATTTTAAATGTTCGTATCAACTATCTATGTAATAATCACAACTGAGGAAATGTCAATGTCCATCAACATGTGAGTGGGTAAACAAAGTGGCATATCCTTATATACTCTTCAGCAGTAAAAACAAACAAAATATGAATACACGTTACATACAACTTAACTGGATTTCAGAATAATTATGCTGAGTGAAAGAAGTCAGCCCCCAAAAAACTACACACTGTGTGATTCCATGTATTTAAATTCTAGGGAATGCACATTTTATGTTTGGTGACAGAAAGCAAATCTGTGGTTGCCTGGGGCTGGTGGTGGGGATAACAAAGATTATAATTGCATACACGGAAACATTAGGGATGATAGATATATCGATGGTTTTTACACTCTTCTTTTTAATTTTTTTTTAATTTGAGTATAGTTGACACAATGTTAACATTGTTAGCTGTAGGTGTACACTACAGTCACTCACCATTTGTATGCATTCTGCCATGCTTGTCACAATTGGAGCTATCATCTGTCACCATACAACACTATTACTATACCAATGACTAGATTCTTTATACTATGCCTTTTATTTTCATGACTTATTCATTTTATAATTTGAAGAGTGTATCTTTCCCAATCCTACACTCATTTTGTTTATCCCCTCACCTCTCTCCCTTCTGGTAACCATCAGGTTGTTCCTTTTATTTATAAGTCTGATTCTTTTTGTTTGTTTATTTGTTTATTCATTTGTTTTGTTTTTTAGATTCCATGTATATGTGAAATCATATGGTATTTGTCTTTTTCCATCTTTTTTCATTTAGCATAATATTCTCTAGGTCCATCCATACATCCATGTTGTCACAAATGGCAAGATCTCATCTTTTTTAATGGCTTCATACTATTTGTGTGTGTGTGTGTGTGTGTGTGTGTGTGTGTACACCACATCTTCTTTATCTATTCATCTATAAATGGACATAGGTTGCTTACCTATCTTGGTTATAGGAAATAATGCTGCAGTAAACACAAGGGTTCATATATATTTTTGAATTAGTGTTTTTGTTTTCTTAGGGTAAATACCCAATAGTGGAATTAATAGATTACATGGTATGTCTATTTTTAAGTTTTTTAGCAACCTTCATACTGTTTCCCACAGTGGATGCACCAGTTGGTATTCCCACCACCAGCGCTCAAGACTCTCCACATCCTCACCAACAATTGCTATTACTTGTCTTTTTTGTTTTAGGCATTCTGGCAGGCATAAGGTGACCTCCCATTGTGGTTCTGATTTGCATTTTCCCGATGATTAGTGATGTCAAGCATCTTTTTGTGTGTCTGTTGGGTATCTTTAATGTCTTTCTTTGAAAAATGTCTGTTCAGGTCCTCTGTGCATTTTTAAATTGCATTGTTTGTTTTTTTGGTGTTGGCCTCTATGAGGTCTTTAGATACTTTGGATATTTAGCCCTATTGGCTCTATCATTTGCAAATATCTTTTCCCATTCACTTGGTTGCCCTTTTTTTTTTTTTTTTTTTGATGTTCGTTTCCTTTGCTGTTCAGAAGCTTTTTATTTTGGTGTAGTCCCATTAGTTTATTTTCACTTTTGTTTCCCTTCCCTTAAGGGACACATCTAGAAAAATGTTACAGCAGCTAATATCAAAGAAATTACTACCTGTGCTCTCTTTTAGTGCCTTTCCACTATTCTTATTAAGTGAGCGGTATTGTCTTTTCCTCTTCCCCCATCTTCACTTTAAATGCACCTGAGGGGGGTGCCTGGGTGGCGCAGTCGGTTGAGCGTCCGACTTTAGCCAGGTCACGATCTCGCAGTCCATGAGTTCGAGCCCCGCGTCAGGCTCTGGGCTGATGGCTCAGAGCCTGGAGCCTGTTTCCGATTCTGTGTCTCCCTCTCTCTCTGCCCCTCCCCCGTTCATGCTCTGTCTCTCTCTGTCCCAAAAATAAATAAACTTTGAAAAAAAAAATCTTAAAAAAAAAAAAAATAAATAAATAAATAAATAAATAAATGCACCTGAATAAAAAGCAATGACAGTGAAAAATTAGAAACCTGGAATATATTTCCACTACTCAAATAAATTGTCAGTTGTTTGGTAGAATCCTTTAATACCTCTGGGTCCTGTTTTCTACATAGATAAAATAGGAATAGTCATATTCCATACTCTTACTGGTTTGATTATCTTTTTTTAAACCTGGAAAATGATTTTTTATTTACTTTTAGTTAACTTTTTAAATTGAAGTGTCATTGGCTTAAATTCATGAACCTGATCAAGAGTCACCTGAGATCTAAGCCACAGAGTTAGCCAGCCAAGAACCTCCCATTTTGATTCTTTTACATGTGGCTGTCCAGTTTTTCTAATACCATTTATTGAAGAGACTGTCCCCTACCCATTTTTATATTTTTCCTCCTTTCTCATAGATTTTATATTTTTCCTCCTTTCTCATAGATTAATCTGCCATATAGATATTGGTTTATTTCTTGCCTCTCTGTCCTGTTCTGTTGATATGTTTTATTTTTCTACTAGTACTATACTGTTTTGGTTACTATAGCTTTGTCATATATCCTGGTATCTGGAATTATAATACCTTCAACTTTGTTCCTCCTTCTCAAGTTTTCTTTGACTCTTTGAAGATTTTTGTGGTTTCATATGAATTTTAGTGTTGTTTGTTCTAGTTCTGTGAAAAAAATGCTTTTGGTATTTGGGTATATATTGCATTGAGCATATATATTGCTTTGGGCAGTATGGACATTTTTGCCATATTAATTCTTCCAGCTCATTACCACTTTATATTTTTTTTGTTTGTGTTGTCTTCAGTTTTTTTTCATCAGTGACTTGTAGTTTTCAGAGTATAGGTCTTTTACCTTCTTGGCTAAACTTATCTGTAGGTATTTTATTCTTTTTGGTGCAGTTGTGAATAGAATTATTTTATTAATTTCTCTTTCTGCTACTTCGTTATAAGCATATAGAAATGCAAGAGATTTCTGAGTATTAATTTTGTACCTTGCAACTTTACCAAATTAATTTATCACTTCTAATAGGTTTTTGGTAGAATTTTTAGTGTTTTCCATATATCATATCATGTTATCTGCACATAGTGATAGTTTTCCTTCTTCCTTACCATTTTGGATGGCTTTTATTTCTTTTTCTTGTCCTACTCCTATGGCTAGGGCTTGCAGTACTATGTTGAATAAAAGTGATGAAGGTAGACATCCTTGACTTGACCTTGATCTTGACCTTAAAGGAAAAACTCTCAGTTTTTCACCATGAAGTATGATGTTAGTTTTGGTTTATTTATGGCCTTTATCATTTTGAGGTACATTCCTTCTGTACCCACTTTGTTGATAATTTTATGTTTATCATAAATGGCTGTTGAATTTTTTCCAAATGAGTTTTCTGCATCTATTGAGATGATCATATGATCATCTTTCATTTTGTTAATGTGGTATATTACATTGATTGATTTATGAATATGATCTGCCTTTGCATCTGTGGAGTAAATCCTACTTGATTGTGGTGAATGATTTTTTAAATACATTTTTACGTTTGGTTTGCTAATATTTTGTTGAGGATTTTTGCATGAATGTTCATCTCTTCTCTTTCTCTCTCCTCTTTCTGGGATCCCTATAATAGGAGTTTTATTATGCCTGATGATGTCACTGAGTTCCCTTAACCTATTCTTAGTTTTTATTATCCTTTTTTCTTTTTGCTGTTCAGCTTGGGTACTTTTCATTACCCTGTCTTCCAGATTGCTGATCCATTCTTCTGCATCCTCTAAATCTGATGTTAATCCTATGTGAGCTCTGTGTGCCTTACTATTTTTCTGCACTGCATTTGCCTTCATTCTTGTCTGCTGTAATGACCCACTTTGTCTGCTATGGATGCACTAGGCAAGATTTGGTTCCTGTACTGTTGAGAGGCCTTTCTGAGGTCACTGTGGGCTTGTTAGCAGGCAGGCTAACACATACCTTAGCTGTCTGTCATCAACCCCTCTTCCACAACTGTAGGCATACCAAAGAGCAGGGCCTGCTCTCTGCACAGCCAACTCAGAGGCTTCATTGGTGTGTGGGGCCACCAGTTAGACTGGGTATCTGTAACCAGCTCTCTGCCATAGATGCAGCCATACACAATGGCAGGGCTTGCTCTCTATGCAGCCACCGGAGGCCCAGCTGCTAGAACTGTGAGTGTGCTGGTCTAAGGGGTTCTCTCCCCTTCTCTCCAGGGCAAGGATCACTTTAGAGTATGTTGGTGCAGTTGTTGAAAGACATAAATGTTATAAGCCTTGATAATGTCCACTAAATGCAACTGAGTATTAAGAAGGGTGCGCTTACTACCCTGTCCTCTCCCACAGAGAGATAAGAGCAATAGACAGAGCCTAAGAGCAAAGTTGAGGGATTTGGAGAGACATCATTAGCTGCAGCAGTAGGAAAAAGGATTCTGAACAAGGGAGGGTAAGTTTTCAGAGCACACAAGAAGCTGTATAGTTGTGAACTCTGCTCATCTGGCAGGCGAGATAAATTTTGTTAGTCCAAGTGATTTTTAAGGCTATTTGTAAAGCTGGCTTTAATATACCTTAATAGGGATTCATTAAGGAAATGGCTTGTTACCATTCATGTGTTTAATGATTATGGCATATTTCCTTAACTAGACATGCAATTGATTGCTTTAAATACCCAGCTCTGCAAGGCTATTTCTGTACTTTGCTACGTAAAATAAGCTTAGTTATAGAAATGTTTCTATTTACTGGGAAGAGACAGTATTTAAACAAACTATAAAATAAAAAGGGGTATATATTAAATACAATGATAGTGATTTTATTATCAAAACTATAATTTTTCAGCGGCCTTATATTTCATTTTGGTTATTAAGTGATATTAGGTGCGCATGCAGTGGTGGGAGATTACAGAATAATTAATTACAGACAAGGAAAGATTCAGAGTCTTATCAAGGCTAATATATTTGTCTACGTTGCTATTTTCTCCTTCTTGACTTTATTAGGATAACTATCTTAATTATTTCTAATACGCTCCTGTGAAAGTGGTTAATAATGGTTTTAGTCCTGGTGACTCCATCAATGAGCCTGTGGCAAGTAGCAGACATCCAGCAATTTAACATCTATATGTTATCTGCAGCCATCTTCCACATCCTTTATTTGTTTATTTGGCAAATATCATTACTAGAGAGAGGCAGGCATTGTTGTGGAGTAAAAGTAACCCAGACAGGAAGTCTAAATGGAAGTCTGAAGATATCAGTTCTAAGTTCTTCTTCTACAACCTGAGTAAGCTTGAAAAATCATTAAAAACTATCTAAGCCTATACTTTGCCACCTGTAATATAGAGATAACACCTTCACTGTCTTACCAAGTTGTTGTAAGAATCCGATACATTCATTTCAGCCAATATTTATTCTTCTATACCTACCATAAGGTCTGATACACACTATGACATAGAAGATACATAAGACAAATGAAAGGATGCATTATAGTATCATATTAAGTCACTTTTTTCCCTCTAGGCTTAAGTTATATCTAAGGATCTGGTAGTAACATTAATTCTTTCTGGTCAATAAAAGATATGCAGGCTTGCAAATTTAACTTTTTCATGTTGTTCCTATAGGGCAAAGGAAGATTAAAAGTTAAAATATGGGGGAAGAAACATCAGACATTTATAAACAAAAGATAAAACTGACCTAGCTACTATATTAACATAAAAGAAGCTTATTTTAAGGCAAAAAAAAAAGTGACTGGTAATTAAAGATTACTATAAAATAATTTTAAAGGTTTAATTCAATGGGTGATACAATGCTAAATTCATAAAGACATAAAACAGAGCAACACACATATCAAGGAAAATTGATAAGTCCACCATTTGATATTTTCTGAGAAATTTTAAATGTATTTTTCTTAGTAATTGATAGATGAAGCAGACAAAATAATCAGTACATATACAGATTTGAAAAGTCTGTCTAAATGATTTTATAGATCCATGTACTGAATGCTTAGAAAATAAAGATTATTTTTCAAATACATGTGGAAATTTGCAAAACTTGACTAAATATTATGACATAACCAGAGAGGAAAACAATTTCAAAGAAGTGCTATCATTGGACACATTGTTTTGCAACAATAAATTAAGATGGAAATTGTTAACAAATTAATTACTCTCCATATTCTTTGAAAGATAATGTGCCCAGTACATCCCATGTCAAAGAAAAGTCATAAAAGAAATCGAAAAGGAAGTTTAAAATATGTGAGATGACGACATTATGATGTGTCAAGCAACGTTCTAGGATAGGTGAACAAAATAGACAAGGTTCTTGTTTTCATAAAAGTTTACATTCTTGGTGGGTAGGAGAAGACGATGCATAAGATGCCAGACATTGTAAACGTTAAGGAGAAAATAAAGCATAATAGGTGACAAAGGAGTCATAGGGGGAGAATGGGGCAAGAAAAGAATTCACTCGTAAGTGGAATGGTTACAGAAAATATCGCTGGGAAGGTGACATTGGAGCAAAGACATAGAGTTGATGTGAGAGCAAGCCGTGCATAAGTGTGTGAGAGAACAGCCAGAGTTTGGTGTGTGTGTTTTATTTCTGATTTAAATCAAGTTTTTCTAAAGGCAAGATAAAAGTGCAATGAAGGAGGTTAATTCTTACAACATGTCATATCCATTTAAGTTGAAAATGTCTTAAAGTCATAAATAGTTAATTTATTTTCTCTTTAGCATTCTATGGATGATTTAGCTTATTAAAATGGAAATTTTTATGCATTTCCTATGATGCCATTTTATCATTTCACATTTCTAAAATAGAATATGCCATTTACTTTACATTTGAGCTAATATTGGCTGGGAATATAAAGCAGCGATTGTCTGGCCAGCTGCCAAGATAAAAACATATTTAGAAAAGTAATTCAGGGATGTACTCTAAGTTAAAGGGTATAACAATTTTTGTATTAGTCCTATTATCTTCTTCTTAATACACCTTGTAAGGGACATGTGAACTGCCTCTTTTGCATTTCATTAATGCAGAGTCTCTGCAGTTTCTCAAGTTCTAAGTAATGCTCTCCATGGAAAAAATGCCAAGTACAGAAACCTGGTTTACCAAAACCAGCTACTTTGATCCTCAATCTAGTGTTCAAGACAGTTTTAATATTTAGTAATGCCACTTTAAATATTACAATGAAATTCACGGTTATAAATAAAATGTAAATGAATGCTGGTGGTTTAAGACAAAATCATGTAGGGTTTTTCTCTCTGTTAAAAAGCAGCTTTCTAAAATGACAGACCTGTTGATGTAGGATTATTGCTACTTGAAAAAAAGTAAAACTGTAGACTTTGGCTTCGGAGTACTGAATCCTGAAACTTATCACTAATTTAATAATTAGACAAGTTATTGACTTCTCTTAGACTTGGTTTCCTCCTCTGTCAAATTGGCATAATAGTACTTAGTGTCAAAGATAATTGTGAGAATTGAACAAAAGTATAAAACACTTAGCACATTGTATTGTAAGTGTGTAGTAAATGTTACTGTAATGTGTTTTTAAAACGGACTGGACTTAATGAGGTACATGTAGGGATCTCTATTACTCACCATTCCCTGGAGAAACAAAACCACTAAGATATAGATAGATAGATAGATAGATAGATAGATAGATAGATAGATATAGATATATATATGGGTATATGTATATTATGGGTATAAGTGCTAAGTACATGATAGGTATTACTATATAAAAATGTTAAAGTAAAGTTAAAGTAAAGTAAATAAAGTAATATTATGGGTATAAGTGCTAACTACATGATAGGTATTACTATATAAAAATGTTAAAGTAAATAACTATAGGAATATAATTAAGAGAAGACATTTTTTCACCGGGGAGGTGCCTGGGGTTAAATGTCTGACTCTTGATTTCAGCTTAGGTCATGATCGCATGGTTGTGAGACTGAGCCCCATGTGGGGCTCAGTGCTGGACGTAGAGCCTGCTTAAGATTCTGTCTCTCACTCTCTTTCTGCCATAAAGAGGCAGCAACATTTCTTCAATATACTTTTTTGTAGTGGTCTCACTGTTAGTATTATGGTAACAATTAACATATCAATAAGTCCATCAATCATTCATTTCAACCAGGTGTGTACGTAGAAGTTGGGGAGGAGAATGGGAAGGGATAAAATACAAACAGTAACAAATGAATCTAACTCTATAACAAATGAATAGTAGACCTAACCTGACAGAAGCTGGGAACAAAACAGCCAAATGACTTTGGAATGACCAAAACTCTGCAGTTTTCACCAAACTGTACAGTTGATTGAAAATAATGTATACAAATATTGTGTGCTATTTATTAAGCTTGTTTCTCACAGAGTTAAGGATTAATAATTAAATTCTGGATCGACGTTATGCTTATTCGATTACTGGGGAAATAAATAAATATTTTGTGGATGAGAGCCAGGTTTCTCACCAATAGAAAGAAGTTAAAAATTAGGAGAAAGGGAAGGCTAAAATAAATACTGTGCTATTATATTAGTAATGGAACTATTGCTACATACTCATGAATTTTAATATATGGACAGAGATATATAGGTGTGTGTGTGTTTTTGTATTGTGTTGTATGTGTGATCAATGCATATTTTTCCTGGCTTTTTCTGCTACGAGAGCCAGGAATCAATGACATCATAGTAGCAATATGTACAGCTAGCACACATGTATTGTGTATACCTGTTATAAATACCATTCTCCAATAAAAGGAACCAGAGATTTTTTAGACTAATGGTTGATTCCAAGGATGGAACAGAGAAAATACTCAATGCAACTGTATTATCTTGAGGGACCAGAAAGTAAAAAAAATATTGTAAAAACTTTATTTTAATCTTTATTTATTTTTGAGAGAGAGAGAGAGAAACAGAGAGACAGAGAGTAAGCAGGGGAGGGGCAGAGAGAGAGGGAGACACAGAATCATAAGCAGGCTCCAGGCTCTGAGCTGTCAGCACAGAGCCCTAATGCAGGGCTCGAACTTAAAAACTGTGAGATCATGACTCGAGCTAAGGTCAGACTTTCAACCGACTGAGCCACTCAGGCACCCCAGGAAACATTTAAAACATGATACCATGGAGTATATAACAAGAATGTAGAAGCTAATTTGAAGGTGTGCCCACTGACTAAATCTGGGACAGTTTAAGGTGAAATAATAACAATAGTGATGAGTTATACCCCATCAAATAAAATAAATGCCCATAAATCTATACTGATATAAATAAATAATGCAGTATATAAATTAATGGAGAAGGGACAACTCTTCTTTAATATGTAATTTCAGTAAATGTAGAAATAGTGAAGGAAATTAAAAAATTACCATTTAGCAAACACTACCTCAATTTGATTTTTTAGTGTTTACATGTTACATAATGTTAAATATGGTTATATAAAATGCTAATATTTGGGAAAGCTGGATGAAAAGTATACATAAACTCTGTATTTTGCAACGTTTTTATAAAGCTAAAATTATTTCAAAGTAAAAAGGAAGAAAATATATGCACGGGGAAAAAAAGATTTAAAAAATGAAAGAAGCCACTGTAGGGTAGGGCTGAGTTTTGAAGGCTTAGTAGGAGTTAGTTTTGGACATAATGAGTTTTGATTCACCCGATCACTAAAGTAGGAAAGACTAGAAAGCAGTTGCATATATGATGTCAGGACTAAAGACACGTTTAAGAGTTCTTGACTACTGGAGGATAGTAGAAATCAAATAGTCAAACAAAATCAACCAGGAAGACTGCATACAAGGAGAAGTATGGAAGACGGGGTCCTAGAGAATATGGGCAGAGTAGAAATAACAAGAAAAAAGTTAAGAAAACCAAGAGAGGTGGCATCAAAAAGCAGACTTTAAAGAAGGAAGAAGTTTGCTTACCAAAAGTTTCAGTGGAGAAAAGAGAAAAGAGGAAAAGGAAGAGAAAAAGAGAATGAGGAGACATGCTCTTAGATATACTGTGGCTAAATTGCTGAACTTCAAGGTCAAGAAGAAAATTTTACAAGCATCCCGATAGAAACGCTTTTTAAAAAGCCCTTGTGAGGTAGAGAATTTGCCATCTTCCACAGAGGATGCGAAGATACGGGGTAATTAGCTACAAATTATTGAGACCTAAGAATTGTGTTTCAAGAAAACTCTCTCCAGCTGAGATACAGGTTATCTGTCAAGTTAAAGAGGAACATTTTAGGCATGAAAGGATTTAGCAGGTCTACCAAATTATTTATCTGAGAAAATGTTCCAGAAAACATTCTAACCATTAACGATTAAATTAAACACAGTTCTCACAAGATGAAGAGACAGAAGATATGCAAAAGAGTGTTAGAATTTTTTGCAATTCAATTCTGAAGGGGTTATAAAGTTTTAAGATTCCCTAATACATGTGTTAATTATTTGTGAAATTTGAAAATGGGTGAAAAGAGGACTCTAATAATAGTGTAGAACCAAAACTTTTTTACTGTCTCTGGAAAGCACAAGATTCAAGTAAAGATGAGGTGGGAAATAAAACTTTCATCGTGAAGGAATGAGGCTCATGTACAGGAGCAATCACACATACGGTGTCTTAAGAGCATCCCTATTTTCACATTCACATAATTACATATTGTTTGTAAAATACCAAAGTTACAAAAGTTTTTGGATGCCAGAGATGGGAAGATAAACTTTTGTATAACAGAAAATCTTCCTAATGCCATCAAATTAACAAGAAAAATATAGTTAACATTGCCCCACCTTGGCAAAAGGCAAGAAAAAGAAAAAATAAACATGGAAAAAGAGGCTTGACTTCCTTCCTAGAATTCAATAACTTTACTTACTCCAGCTTATTTTTTTAATTTTTTTTAATGTTTATTTATTTTTGAGAGAGAGACAGAGAATGAGCGGGGGAGGAAGAGAGAGAGAGAGAGAGAGAGAGAGAGAGAGAGAGAGAGAGAGAGAGAGAATCTGAAACAGGCTCCAGTCTCTGAGCTGTCAGCTCAGAGCCTATGCGGGGCTCGAACCCACGGACCATGAGGTCCTGACCTGAGCCGGTAGGACACTTAACAGTCTGAGCCACCCAGGAACCCCTTTCTTAGTCCATTTTAAAATAAAAGTAGAAATGTGGGTGTAGAAATGAATAGCAAAAAAGCATTTTGAAAAGAGCAGGGTAATATTTTGAAACGATTTGGGTTGTTTATCTGCTCAAGATCTTTGATTCCTTCTATGTAAGCATATTTCTTATATTCCTCTCCTTCATGTGCTTTCTCATTCTACAAAACCATATTATTTCACATTCTAAAGAAATACATATCATTTCCTATGGCTCAAAAGTATGAGAAATTCTTATTTTGTAAATCTCCACTAAAGGATTCATTAGGATTAGTATTTTGCTGTTTGTTTAAAGAGATAGATAACGCTTCTTTTTTATGCTGCTGCTTTGGTTACTTCCTATCACTGCCTCACATATTTCCCTGAAGGTTGACCCTATCCTTCAATGATTCTGTCTGCAACTCTGGTGATCTTTTAGTAGGTACATGACTCTGCGGAAACACTCTTCTGAAGTGGGAACTTGAAAGAAGTGCAAGATATCCACGATTCTTCTTATTTTAAAAGAGTGAAGTTCTTCGTTACAGTAACAAAATGCACATTTGAAAGCACAATATACTTGTAAAATATAAGCAAATAAATGTAGTGTAAAATAAGATTTAAAGAAATACATGCATTAGACTGTTACTAGTTAGCCTTGTTTCCTCCCTAAACTCAGCTACTAACTAGAGTGCTCATGTAAATTTCCTAAGAGAAAAATTTGAGTTAGCTTACTCACATTTGAATATCCAAAATTTTCTCCATAATTTCAGTATACCTTTAGTGTCGTCTCTTGCAGAGCTAAAAGGAACTTGACTTATTCCAACCCGCCCTGTTATTCTTCAGCCAACTTCGTTATTAACTGCTTTTCTCCAAATTCAGCTTTAACAAGGGCTTGAATCGGGCATTTCAGCCTATTATTCCTCATCCCAGGAAATCTCTCAGAAAAAATAAGAGGTTTCTGAGGAGAAGGTGTTGTAACATATTTCATTTATGACTCCACTTCTTGCACAGTGCTTGGCAAAGAGAGATCCATCAGCAAATGTTTATTGAATGATTGAACAAATGAATAAAGAAATCAAGTAATAGAGTTGAAATCCCAGTACCTGCATACAGTTCTCTGATTTTTCAGAGTTCAGAAATGGAAGAGAATTAGGACTCTATTTTAAAAAGCCTTTAGTTAGTTTTCTCACATTAAGAAAAATTGTTTTGTGACAATCATTTATGTAACCTAAATAGCCTCTTATTAAGCTCTGCTAACAATGTTCCATCAGTGTTTTTTTTTTTTCATCCATTTACTGAAACTGAAATGTTGATAACTGTCATAAAAGAAGTTTTTGTGTGTGGCCAATATTTTCTGCTCTGAACAGTGTCAATCACATTTTATAAACAGCAGAATGGAATTAATTCACATGTTCATTGATAGGAGTTTTTGTTATTTTGCCCTTAGATCTGTATAAATTTTCTTCAGCTGCTATAACATATTACCACAGACGTAGTGGTTTAAAACAATACAAATTATTTTATAATCTGTAGGTCAGAAGTCCGACATAGGACTCACTGAGCTAATGTGAGGGCAGCAATGCTTTCTGGTGCCTCTAGGAGGAATCCGTTTTCTTACCTTCCAAATTTCTGGAGATTGCATGCATCCCTTGGCTTATCCACTCCCCCCACCCTCCCCCCATCTTCAAAGCCAGCAATACTGCAATGCTCTGTTCCTTCTTCTGTTGATCATCTCTGTGCACAGCTGGGAAGCGTTCTTACTTTTTAAGGACTGCTATGATTAGAGTAGGACCCCTGGGTAATCTGGCTAATCTCCCCAGCTCAAGGTTCATAACCTTAATCATATTTGCAAATCTCCTTTTGCCATGTAAGGTAACATATTCAAGGGCTCTGGTGGTTAGGGTAGGGACATCTTGGGGGCGAGGGCAGCGGGGGGGGGGGGGAGGGCATTATTCCAGTTACCAAAGTACTTTTTAGAAATTTTAGAGACCTATTAGGATGGACAGAGATTCCAGAGTGTGTACCCTTTAAGGATAAAACAGGGTAAGATTGCAGGAAATCATCTTTGCCTCCGAAAAAACAGTAACAAAAACAAACTTTACCTCTTGTGGCAAAGTGAATGCTTGTGTCCCCTTGAAATTCATATGCTGAAATTCTTAATCCCAATGTGATGGTAATGGAAGGTAGGGCTCTTCCTCAGAGCATTCATGAATGGGATTAATGCCTGATAGACCAGATTTAGAGAATTCCCTCATTCTTTCCACCATGGGAGAACACAGAGAGAAGACATTTGTCTGCCAACCAGGTTGACAGCAGAAATGCCCCCCACCCAAATTGAGAATACAATGAGCTGTTTAATATTCACCTACTTCCTAAAATAGCTATCCTGTTTATCTGGAAAGAAATCTTACCTGTTTATTTTGGTTTGGTAAATTATCTGTACATGGGACTCTCACTCTATCTCTCTGTAAAGAATGATAGAGTGGTGCCACATTGAAGAGGAATTGCTCTGTGTTCCCAATTAATTATTTCAGTAAAATTTCTTCACCAATAGCATCACTCATACTGACTGCTTTTTAAGCCATTAAGTAAGCACTGGCTCTGGGTGACTTTTGGACATTATGCAGGAGTGTCATATGAATCTTCGGTTTTTATTGTCCTTGAAATAGTCCTTAGGGAACCATATGAACTCCAATGTATTTTTTAAAGATTTGCTTGAATTGGATTAGCAGAGAACATAAAATTCGTATGTATTATTTGGCATTGAGAGAACATTTATTTCAAAGTGCACAATTCATAGCTTAGTTGCCACAGAACATACACCAGGAAGTTACTTATTGAACAGAAAACCTAAAGGATTTTTTTCTCACTTACGCTAAGTTGACAAACTGCAATCTGCAGGAAGCATATTCAGGAGTGTGGAGATCCCAGTTTTCAAGCTGGTTGATGGCATTCAACAGGGATTGGTGGTAAACTGGGAATTCCAAAGCAGCAGCCCCTGTTGCTGTTTTCTCCTGCATACGCAGTTCTTGGGGAGTTTTGTGGTTGTTGTTATTAATCAAACCAAGAAAATAATGTTTTTGTTCCTTTTAGTAAAAATTACAAGTGTAATGCCATAGTTAGGCCATAAGTAAGACATCTTTTGATAATGGAATGGGTGAAGAGTGAAGCCTAACTGGTGAGGACAAATATTTTGTCATTTCTGTCATTTTGTCGTTTAGTCAGTTCCTAGTAAAGCACCCCCACAATCCAGGTGATATAACTCCTTGCTAACCTCCATGACCTGCCAGGGAAAGAGAATAAACTCTATACTATGATTTATAAAAGTTAACAGATAATTAGTATGTGTTTTTAGAAGAGTTTTGTTGCTTACCCAGAGGTTTAAGCACTAAATTTACTCTTTCAAAAACTCAGTCTCAACAAATTATCTTGCAAAGTGTTCGGATACAGGTCTAAAATGCTATCGTCTAAGAAACTCTGCAACCCACATACATTGCAGACGTGCCCAGAGAATATAATCCCTGAAGGGCTATTTTTCAACTCATCCCAGGAAAGAGTGCAGTAGGCCTACCCAAAAAAAGATGGAAAAGCTCCAAAAGCATGGTGAATTTAGTAATAGAGAAGGACATAGAAAATGGCATGAGAATGTAATGAGTGATAGGTAAGACTTAGTTAAATGTAAGATTCAAAAGCAACAAAGAAGGCTGAACTGGAATAGATGCCACCCGTTCTGCTACAGGAACATGGAAATACAGATAAAATACATTTTAAAAGAAGTAGAAATTGAGTCTCAAGAACTTTAACACAGCTCACGGGAGATTCCCACAGAATAGACATGTCTTATGGTAGCTGAATTCACAGTAGGATATTGTATGTCATGAAAGAAAGTGAAACATACTGAGGAAGGATCAACAGATGCAAGAATTAGCACCCTCAGAAGCGGAAGTAGTAGGAAGATCTGGAAGAGGCTGTGAATGAATATATTTCACATGATTAAAAAAAATAAAGAAACTGAAGACATAATTTTTTCAAGAAACTATAAGGTAGAACAAATAAAGAGATTTATAAACATAACCGAAAAGAGGGACACCTGGGTGGCTCAGTCAGTTAAGCGTCCAACTCGATTTTGGCTCAGCTCATGATCTCACGGTTTGTGAGTTTAAGTTCCACATCACGCTCCGCACTGACAGTATGGAGCCTGCTTCATTTCTCTCCCCCCACCCCCTCTGTGCACCCCCACCCCCAATTTTCAGTGTTTCTCTCTCTTTCTCTCCAAATAAAGAAACTTAAAGAAAAAATAACCAAGGGGTGCCTAGGTGGCTCATTTGGTTAAGCGACTCACCTTGGCTTAAGTCATGATCTCACAGTTCATGAGTTCAAGCCCCACATAGGGCGGGGAGCTCAGAGCCTGGAGCCTGCTTTGGATTCTGTGTCTCCTCTCTCTGCCCCTCCTCTGCTCACCCTCCCTCTCCCTCCCTCCCTCTCTCCTCCTCTCTCTCTGTCTCTCTCTCTCCCAAAAATAAATAAACATTAAAAAAAAAAATTTAAACAATGCAGTATAGTCATGATACTTTATTTTTTCTAATTTTTTTTACAGTTTATTTTAGAGAGAGAGAGTACAATCAGGGAAGGGACTGAGAGAGAGGGAAACAGCATCTGAAGCAGGCTTCAGACTCTGAGCTGTCAGCACAGAGCCTGACACAGGGCTTGAACTCACAAATGGTGAGATCATGACCTGAGCTGAAGTTAGTCGCCTAACTGACTGAGCCTCCCAGGCTTCCCAGTCATGATAATTTAGGGAAGAAGATAGAGAAAAAAGGAGAGGGACGTTTCAAACTATTTGGTGTAAAACTTTACTTATTTTAAAAATAGATTTTAAACAAATAAGGAAGAATGTTAAGTTTATGAAAAAATTTTGAGAGCTACCTCAGTTCTTTTAGGCTTTATTCTCTATTACTTCATAAAAAACAATCTTGAAAAAAAATAAATAATAAATTCTAGGTTGCAAATCCTTTAGTTACTTGGCAATCATTTTGCTTGGCTTCTCAGCAGCATTTGACACAAATGACTACTTGCTGTCTCTTGAAACACTTGCCTTTGAAGGTGTTATGTTCCCATTACACTTTCAGGTGACTCTCTTTCTGGCCACTGTGTTGGGGAACCCCACGGCCTACAGATGCCCACTCTTCTCATGTGTAATCCTTGGGTGATCTGTCTACTGTCATGACTTTTAAGTGCCATATTTACTAATGACTCCCAACTGTACCCTCTAGTCCCAACCTCTCTCCAGAACTCCTGATTCACATGATGCAGTGGGTTCCTCAGCACCGCAGATTTAACATAACTAAAACAAACTGCTTCCCCCTACACCCATTCTTCACACAATATACAGAATAATAAGTCAGTCCCATGCAGAAATCTCTATTAGTATATCATGTCTATATTCCTTGCTATCATTTATTGGGCTTCTCATGACCTGGCCTCCAGCTACTTCTCCAAATAGCTCCACAGCTTTTTGCCAAACAAATCACAAGTGCTTTTGCCTTAAGATCTCTGTTCTCACAGTTTTTTCTGCCTGGAAGTCTTCTCCAAAAATATTTTTAGTTCAAGGACTCATTTCCTTCAGTTTCCACTTAAATGTCGCCTATTCAAAGATGCATTCTGTGATCGTGTGTGATTCCTTGTATTCTATATGCTTACCCTGCCTTATATTTCCTTCATGATCACTTTTAACCTGAAATTTGATAAATAATATATTTATCTATTTTTGTCTTGTATGCTTCCCCCATGAGAATGTACATTTTACAAGGTCAGAGATCTTTGCCCATCTTGCTCACAGGCTTGTTCAGTTACCTTCAACAGTCTCACACAAAGTAGGTGTTGAATAAATATTGGTTGAATTGATAGATCAGTCATTGGTATATGGCTGCTTTTCAGTGTGTTTTAATTCTTCTATTATGAGTAAAGTACCAGTCATCTTACTAGAAAAATAAGATTTGCTAGCATTGTTTTCATCAAAAAATTATGTTCTGTAGACTTACAGAAACTATTTATTGAATAGGTCTGTGGTACACTAACATTGTATTCTCATTTCTCCTCTCTCAGCAGTCTATTGCATTAAAATGGGGAAATGACTCTTCCTATGAAGGACTGAGCAACATTCACTTTCTAAAGCTATTGGGTTATAATTTAATACTTTAAACGTGGCATATGTATCAAATATTACCTTTATATAAGATTTCGTTTAACTCTAAATGGGAAATGTTATAGAAAAGGACAGAGGATCACTTTGTTTTTAGTTATCAGTCAGTCATGAGACGTGAGTAGTAAATATTAAAAACAAATGATATATGTGGTGTTATTTTATTAATCAAGAAAAATAACCAAAAAAAGGAAAAGTAGAATCTAAGCACTCTAATGGCACATTTGAATCTCTAGATGTCTAAAGAGTGGTGGGTGGCATTCACAGTGGGCCGTGGGAACAGTACAAAATGGAACCCTGAAAAGCCCAAACCCTGGTCCTCCACACTCATTCTAAGGAAAGCTCCCTGATGACATGCTCGGTATGCAATTAAAAAAAAAAACAACACACACAAACAAACAAAAAACAAGACAAAAAGCTTTTTTTATTTACTAATTAGTTTAACATTAGAGGGGCCTATTGAAAGTAACCTATTAGAAGCAGTTTTTTAGCCAAAGGGAAAATAAAATCAGATCCTTCAGAGTTTTAATTACTGGAAAGAAGTGTAAAGTTAAAAAAGAACAGTAGTGAATGCATGCGTGGTTAACGCATGGCCAATTCCCAGATACTAATCCTTGAGAGTTTCCTTCCCTGATAAAGCTAGCAGGAGTTGGGGACCTGACAGATGGAAGGGGCATGGCTGATTGGATTGGTTATAAAAACAAGTAGCCAAAAAGTTTCTAGATAAAATAAATATGAGTCATAAAACAGTTCTTAAAGTCCTCTGTGGCTGAGGATCCTGAGAACCTTGTCTGATTCAATGGCAATAAAGGTAATTGTTTTCTAGAGCTGTCAGTCTAGGTCTTGGGCTCTGAAGGTGAAAAGTAAGCATGCTATGTTCATAATTTTAACAAATCCTCCTTCCTCTGGAGGCTAATCATTGTTAATTTCTTGTTTCGTCTATTAAAGTAGTAATGCCATAATTACAAAGGGAGGGGACTGCATGCCCCCTGGATATAGATCTGTGTTTATGGATTTTGAGGTCCCAGTCACTCAATTTCTGGCAAGAAAAGAAGCTAAAAAAGACTGCAGCTGAGAATTCTCAGAGTTGAAAAGCAGTGGTAATTGTCACAAATTACCACATGAAATTGTTAGTTATATTCCTAAACAATGGCCCTACTTTAGCAATGTACCCCAAAATTTCTTGTCACTTTCCTTTAGTAGAAAACTCGAGTGTTAACCTTTAATACTATTTTGAAAGTTGCTAGTTTGCAACCTGATTATACCCTGTTAAACTTAGTGGTATTTTAAAGCAGATGCTCTATCATTTCCCAAAAAGACTGTGTTGATCACAAAGCTCACTTGCACGTTGCTCACTTCTTGATTTTCTCCATAACCATACATATAGAATAATGCTACCACACTCAAACATTTGTGTCATTACTAGGAATCATTTTTCCTAGTCAGTCCTGGATGTTGAATTTTTCTCATGCAAGTCATTTTGACTTAGAAAGGTTCTAAATAGTTTTTTCAGAAAATATGAGTAATATTCACTGGGTTTACGCAGAAACAAAAATATCAGGTGAAGCAGTATATCTATTTTTGTTAATTCTGATCAGCAAAATGAGAAACGTGTCGTCAGTCAGAATCAAGTAAGCTGAAGTCCTTGAAGATATGAGCTTTTCTGTCATTACATTGAATGTGCATAATTAACTGATCCATTTAATTAGGATTTGGTTAATCCTTGTAAGGGCTGAAATGGATACTCTTTCATTGTGGTTAACTCCACAATGCTATCGAACTACAGAACATTAAGAGTATCACTTGACTTGCTGGCGTTTTTCAAACATCAAAGGCTAACAATTAAATAAAACTAATATTTGTATTGAAAAAAAAAATCACTCCTTATCTCAGGTTCCCCAAAATGGATGCCTTAAAATGCAAACAAGCAAAGAGACCCCATATTTTAAGAACAAGTGAGTTAGAATAATCTGAACAACTCTTTTAATTCTTACAACAAATCACACGTTGGCATAACTATTACCTCCTTATTACAAATGAAGGAATGGATACATGTAAGTGGTTTCCCTGAGGTCACATAAGTAATAAATGGCAGAGCTATGACTAAAACCTAGGTCTCATTTGATTCCAGTGCTGAACAGTTGGTATCCACACTGGGGAGGCAGTACGAAACATAAAGCTCTAGTCATTGCCCAAGGTCAAACCCTTGCCTCACAACTGGCTACCTTTGTAATCTGAGGACTTTAATTTATTTTCCTACATCTAGAGATTCTCAAAATGCAAAGTGAAGAGGATATTAATATAAGTTATCTCATTGGGGTGTTTTAAACTGTAGCTGTAGGAGAAAAGACATATAAAGTGCTGAGCATTATCTCCAGCACATCCTAAGTGCTCAATGAATATTTTCTATCCCAATGTGCATAGAATTAGACACTCTCTAGGTGTCTAGGTGTAGGATTTCCTGGGTCCATCTTAAGAGATATTGATGGCCCAGTAAGGAAGCTATAGATGGAAAACTTCGTTGGCTATTTAGTTATCATAAAGTCTAATCAGTAATGCAACCTATTTGTGGCATGTCTGATATTTTCCAATTGATTTACAAGGACCTGGAGATATGAAAAAGGAAGACATTTCATCTGTATTCAAGTAAACCACCCCCCATTTGTTGGAATACAGCCAAATAATAAATAGAAAATGAAAACTAAAACCTGTTGAGAAAGGAACTCACAGATTCCCAGATCATCTCAAAAAGGGCTTTAAAGTGGAACTTGGAAAATCACACATGACTCTTCAGAAGTCTACATATCATTTTATGTATTTGGAAGGGATCTGAGTTGGAGACAGAGACGAAGCTGAAGATTTAAGAAAGGTTCATATAATAAAGGATAGTAAATGGTAGTCTGAAGAATTTCAGTTTTATCCTCTAAATAATAAGGATTTAATAAAGTATGATAAGTAGGAGATGGACACAGTTACATGGACACTTAGGAAATCCCTACAAAGATGGAGATTGGCTTGAAGATGCACTGTATCAGGTGGATTAAGTTTGGCTGAATCGAACAGAAATCACAAAACAGCTGTGGCCACGGGCAAAGGTAGGCACACACGGAATGGATCTAGCATCTCTCTGTCATATTTTTAGTGCATGGCTAAAGTCATCAAGGTCACATCAGGATGACAGCTGAATATCCACTCCTATTGGATCTACATAGCGGTCATCAAACATGAAAAGAGGGAAAGAGGGAAAAATTGGTTGACCCAGCTGAGTCAGCCTCCCTTAAAGAGATTTATAGGGATCCCACCCCACATCTTACTTACTGCCTACTTCAGAATGGAAAAAAAGCTGTTATACACTGCTCTATGCAACAATATAGGGGCTCAGTTACTATAAAAAGGGGCAAAAGAATTATTAAGTGATTAACTAGATGCCTGCGTGAGTAACACTGTTAAACACTTTTAAAGTAGTAGAATTCCAGTGAGAATTGCTGCTAAGGTAGTATCTGTGAAAGTAGGAAGAAGGGACTCTATTCTTAGATCTCTTAAGAAAACAATTGTGCTAAGAAAAAAAAGCTACTTTTATCCCTTAGTATTCTACATGAATATAAAAATAGTTGTTCAGGGACACTTGGGTGGCTCAGTCAGTTAAGAATCCAACTTCATCTCAGGTCACGATCTCACACTGTGAGTTTGAGCCCCGCGTTGGGCACTGTGCTGACAGCTCAGAGCCTGGAGCCTGCTTTGGATTCTGTGTCTCTATTTCTCTCTGTTCTCCCCTACTAGTGCTCTCTCTCTCAAAAATAAACATTAAAAAAAATTTTTTTTAAATATTTGTTCAGTCTTTTTTTTTCCCCAAAATATCTTATAGGAATTCTATTTGAAATTGCATTAAATTCCTTTATTAATATCAGTAGAGAATTCATACTTTTGTGACTTTAAGTCTTCTTATCTAAGAATATGATGAGTCTCTGTCTAAACCTTGTTTTATAATTTTTTTTAATTTGTATTTTTCTTTAGATAGCTCCATTGTCTTAATAATATAATAATATTTAATAACGTTTTCCTAATTCTCTTACATTCTAGGTCATTCTTTTTTTATTTATTTTTTTATTTTTTTTTTCAACGTTTATTTATTTTTGGGACAGAGAGAGACAGAGCATGAACGGGGGAGGGGCAGAGAGAGAGGGAGTCACAGAATCTGAAACAGGCTCCAGGCTCTGAGCCATCAGCCCAGAGCCTGACGCGGGGCTCGAACTCCCGGACCGCGAGATCGTGACCTGGCTGAAGTCGGACGCTTAACCGACTGCGCCACCCAGGCGCCCCACATTCTAGGTCATTCTTGAAAATTAATTTTTATTATTACCACATGTAGGAGAATATTGCTTATATAAAGAAAAAGTATTAACTTTTTTGCACATACCTTGAATCCAGCCACATTATACAAATATATTGTTAATTCTAGCATGGTATTTCTGAATTCTCTTGTTTTTTGTAGTGATAAATCTTTATCATTGTAAAAATCAGTGTTTTAGCTCTACCTTCCCCATATTTATACTCTTACTTTACTCTTACTGCATTCACTTGAATCTGCAATTCATTGTTGAAATGTAATGGACATATTTAGGGGCATCTGGGTGGCTCAGTTGTTAAGCATCTGAGTCTTGGTTTCAGCTTGGGTCATGATCTCATAGTTTCATGAGTTCGAGCCCCCACATCAGGCTTTGCACTGGCAGCATAGAGTCTGCTTGGGATTCTCTCTCTCCCTCTGTTTCTGCCCTGCCCCCCCCCCCTTACACTGTGTCTGTCTCTCTCAATACAAATAAATAAACTTAAAAAAATTTTTTTTAATGTAATGGACATGTTTATTTTTGCTTTTTATTCAAAAATTTAATATTTGTCATTTAAAGTATATATTGTTTTAAAAAAAAACTAATATCCCTTAACAAATTTTATACTTTTTATTTTCCTTAGAGAGTTTCTTATAAATCACTACTAAATTAGATTAAATGCCTTAACAAACTTATTAAGTGGGTTTTCTTAATTTTCTTAGTTAATTTATTATTAACCTTATTATGACATTTTTCATTATTTCGCTTTTTTAGGGATCCCTGCGTGGCTCAGTCAGTTAAGCATTGGACCTCAGCTCAGGTCACGATCTCATGGTCCGGGGGTCCAAGCCCGCATCAGACTCTGTGTTGACAGCTCCCTCTCTCTCTCTCTCTCTCTCTCTCTCAGAAATAAGTAAACATAAAAAAAAATTAAAAATTTTTTTATACCTGGAGTAAATGTTGACGGGTCATAGATGAAATCTTTTTACTTAAATCTCTCATGTATTTTCATTTGTGACTTTTGATCTGTATTTTTTAACTGTATTTGCTGCATTTTGTTATTATTTTATGCTAACTTTATAAAATAAATTGGGGCATTTACTATCATTTTCTATAGCCTAGATTAGTTTAACACTGGAATTACCTGTTTCTTATGGATTAAATTTGAAAATGGCAAAACGACATGGGCTTCATTCATGCCTTTTCCCGTGGTAGATTTGAATGGCGGTTCCAGCATTTTCTCTGATAATTGATCTTTTCAAACACAAGCAAGGGATAGAATTTGAGGAGCCACTGGACTTTAAGAAGCATGTGGGATTGGGCAAGTAAAGACCAGGTTGACCACGAAGGTTGACTTCGTGAAGATCCTTCCTTGCAAAGATGTTTGGGATCTTTGCACACCCTTGAGCAAGGGCATGGGCTGGAGTACCAAGAATGGCTAAGATAAAATTTTCTATCAGACTAGGCAGATTGAGATCAGATTAAGTCAGATTGAAAGAAAAGATAAAGGGGCGCCTGGGTGGCGCAGTCGGTTAAGCGTTCGACTTCAGCCAGGTCACGATCTCACGGTCCAGGAGTTCGAGCCCCGCGTCGGGCTCTGGGCTGATGGCTCAGAGCCTGGAGCCTGTTTTGGATTCTGTGTCTCCCTCTCTCTCTGCCCCTCCCCCATTCATGCTCTGTCTCTCTCTGTCCCAAAAATAAATAAACGTTGAAAAAAAAATTAAAAAAAAAAGAAAAAAGAAAAATAGGTATGACCTTTCTCATATACTCAAGTTCATGAAGCAGAATTATATACCTGCATTCGTTATTAACACTACTTAAGCTAGCAGATTCAGCCAGCTCAGATCCTAACCTTGACCCCTCTGCTGCTAAGCCAGAGTTTGTCCATTTTTTTATAAAACACCCTGACCATGTCCACAGCTGCATATGTACAGCTATATACACACACTTTATCACTAATACCACATTATTTTTGAATAAATTTTCTTTTTTTTTTTAATTTCAAAAAAAGTTTTTTTCGGGGTGCTTGGGTGGTTCTTTTGGTTAAGTGTCCAACTCTTGGTTTCGGCTCAGGTCATGATCTCATGGTTTGTGAGTTCAAGCCCCACATCAGCACTGTACTGACTGTGTGGAGGCTGCTTGGGATTCTCTCTCGCTCTCTATCTCTGTCCCCTCCCCTTATCTCTCTCTCTCTCTCTCTCTCTTTCTCTCTCTCTCTTTTTCTCAAAATAACTAAACTTTAAAAAAAAATAAAAATAAAAATAATTTTTTTTAATATTTATTTATTTTTCAGAGAAAGAGACAGCATGAGCAGGGGAGGGGCCGAGAGAACAGGGAGACACAGAATCTGAAGCAGGCTCCAGGCTCTGAGCTGTCAGCACAGAGCCCAACGTAGGGCTCCAACCCACAAACTGTGAAATCATGACCTGAGCCCAAGTCGGATGCTTAACCCCCTCAGCCTCCCAGGCGCCCCCTTTTGAATAAATTTTCTATTATTGAATGCTAAAGATGGCCAAATCAACAAATGAATGTCTCATAATTCCTAAAATAAATTGTGGGTATCCCATTTGAGAATTATTTTCAAACTTTAAGAATAATATGTATCCTGTATCTCTCTGTTGTCTTTTATTTTCATCCTCTTATTTTCATGCCAATCTCATTTTTTCCCTCAGATACATTCCGAAATACGCCCTAATATTTACATTGATTATCACAATATTTACATTGATTATGCATCTGCCATAAGAAGCAAAGGATGAGATAGGTCTCAACTATGAATATGACTAGTTTGCTGCAATTTTTACCAACTGCCAGGTTGTGTGACTGAAACAGCAAATTAGTTCAGTCAAATTGATTATGCAAAGTGTTGAGACTTTGCACAAAGAATTGGCCCCTACTCTGCAGAACATGGAGTCATTGTCACCCTCTCTCCCAGAGCCATACACTCGCTGGAAATGTGACTTTGTTTTGAAGGCATGCCACTTCTGTGGCCTTAATAAGATTTGTGGAAACTTTGCCTATCTGATCTCTCATAGAGCAGAAGCCAACTTTTCCAAATCTGAATCCTTTGATCCTTTGATGTAGACATTAATATGGAGTCTTCTTTCTATGGAGTACGGTAGTCATTTCTATTCAGGAAAGTTGGTGATTTTGAGCTCCGTGTTGGGCTCTGTGCCTGACGTCTCAGAGCCTGGAGCCTGCTTTGGATTCTGTGTCTCCCTCTTGCTGCCTCTCACTTGCTCATGCTGTGTGTCTCTCTCTTTCTCTATCAAACAGAAATAAACATTAAAAAATTTTTTTAAGAAAAAAATAAATTAACACCCTCTATGTTTCTGGCCTTACCCTAAATGTTGTCAGTACAGCCGAGAGCAGCTACCCATGATAATATCATGGAATTTGCATTCTATTTTTTTTTAAGTTACATAAATAATACAGAGGATTTATATTCTCTCCCTTTAATGTTAACATCTTACATAATCAGAGTGCATTTGTTAAAACTAGCATTGATACAGTATTACTGACTTTATTCAGAATTCACCAATTTACCCACACATAGCCTTTTTCTCTTTCAGGATCCAATCAATGTAGGATACCACATGGCATTTAGTGATCTTGTTTGCTCAGTCTCCTCTGATCTAAGACAATTTCTTTGTCTTGTCTTTCATGAAGTTGACAGTTTTAAAGAGTATTATTGGTCAGGTATCTTGTAAAATGTCCCTTAATTTAGGTTTGTCTGATGTTTTCTCATTGTTAGCCTGCGGTTATGGAATTTGGGGATGAAAACACCCCATTTATTTATTTTTCAAAAATAAGATTTAAGACTTTATTTATATTTGACCAGTTTTTACCAAGATTTTCCTCTTCGTGTTCCAAGCTCTGATCCAGGATACCACGTTGTACTTAACTGTCGTGACTCTCCACTTGCCTTTAGTTTGTGAGTTTACAGTCTAAATGGAGAGAGAGGTAGCAAAGAAGTAGATAGGCAGTAATAGTATAATGTAGTGATAATTGCCAGAAAGAAAATAAAGCAGGATAAAGGGATCTTGAATGCTAGAGGGAGGGGTCCAAGGAAGTGACAAGTATGGGGACACTCAAATTATGAGGAATAAGGCAAATCTAGGTCTGGGGTAAGAACAAATGCGAATGGATGTTCTAAAGTAGGGAATAGTCTAACATGTCTAGAGCAGCTTGCAGGGCAGCTCAAGGTGCAGAAAACTGAGGAAGGGGAACATTGGTAGGGGATGAGGTCAAGGAGAGGCATAGAAACTAGGTAGGTGGGGTCTTGTAAGACAAAATGTAGATATGGGCTTCATCCTAAGTGGCTCACCAGAGAGTTCCAAACAGGACCACAATTTGATTAATTTTAATATGGCTTCTGTGCTAATATAAAACTATAGGGGGCAGTATGTTTGGGGACAGCAGTCAGGAGGCCATTGCAGGCATCCAGGCTAGAGATGTTGTTTGCACGAGAATGTTACCATGGAGAAGAGAAGTTGAAATTCAGAATGTGTTTTAAGGAGGAGGTAATAGGAGTTGATGATGGACTGAATGGGTAGTGGGAAGGAAAACAACAGATCAAGGATGATCCATTTGCTTATTTCAGTCTCTGTGGAAGAAACAGCAAGAACAACCTGAATGAACTGCAAAACGCCCAAATACAGATTACAGTTATTAGAGAGTTGAAAACATAAGTAACTTGTAATCATCATACTGTTTCCATTTCGCATCAAGTTTTTATTTCCAAGCAGAATTTCAGCAAGATTTCCATTGATTTCTCCTCTTTCGGTTCAGTAATTTCAGTGTATTCTGCTTGCTTGGGAGGGAACCTCTGGGCAGTTGAATCTACTAACATTAATTTTTCAGTAGTCCATATGGTTTCTCTTCTTCTGGCTAAGGTAGTTTTTCAAACATTTGTGAAAGTGAACAATTTTAGTAATATTTAAAACATTTCACTTCTTATTTTTCTATAGCTGGATGCCTTGCCTAATCAAATTTTCAGAAGGATATTGTGCTTAGCTTGTGAAAAATTATGAGATTTTGAGTCATCATGACTTACACATCTTGATCTTCAAAAAAAAAAACCCTCCTCAGGTGGAGAAAAAATACATGGTTTCTAATCATTTAGAACAGTGAAATTCCTAAAGGAACGTGGGGGAAGAAAAGGCCTGCGATTATCTCCAGCTCTGATCTCAAGACTAAATTTGTGATTTACCTGTAACAAAGAGGTTATTAAGATGGTATATGTGACAGTGGAATGAAAGCATGTGGCACCAGGAACGTGGGGCTGTCCTGAGACCTATAATGTCTTATTCTCTGCCAGATCCTTAGTGCCTCACTGTTTTAATCACACAGCTCAGCTAGACCAAGAGGAGAGAGCCTAAAGAGCATTTTGGTTTAAGCACGAAGACCTTTAAAACAGTTTCAGCCATCATTTCAAAGCATATAGCAAAGCTTCCAACAGGAACGCAATCACATTTGCAGCTCTGGCCACAGGTGGATGCCTATTGAATGGATTTTTAGTGTTCATTGCAAGAGTCCACCAGGGAATTAAGTATCAGCTTCCTGTTATTCAAACAAGGAAATTCGCTTCAGCTATTTTCTGAAACCCTTCCTCTCTGCAGGTGCAAGTGCTGGGTTTGATTTTTGAGGAAGTAAAATAGATTTTTCTAAGTGGCTCAACCCTATAGCAAGAAAAAAGGCTGCTGTAGCTTCACAAGGTGCCTCCATACCCCTTTCAGCTGGTGAGAACTGCATTTCATGACCAGATGAAAGTTATTTACCTTAGACACCCCACCCCCTCCTGGCAACTGTTTGGCCTGGAGTCTGGCCGCTTCTGCCCTCATCATCAGCTTTTCAAGTTTACTGTCCTCTTTGTAAGTCTCAGGTCTTGTAGATGTTTGTTTTACCTGCCGTATTTCATAATTTTTGCCAAGATCTGAAAAAAATACTATATTTACTAGGTAAGAGTAAGGCTTGCAAACTGAATTCGTCCTAAAAGGTGCCTCAATAAGGGCTTTCTTGATTAAGAGGAATATAGTTCTGTGGATCTGTATTACTCAGAGACTGTGTAAGAGCAGGATGGGAATAAAAGGAACAAAAAAAGGGAAAAGTGAAGAAAAAGGAGAAGGAATCATGACAAACCCCAAGGGATAGGGACAAGGTGGGGAGAAACTGTCATGTGCTGAGTGTGTAAAGGTGTGTGGCATACATGAGTGTTGAGGACAGTCAACACCACGGGTGAAGTTATTATTTCTTGACCAACCTTGTGTGTACTTGAATACCATTTATGGATAGCAATTGATTAATTTTATTTTTTAAATTTATTTTAGCATTTATTTATTTTTGAGAGAGACAGTGCGCAAGCTGAGGAGGGGAAGAGAGAGAGGGGAGACACAGAATCCAAAGCAGGCTCCAAGCTCCGAGCTGTCCACACAGAGCCCAACGCGGGGCTTGAACCCATGGACCTTGAGATCATGACCTGAGCCAAAGGCGACCACTTAAACTACTGAGCCACCCAGGCACCCTCTTAGGAAAAATTTTAAATGAAAATTTGACCTTATATATTAGAGTGAAAATGTTTTCTTTTTTTTTTTTTCCTTTTTATTTTTTTTAATATTTTTTTCAACTTTTTTATTTATTTTTGGGACAGAGAGAGACAGAGCATGAACGGGGGAGGGGCAGAGAGAGAGGGAGACACAGAATCGGAAACAGGCTCCAGGCTCTGAGCCATCAGCCCAGAGCCCGACGCGGGGCTCGAACTCACGGACCGCGAGATCGTGACCTGGCTGAAGTCGGACGCTTAACCGACTGCGCCACCCAGGCGCCCCGAAAATGTTTTCTTAATAAAAAAAAATAACGCATGTGGTTTCTAAAAATAAGATAGGAAATAAGATTCTTGAACACATAAATAATGCTTTCTCATAATGAAACACATTCTTCAAGGACATTTTCTGCCCTTTTCTTCTCTTTGTGCTCTTTCTAGGCAGTGCCATTCAGCTTCACACTTCAACTCTCACTTTGCAATGGGTGAATTAAACTTCCTATCCAGGCCCTGACCTCTAGACCTAAAACTGCCATCTCCGTCCTGCCTGAAATCAACGTTGTGAATTTCTGCAGTATTCTTTTACAAGACAATCAGTTGGCATCACTATTCTGTTTAAAAAATTAAACCTGTAACAAGTCATTATGCACTCTCCATTTTACTAGTTGAGGTTTTTTGAATTTTGCTCTCAGGCTGTCTTTTAAAACCTGTTTTTACCACTACCTTTCACATTTGCTATATTCCACACGGTCTCATCTTGCCATTTGTCACAGACAAATGTCGTTTCTCTTTCTGTGCCTGATCGCCTTTACTCCCTAGGGCAACCATAGAGATTTGTCATTCAGTCTCTTTAAGAGAAACTGCTACAGAGAGCAGAGTTAACTGAAAAGCTGCAGGAGCCAGCCCTGTAACTGCTGAGGCCACATTTCCCTGGGCTACTCCCAGCCAGTGACTGATCACAGCACATAAGGAGTACTGGCTTCTTCCTGCCCTACGCAGTATTTCTCAGTCTACTTTTTGGTCAGGAGCCCCTCTCCTGCCTGAGACTTTCTCAAAAGTGTGCTGTCATCTGAAGCTCTGATTACTTAATCCTCCTTCCCTCTAACCTTTCAAAAGGGGCAAGATTGCAACACAATCTCAGGCCCTCCCTGTCTACTCTTGCATTTTCACTCTTTATTCTTCGTTAGTATTCCCCCCAATAAATCTCTAGCATGCGTAGACCCATATTGGTGTCTACTTCTCAAAAGAGCTTCTCATCCTTCAAGATCAAATTCAAATGCCATTCATCAACACTTTTCCAGTTAACTGAAACTCTTTCTTCCTCTCATGTCTCATATTCTTTCATTTCTCTTTTCATGGTATTTTGCACCTTTTAAAATTTATGAATAAGACATGTTTAACGGTAAGATGAAATAAGTCATTGTTTGCAGTCACCTAAAGGCAGCTATTCCTATCAGAGGAAGAGGGTGAACACATAGGCCAAGCTTGAGAAAGAGGTTTGGTAACCTTAGCTTGAAAAAACGTGGGTAGGCATAAAACCAATTGGAATATTATAACCATTCATTCACATTTGACATTGTCTTGTATGATATATAAAGGTATGATTACTTTAAAAATATTTTAATTTGCTCTTCAAGGAAAATTGACATTCCAAGGATCAGTAACAAATCAATCCTGTGTATTCTCATTCTCTTCACACACGGCAGTATGTATGCTCTACCTTGGGATGGATGATATAGGACTATAATCTTTTTAGATACCCAGATTCACATGAGGGTCTTTTCCCTTTGTTTCTTTATCTTTCTTCCCTTTTTTCTCCTCTCTCTTTGTTACCACATTCTATCCCTCTCTCCTTGTCTACTTTTCTTTCTCCCATATTTATCTCTCACCCTTATCACTTGGAGATAAAATGCAAAGTAGCATGTACAGAGCTCAAATAGAACCATGAAAATGTACTATTAGAGCACTATGAACAAGGAGATTATATCTGGAGAAGTAACTTCAGGGGATGAACTGCAAGCTATCTGAAAGAAAAAGTTAGGGGTGCCTGGATGGCTCAGTTGGTTAAGCCTCCCACCTCAGCTCAGGTCTGTGGTCTCATGGTTTGTGAGTTCAAACCCTGCATTGGGCTCTGCACTGCTGATACAGAGTCTGCTTGGGATTCTCTCTCTCCCTCTGCCTGTCTTCCCTTTCCCCACTTGCACTTTCTCTCTCTCTCAAAATAAATAAATAAACTTTAAAAAGAAAAAGGCATAGGAAATTTCTAGGCAAAAGTAAATGTTTATACTGATAAAATTGACAAAAAGAACTTGTAATTTGCTAGTACTGGTGAAATGTATTTCATTTAAATACATTGTATTGAAATGTATTTGGAATTTAAGTTGCAAAGAATAGGAGACAAATCTTTTATGTCATAATAATGCATCAGAAAATTTTTCCTGAGTCAGTAGTCAACTGATGAAGATTTTGTTGTTGTTTCTGTTGTGGGTTTTTTGTATTTTGTTTTGTTTATGTTGGGATCTAAATAATCAGATTTGGATTTGAGCAAAATAACTCTGATGGTGTTGTAAGGGTAAACTTGAGGAAAGGGGCTGAGTAATGCCTACCATAATGTCCTTAGGGTGCCAGTACATGTTTGTGGGCTAGAGACTGTATATATACATGAATGGATATATAGTCAATTCATTAAGGAAGTTATTGACACCCACTGAGAATCTTAGTTTGTAAAGAGAACTCTGCCATTCAAATATTCCCAAATTATTGCCCAGTGTTTGGCTATTATCTAAAGTTGAAAATTAGTTCCTAAATTCAAGACAATTACTATGCCATATGAAAGATTGACATTCTTCATGGTTTATCAGTGGTTAAAGGAAGGTGGGAATCATGGAGTGTGAATCAAGTCAGAACATTTTCATGGCTCAGTGTTTCATGTTAACCCACATGAGAAGATCTATTTATAATCAGGTCAGCCATGGCCTGCAAGGAACAAATCACAGAGACATTTGGAGGATTTCTTTATGTTACTTTTGGAATCTGAGGCCAAAGGACTGGCAGCATTAGTAAAGAATCCTCAAAGAAGCTTCCTACCATCCCAGCACAATTTCCTTCACCACTCATGTGCTCAAAACTGTTACGCATTTTAGAACACCTGGAGTTGCAGATAAGTATGTGACCTCAGGCCTGGGTGCCAAAGCCTGTCCATGAGATGTGGGTGCTACCTTTTGGTGCCGAATTGGAAGCCACCCAGGAAGTATACGTCAACCTGCTTACTGAGTGGGTGCTTAGTAAACATATTTTTATTTGAAGATGAAATAATCCATTATTACTCCCATTTTATAGGCTTTGAAATTATAGCACAAAAAGGTTAAATAACTTGCCAGTTATCACAGAGCTAGAATGAGGTGGAGTAGGCAATAAAAAACTCAGTCTGACCAACTGCAAGGTCCTTTCTTCTGTAGCATTCTCATAGTGTGATGAAAAGTGTGAATATCTTGACTGATGAATGGATAAAGAAGATGTGGTATATATATGCAATGGAATATTACTTGGCGATCATGGAAAATGAAATCTCGCCATTTGCAACAACATGGATGGAACTAGAGTGTATTATATGCTAAGTCAGAGAAAGATAAATATCATATGATTTCACTCATATGATGAAACAAAACGGATGAACAGAGGGCATGGGAAGGAAAACTAAGATAAAAAGAAAGAGGGAAGCAAACCATAAGAGACTCTTAAATACAGCGAACTAACTGAGGGTTGCTGGAGGGGTGGAGGGCAGGGGGACAGACTAAACCGGTGATGGGGAGGGCTCCTCTTGGGTGAGTACTGGGTGTTATAGGTAAGTGATGAATCACTAAATTCTACACCTGAAATCATTATTACACTGTATGTTAACTAACTTGGATTTAAATAAAATTTTAAAAAGTGTGAATATCAAACTCAGGAGTGAAAGGTACATACCTCTTGGCAGATAGGCTAAGACATCAAAGTGTGAGCTGTATCTCAGGATCTAAAATATTAAACAAATTTAATAAAATCTATAACAATCCTTCTTACACTCATACTTTGTCTGTCATCCCACTCACACCAAATCACACACATATATTCTAGTAAGGACATGATTCAAAACACTTAATTTTAAATATGGTAACCTTATAAGAAAACCCTTTAGCTTATTCCAATACATAGCAAAACTTAGAGGAAAACATATGGAAATTTACCAAACTGCTTTAACATACCTGTTTTATGCAAAATAAAGAAAAATGTGCTTTGGTTTTAAAAAGCTTAATGACAGACTGATGCTTTATAGGTCACAAGAAGGTAAATACTTCTTTAAGAGTTTTTTGAAGCTGAGAAAAGAGTCTGTTATTTAGAAACTCAAAAGAATATTACAAAGATAACTTGCATGTTTACAAAGTAAAATTGAAGACTTTATTTTTTAAGAATGTCATTTTAATTAAGTCAAGATGTTTCAAGTACAACCCATAGTTCTGTACAAGCTTAGCAAAGGAAAATTAGGAATATAGCAATCAGTAAATGATTAATTGATGGTGAGTAAATAGTTTTATTGGTATCAGAGTTAACATCCTACTAACAATGTATTGAGAAGTCATGCTTGCTGTTTGCTTTTGTTTCCCACTGATAGTAGGCATAGTAAGTTTCATTCAGTGATTTGTTCAGCATATTTAAGTGCTTATCATTTGCCAGACACTGATGTGGGCTGGTGCTGTGAGTAAAGCCCTGTAAACGAGAAAGCCATTATGGCTCACATTTTAGCAAAAGAGAAAGAAAAAATTTTATTCCAGGAGGTGCCTGGGTGGCTCAGTTGGCTTAGGCCTCCATCTTCACCTCAGGTCATGATATCATGGTTCCTGAGTTCGAGCCCCACATCGGGCTCTCTGCTCTCAGCACAGAAAAGAATTTTATACCAAGATGATAGGTGGAGATAAGCGGTAAGGAGTAAGGAGGAGAGAGTGCCAGGAGAGGATACCATTTTATATGAGACAAACAAGGCAGGCTTCTCTGACAAGGCAAAATTTGAAAAGAGGCCTGAAGCAGGTGAAGAAAAAGCCAGACATATATCAAGGGAAAATGTTTCAAGCAGAAAGAACAACAAGCACAAAAGTTCTGGGTCCTTAGTGAATTTAAGAAACAACAGGAAATTGGGGCACCTGGGTGGCTCAGTCAGTCAGTGTCTGACTTTGGCTCAGGTCATGATCTCGCAGCTCATGAGTTCAAGCCCTGTGTTAGGCTGTGTGCTGACATCTCAGAGCCTGGAGACTGCTTCAGATTCTCTGACTCTGTCTCTCTTTTCCTCTACCCCCGACTTGTGCTGTCTGTCTCTCTCAAAAATAAATAAGCGTTAAAAAAAAATTTTTTTTAAAGAAACAACAAGGAAATCAAGTATGGTAGGCATGAAGTTAAAAAGGTAATGAAGCCAGATCCTCATAGGGCATGGCGGGAGCTTTGGTTTTTACTCTGAATTAGATGGGGAACCAAAAGAGGGCCTTGAGCAAAGAGTTCATAGATCTGAATTTTTCTGGAAGGTTTTCTGGCTACTGCTGCTTATAGAACAAATTATAGGGAAGCAGAGAGACTAGCAACCCACAATGTAGTTATAATGTCCTAGGCTAGCCTAAGAGTTAAGATGGTAAGAAATTTTTGGAATCTGGATATATTTTAAGGACAAGACTAATGAGATTGGCTGTTAGGGATGTACAGCAGAAAGACAAGAATCCAGGATGGATGGAACTAAGTATTTTGGCCTGAGAAACTAGTTGAATGGAGTTACTATTTACTGACATGGAGAAGACCATGATATGAAGGTAGAAATGTCACTCTTCATTGTTGGACATTTTAAATTTAAGTGATAGATGTCCAAATGGAGATTTAATGAGACAACTGGATACATGAGCCTGGAGTTCAGGGAAGTCCAGACTGGAAATATGAATTTGGAATTAATCAGCAAAAATTGTATTTAAAGCCAGCATATTGAATGAAATCGTAAAAGAAATAAATGTATTATATACTTCCTTATTTAAATTGATAATGTCTGGTTATCAGAAGTTTAGGCTATTTTATGTAAATTGATACTCTGGATATTTATTTGAAGTTCTGAATGTTTAATAAGATACTCAGTAAGAATTACTTATTATAATTCAGCATTTTTACTTGTATGTTTCTGAATGAATTTTAAGCTTTTTTTGTCATGATAGATCTCAGTATCTTACATTCTCCCATAATGCTTAGCAAAATATTTGATAGGAGTTTCAGAAAGGTTTTAAACACATAAATTTTTGAATATCAACAAACCTAAATAAGAACTCGGATCATTTATTATGTTAGGCCTACAGTTTGGTGCTCTTGTTAAAATACAAATTTAAAAATATAATGTCGTTCACACTGTAAGAGTTTCCTATTTCTTTTACTCCTTTATAGAGTACAGAAAAGTTAAGTTTGGTGGTAGAATTACAGCTGTTGCTGTTGTTGGGATATTGAGCCACTGTTGTTGCGACCACAGTTGTAGTAATTCATTGAACATTTAGTACATGTTATTTGACATATATCATTTCTAATTTTTACAATAATTTTACAGTAAGAGTTGTATTATGCCCACTTTACCATTTTAAATTTGAAGACTAAGAATAAAAGAAGGTGAATTATGTGTGAAGAGTTATAGGCTAACACATTGCAGAGTCTGGATTCAAACCCAGATCTTACTGGCTTGAGAGAAAAGAATTTTATTTTTATTTTACCATCGCCTTGATCTAAGCAGTCTACATATAAAACATACACTAATATATGTGTGTGTGTGTGTGTGTGTGTGTGTGTGTGTGTGTGTGAGCGAGAGAGAGAGAGAGAGACAGAGACAGAGAGAGACAGAGAGACTGTTATATAATAGAAAAGACATTGATTTTGAGGAAATTTGAGATAGGAAAAGAAAAAAAAAAGAAACTCAACCTTACAGAACATAGAGAACATTATCTTTATCCTTGGCAGCGTAACAGTAGCAAATGGGAAGAATTTTCTCTTTGTTCCCTAAGATTTCATAGATATGCTTCAAATTTATAATAGCCAGGTTTAGAAAGTCATCATGTTTGCTCTTATGGCTTACATTGCAGATATTGATTTAACATTTGCCATGCACCTAGTATGTACTACCTTCAGTGCTGGAAGCTGAAATCACAAAGATAAATAATTCGTGGTCTCTTCTTGCAAGGAGATTCCACTTTAATAGAGGGAGACAAATGAATAACAAAAATTATAGTAAACTGTGATAAATGTTTATGTAGGAGGCATACACAGTTACTATATTACATCGTGGAGGGAACTGACACACTTCCTTGAGAATGTGATACCTGAACTGAATCTTGAAGGCAGGAGAATGTTAGCCAGGCCCAGAAGTACTCCTGGCACAGGGATGGCGTAAGCAAATATCTGCTCACGGAACTGTAAGCATCTTACTTTGACTAGACACGACATCAGAGGGTAGGGGTAGGGGCAGGTGGGTGGGGAGGAAGTGAGCTGATGAGTATTCAGGAAAGGTACTAGACAGGTAAATAGATGAGATTGTTCAAGTCTGGATGATTTATACTGAGGAATTTGGACTTTGGCCTTGAAGGATATCTAGCTTGAGAGTGACATGACAGGATTCGTAATTTAGGAAGCTACCTGGCTGAAGTATGTGCAATTCACCAAAGAAAGGACAAGGCCATTCATCAACAGAAAAACAGATTAGAGGGGTGCCTGGCTGGCTTAGTCGGTAGACCGTGTGACTCTTGATCTCAGAGTCGTGAGTTCAAGCCACGTGTGGGGTGTAGAGACTACTTAAAAATAAAGTCTTAAAAAAAAAAAAAGAAACTTGACATTATTTAGAAAAAAAAAAAAGTAACTCCAGGGAGCAACGATGATGGTATGCAGCAAAGAAGATGGAGACCTACAAAGCTTAGAAAGTTCAGAACTGATCAAAACTGTTGACTGGATGGGTATGAGAAAAAAGATAAGCCCTAATTTCCAGGCTTCGGGGAAAGGAGGTGCCATGCTCTGAAAAGGCAAGTCAGGAAAAAGAGCCATTTGGAACATGAATAGTGATGAGTTACTTTTATGTGTTGATATTGAAGAACACATGAGTTTGGTTGTATAGAGCCAGTAGCAATTGTATCTGTAAGTCTGAAGCTCAGCAGAGCAATACGGGCTAGCGTTACAAACTTAAGAGTCACAAATATTGAGATGACAATTGAAACCATGAGAATAGATGTGATCATCTCCTAAGTACGATCTAAGATCACCATCTCTAAAAAGAGGAGAAAAGACGAGCAAAGAAGGGAGGGAAGAGAAAAGAAAGGCAGTAAAAGAGAAGGCAAGAAAAGGCAAGGCAGAAGAAGAGGGTTGGGAAATCCCCACACTGAAGTAGCTTGTTAGATTCCCAAGAAGGAGTTTTTAGAAGGATATATTTGAAAACTAAAAGGAAAGTGAGAGAGAGTGGTGTCAGTGAAGAAAAGTGGAAATAATTTCAAAAAGGTTAACAAGAAGGTTAAAAATGTATCACGGATCTATCAGCTAGTTCCTCAATCTCAGGCTACGTGATCCCATCCTTGAGAACTCATGGTATGTGAAATGAATTCTCTAACAAATTATAAATACAGTAAAACTTAAATAAATTTAAATAAAATGCAAAAAATCCTGGGGAGGATAGCAAGTAGAGGATCCCTGCCTACGAAGATAGTTTTGGCTGAATTCAGTAAACCTCCGAAACAATTTGAAAATCATGAATTTAAGTTTTCAAAGTAGTTTGTATTTAGTAGAGCACTGAGGCTACTAGCTCACGTCTGGCAGTTTCCACTTCTAAGTAGAACATGTTTCCATCCTGACATTTCTCGTTGCTCTTAGGTTGACAGAATTTTAAACCTCGATGTTTTTGCTTAGAAATATCCTAGGGGAGCCTGGATAGCTGAGTTGGTTAAGCGTCCAACTCCAGATCAAGTCATGATCTCATAGTTCGTGGGTTCGAGCCCTGTGTCTGGTTCTGTGCTGACAGCTCAGAGCCTGGAGCTTGCTTTGGATTCGGGGTGTGTCTCCCTCTCTCTCTCCCCTCTCCCTGCTTGTGCTTTGTCTCTCTCTCTCAAAAATAAGTAAACAGTAAAAAAAAAAATCCTAAAATTTAGACAACATTCTTATGTCAGAAATGGACTGACAGAGGAACATACAGTTAAAAAGGCCCAAGTTTTTAAAAACACCTTAACTTCTCTTGTTTCATCTCATGTTTTCAAAGACCTTTACAAATGCTTTCTCTTTCTCAGTGCTAGGGTGACCAACTGTCCCAGGCTGTCCAAAATTACCACTGAAAGTCATTATCTTGGATGACCACTCAACCCCAAGCAGACCAGGAAAGTCAGTTACCCTAGCAGGGTGCTGATAAAGTGTACCATAGCAGAAAATAATGGGCCTGAAAGGTAAAAAATCTGCATTGACCATTCAGTTGAATGAGTAGAAAATTAACACCAAAAAGTAATCCTTGATAACACAAACCAAAATAAAATCAAATGAGTGAAAAAAACATGATTTCAAAATAAAATGGTGAGAAGCAATCAAGCTACTGTTAATTATACCAGGTGTTGGTGCAAGAAGAAGTGAGAAAAATAGAGTTGTTGTTTTCCTGTATTGGCAAAATAACAAATTAGAGGCAGGGTCCAACATGGTGTTTAGACTCATCTTTCATTGGCATCATACACTATGAATTTGTTACTCATTTCCAGTTGTCGGTGTATCTTAAATGACCATTTTAATTCTTCTATCAAATGGCTATTTAATCTTTATAATTTCCTTCAAATCTGTCAAGTGCTTCACATTGTTGTTATTTTTTCCTGTTTTCTACTTTTATCTAGGTGGGAGATCAGAAGACAAATAGTGATATGACCTTCCTCAGGTCACCAAGGACATGGTCCCTGAGATGATGATATGGCAAAATAATTAAAGCTAAATAGAAACAGCTCTCTTTCCCATGAGGCTATAGATACTACAGTGGAGACTACAATGTTTCCATTATCATTGTGAACACATAGATCTTTTCCAATTATTCATAACATCTCAAGACCTGCCTATAAATCTCAAACTAGCATTATTAGCAACTAAATAATTTTTATTAAGAGATACTCAGAATTTTCAATGAGTAGAAAATACCTTCTCAGTCATTAGATATCAATAATTACTTCTGATTCCCTTTAAACATATGGGATGACTCATAATTCCATGGTTCCTTAGCCCACTTGAATGAGTACCTTTCCTTGTTAAATTTTAGACTGCCAAATATATATGACAAAGTACAGACACTTTTTTTTTCATTCCTGTGGATAAAGAGTTTTGGGGGGCGCCTCAGTGTTTCAGGGGACTAAGCGTCCAACTCTTGATTTCAGCTCAGGTCATAATGTTGCAGGATTTTTTTTTACCTCAATACCTGGGGTTCGTTGTCTCGCCGCTTCCAAAAATGAACAGGTGGACACAAAATGAGGAGCAGGCAAGTTTATTAGAGTGTAATGTCAGAATAGTATGAAGACTCTCCTTACAGAGAGGGCACATTCAAAAGTAAATCTCCCCCTACCCTTCCTCCACCCCCCCCCAACTATAGTCAAGGGTCTTTGTTTTATAAGGTTCTGGTCGCCCCCTCTTCTGTTCCCCCATGTTCCTTCTCAGGTTTTACCCTTATTGGCTGGATGACTCTAGGAGCTAGGTTGTCCATTCCTGATTAGCTCATTTCCCTTGTATGAGGGTAGTCTATGGCCATACGTTTCTTGTGGGTCATACACACGATTTATGCTCTATTTTTAGTCAAGTCTTTTGTCAAATTCTTGAGGGAAACCTGAGGGGGAGTAAGTGGCATCTGTTACATTCTTAAGAAGAACCTTACCCCTGAGGGGGTTTGACACGTTCACACATTCCCAGAATTGTTCCAAAATATGTGTTTTCCCCCACACAGGGACTTTAGGTCATAATGTTTCCCTGTCTGCCTATTTTATCCTATCTTTTCCCTATCAGTAATCTTATGGTTTGTGGGTTTGTGAGTTCTAAGTCCAGCTTTAAGCTGTCTGCTGACAGCGTGGAGCCTGCTTGGGATTCTGTCTTTTCCTCTCTCTGCCTCTCCTCCGCTTTATCTCTGTCTCGCTCTCAAAATAAATAAAAATAAACTTAAAAAAACAACAATAACAATTTTTTTTTTTCAAAAATAATCCTTTCTAAGTGTTCATCCCTGGAACAAGACCATGGTTTGAGATTCGTTGTCTCCTAAGTTTGAGAGCCCAAATAATATGCTTACAAATAGCTTTTCTTCAGCAGCTTGAATTGTAGCACAAACTTAATTTATCTCCCTTATGTTTAAATTTCTAGAATCAGCATCCAAAATTTGGTTTCCTGTTAATACAGCTAATTAGGCAAAATGCATACCCAAGCTATAGAACAAAAACCATTAAAGGTCAAATTGCATTTCATTTCAAGTTCTCCCAAATAAACTAAAATGTCATTATTTTCAGTTCCATCTTCCCTGTCTCAAATCTGAGCTATTTAAATTTCACTTAGTTAGGTTTTAATTTATAGTTTTTGCTCTATAATCTTCATTCCTCATTTACATGTTAGCTTGGTTGCAGAGAAGTGACTAAATAATAGCAATTGTAATATTTGGAACAATGGTTTCAAAGGTAATTTGCATGTACTAATTTACTCACCATGTAGCGGACACTTGGAATATACAGGTGAATAAAGATAGCAAAATCTTTATTCTTACTTTGACATTCTCATGCATTCAAAGGTGGGGGGAGGTAAACAATAAAAAGCAAGTAAATGAATAGTACAGATAACAGATAAGTAATCTGAAGAAAATAAATGTCAATCTGCTATAGAACAGCAGTCACAACTAAAGCACAGACGAAAAAACAGAAAGCTTGTTTCTAGGATAAACAAATTCTAAACTGAGTTGAAAAAATACATAAAACCTAATTGAGAAATGGCACAGGATATGAGTAGGCAATTCACAGAACAGGAAGTTACTATTGTATATAAAAGACTGTTAGGAATTTTTCAATTCTGATAAAACAATGGCAAAGATGTGAAGAAACATGAAATGTATACATTGCTGGTGATTAGCTTAACTATTTTCAACTTATTGGTGTATCTTTTAAATTTGAATATTTATTTTTTTTTACATCCTAGCAAATCCACCAGTCGGTGTGTGCCCTAGGAAATTCTAGCATAAGGGCACAGGAAACAAGCACTTTTTTGTTCTTTGCAACATTGTTTGCAGCAGTGAAAATTATAAACAAGCTAATTATCAAATGGGAGTGAATAAATCTTTCTTATAAGATAACATATTAGTTTAAATCAGTGGTTCCCACCCAGGGATGATTTTGCCCTCTGGGGGATATTTGGCAGTGTCTAGTGATATTTTTGGTTGTTATAACTGTAGATGAAAGTTTCTGCATTGTTGTGGTTACCACTAAGGGTGAGCATCTTTTCAGTGCATAGAGAAGCCAGGTATGCTGCTAAACATCCTAATGTGTAGGACAGCCTCCACAACAAAGAATTATAGCACCAAAATGTCAATAATGCTGAGGCTGAGAAACTCTGACTCAAACGATTAAAGTACGTTTATATGTACCAACATGAGTGTATCACAAAAGCATAATATTAAGCACAAGAGACTATTGGAGAAAATATAGATCATATTATATATAAATTGTAAAAAAAAACCCAGACATTACTATATATCATTTATAATCATATATATTTGTTGTAACTTTTAAAAAATGTTTATAGAAATGGTACACATTGACATTAGCAGTGCTTACTGAGGAAGGTATAAGAGTAAAAGAATGTTAGTGTTATTTAGCTACTTATTTCTTTAAAAAAAATAACGTGTCTATAGCACATACAACAAAATACTCATTTTTGGTAAGTCATTGGAACATTTTTTCTAAAATTATATCTTTCCTGGTTTTGAATCCTTATAATAATACTTTTGTTGTTAAAATAAAAACCCAGTCATTGAATTCATGAATTACCTGAAAAAAAAAATTAAAAAGTACAAGGGAAAGAAATGATTAAAGCAGAATAAAAGAATCAGAAAAATTTTTTTTCAATACTCAGTGAAATCATTAAATAAAGTCAAGATCATCTTTTTAGAAATATGTGAATAAAATACAGTTTTGTTAAACTTAACCAAGAAAAAAGGAAAGAAGATGTATCAGTACTAGTTGTAAAAGGGGAATGTGATACCAAGATTGTATAGGGAGATTTTGGAACACCTACAACAAAAATAAAAGGGCAAAGAATATGAATATCTAATAAAAGAGAAAATAAGTTTGGTATAATGTTAGCTCATTGATGGATCAAAAATAATGTTAAGCCATAACATGCATTTAATAAATAATTGAAAAGTGTATATCAAGGATTTAAATATTATATAGTCATTAAAATAATGTTACAGTGGCTAAGCAGTTAAATATTATATAACTATTAAAAATGATGTAACAATGGACAATTTTTTTAATACAGGGGAAATAAAATATTAAAAAATAAAAAATAACTAATACAGCATAATCTTAAGTATTTAAAATAATTGTATACAAAAAATTAAAAAGCAAATATGCCTAAGTGCCAATCAGATATGCCTGTAATCGATAGAACCATGAGTAGTTTTTTCCCCTCTGCTTCTTTATAAGTTTTTGTACTTTGGATATTTTACAATACTGGCAAAAGTGTTTTAAGCTGTATTATCAGCCCTGCCTATGCAACATGAAATGTTATTATTACTCTTACTTTTGTTAACAATATTTTTATTCTGAATTGTATAAAGTCACTAAACTAATTACAACAAGTTATTTAGGGGAAAGACTTGTATGATTCAAACTCATGAAGTGTGACTCAGATGTTCATCTGTGAAAATGTCCCCAAATTAGCAAAAAAATACAAAACATGTTTACTATAAACATGATTGGTATAATAAGTAATGGAAAGTTCATCTTCCAGAACCACTTGTATTGAGCAGGAAGTGGGCACTGGTACTCTGTGAGACAAGCTTAAAAACCCTGTCATTGAAAGGAAGACTCCTACTGGATGAGTCATCCAGCTGTAATAAACTGTCATCACAACTGGAGATCACTGGTATAATGACCAATGATGCTGCAGAAGCTATTTTGAGGCAAAAGCAAACAGCTGTTCTATGAACTGTAAGGCTCTACCTATTTCATATTAAAGTTCCATAATCCTGAGAAGTAGAATTGGGCAGTAGACAAAAATAATGGTCCTTTATGGCACATCCAGTGTGACTCACTAGGAGAGGTGACATATTTATCATTCCTTGTTCTAGAACATTGTCCATCATTCCAAACTGAGTATTATTAAAGGAGAAATAATTTCCCAGTTTATTAGGACTATCAGAAAAAGTCACTTGGTATGAGCCTGTATACCTCTTCAAAATCAGTCAACTATTTGTTTCTTCAGAATTTGTTTTCATGGGGCGCCTGGGTGGCTTAGTCGGTTGAGCGTCTGACTTCAGCTCAGGTCATGATCTCACAGTTCGTGAGTTTGAGCCCTGCATCGGGCTCTGTGCTGACAGCTCATAGCCTGGAGCCTGCTTCAGGTTCTGTGTCTCCCTCTCTCTCTGCCTCTTCCCTGCTCATGCTCCATCTCTCTCTGTCTCTCAAAAATGAATCAATGTTTAAAAAAAATTTTTTTAATTAAAAAAAAATTGTTCTCTCCTTGATTTTTTTAGGCCTGCCTTTTCTTCATTCTTTTGTGTTATCATCAAACCATATTCGTTTCCTTCACTGTACCCTTTCTCTGGCAGTCTAATAACATGTACTTCCCTCCCCTCAGAAAAGCCTACTTCTTCTCGTCTGCTGACTTTTCTTCTCCTCATTCCCTCTTTGCCACCCTCTCTTTTCTTCTCATTGTTTCACCTATTATCTCTAGACTCACATCTACTCACTGGGACTTTACAGTATTCCAGTTATTCCTCCAAGTACTTTATATATATATATATATATATATATATATATATATATATATACACTATCAATTTTGTTCTCTCATTTAACTCAAAAATCTTATGAGGTAAGTATAATTATTCCCTTTTAATAAAAGTGAGGAAACTGAGGCACAGAAAGATCAACTTACCGTTCTCGTGTGGCATAAGTAGTTATAAGTAATAGAGCTGAGTTGAAGAAACTATGGAGAAGTAACATGCTTTGTGGTGAAGATGTGGGTTTTTCCACCCTGATTCCATGATTATGATGTCCAAGGTACTAATTAGTAGGTTTTCTGTTCACACACACACACACACACACACACACTGCAGAAGGATGTTTCTTTTGATGTGTTTGACTCCCTTATTTTCCATCTGTTAGCATATGTTTAGGCCACATCTGAAGTGAAGATTCTAAAACTGATTCAGCAGGGTCTCTTCAGTATGTAACAGTCTGATGCATCAACTCTCATGTCCTTTATCATAGCTGCATTAACTGTCCTCGCCACTACTGGGATTAGGGTTCATAGGCCTAACTCATACTCTGCTTAGTCAAATAAGAGTAGCTACAGTTCATGACCTCAACCACTTATGATCTAGAAATTATGTGTTCTAATTTACCCTTCCAAAGTTGGCATGAGTTACTGTTTTCTCAGCTTCAACTTCCAAATGTCTAGCATGACTATTATCTGTAGATAAATGTGCTAAGTACTAATGGAAGGAAAGCAAGATATAGAAGAGACGATTCCTATACGTAGGCCATTTTTCTTCCACCAAATTCAATATTGTGGTATCCTGACAGCTATGCTTTTGTATCATATTGTGGTTTAAATTTTATTGGTCACTTTCCCTTTGGATTTATTTGTTCTTTTTATTCTGGTCTTTTTATGTATTATTTATTATTTTCACTTCTACTGATTCTTGATTGTGCATATTATTAATGAAGCATACCATTATTATTCTAGAAAATGGATAAGGATTTCCTTCCCTACTGTTGTGTGGATAGAGTTATGTCATGGCAGGCTTCTTCTCTGGAAAGTCACCTTAAGGTGCATATGTCTGGAGCATGACACGAGACTGTGTACCTCTAAGGTGCTCTGAGGTTGGCTCTCTCAGGGCATGAGTACCCACATTAGAAGCCATTAAAGAGGAATCCTCAGGTTTTCCATCTCAGGATAAAATTCATTCTCTCACAGAGTCTGGAATAGAGGGGGAAAGGTGTGGAAACTGATATAACTGTCATTCAGAAAGACCTTTAGCTAATGGCCACTTTCTGTTCCTCTTCTTACTTCTAGAACCATGCTCATTATTAGGATTCTGCTTGAAAGAGTTCCTGCCTTGTGTTCTCTCTTCCATTCCTCAGCTTTGTCTACAAACCAACCTTAACTCACTTTTCTTCTTCTACAGATACATTAAAATTACTTCCTCCCAATCTTCTTGCTATTATAGGTTGATTTTCTTTTTGTGTATTTCTACAAAGTATTTTTAAGGGTGGTCACTGAAGAGTGCAAAGAAGTATTTAATGCACTTTACATCCAGTCCTCAACTTTCACATTTCATATGTTAGGTGCAACATACTCAAGGTTAAGGCAATAATATAAATATAGTGATGATAGTTCATTGTGAATGCACAACATATACAGAACTGTGATCCAAAGAACAATAGGAAAATATAAAGCATTTAAAAATGAATCATATAAATCAAATATAAATCATAAATAAAACATATAGGGTTGACAAAGCAAGTATTTAACTTTTCCTTTTTAAGATACATTATGGGTGTCTTTGCAGCATATGTGTTCCAGCAATATGTGGAACTGGTAGCATACTGCCACACAATAATCATAAGGCAACTCCAGTTCTTTATGAAGTCATCCATAAACTGGTCACTAGACTCATGGGTCAGGGGTTAGCGGAGACTGACTAATCCCTCGGCCTGGGAGTTATTATCTTTTTTGCCCTTTCCATTCTTTTTCTCATTTCCTACTTAGGTCGCTAAAGGGGATAAGTGAGTGAAAGTTGTGCCACCTTAGAGATAGCTGTGTGTTGTTTCTCTCAGTGCTGTCTTTGTGTTTACCTTCACATACCATGACTCACAATAATGTAATGACTCAAGCATCAGTATAGTAAGTGCCTTCAGAATAATGAATATCTGACGCTTAATAATTAAGCAGTTCAGATGCCAGAAATTTTTCATTTAAAGATGGTTAATTGAATAAGATATGGTAAGAAGTGTTCTAAAATTCTATCCAGGGATGGATCTTAGACCAAAACACAAACACACACATATACATAATAAATAATAAATGGATGATCTTACATCTGAACACACACATATAATAAATGGAACTCACAATAACATAGTTTAGAATACATCACCTGTTCATTATGGGAATTTGTGCTTCAATAATTCTCACTGAAATTATGCGTTAAAAAAACTGAGTCCCTGAATCGGCATTAGTTATTGATGTAAATATTTGAGCAGAGCCTCTATTGATATCTGTAGTGATCCATTACAAATTCCTTGTGAAAAAAAAATCAATATTTAATGGCTTTGTGAGCTTTTGTTTGGTCTCCAGAAGTCTACCAAACTGAGATCCACAGTGACCACTGGGTACCATAGCAAATATAATTTCAGACTTAAATTATTTCTATGATCATATAAATGTTTAAACACTGACTATATTTTGAATTTTTATTTTGTTTCATTGTAAATATTTATCATCATAACTCAGTTAAGCTCTGGTGGTTTAGCAGCTTAAGAAAAAGAAAAAAACAACAACAAGGAATTATACTTCTAGTGCTAATTTTTAAAAAGCAAAGTAGGAATAAATGTTCTTTATAATGAAACTACTGCTTATATTTAAAGGGAGGACATAAATTTGTATTCAACATTGTCAGTTCTCTATTTAAATATGTACAATGATATAGTAATGCATTAACAAAAATGTTACTAATACTTTGTAGTACTCTGTAGTTTACAGAAAGATTTAATATTATTATCTCTTTGTAAATTTTACAATAAACCTATAAGGATACATTTAAATATGTCCATTTTAGGTAGAGTTTAGTTAAGAGGAATGGTCACACCTGAGTTTCAAAATCAGGGAATTTTTTTACTGACTAACAATCAAATAATTTTGTGTTATGTTAAAGTGGACTTTATATTGCATATCATAACCTGGCATAAATCTCAAATCTATTTATTTTTTAGTTTCCATCTAAATATTTGATACAACTTTTGGATAAACTTTCTCACGTTGTCCTGTATTAGTGAACAGAAGATAAGTTTTGTATCATATCATATGTTAGCATGCATGGTTCATTCCATACATATTTAAGTATCATTAGAAACATGTTTATATTAATTATATCAAACTCAAACTGTTGATTATGGCTTTCATCCTTTCACTTCCAGATGGATAATACTAAAGAATTTCTGCACCTTTCCCTAACTGGTTATCTGTGGCTGCCTTTTCTGGCACTGGCACCTTGATTGGCCTATCAAGGTAGAGTCCTGTTCAAAAACTGAACACTTTATTGGAGCCAATTACCAATTAAATGGTAATATCTCTTCTTGAATATTTTCAGGAATGGATATTTTTTATGGTTTGCAGCATAGGATTCTGGACCTTCAGTTGAGCCCATCTTGGGAACATAGGAACCTTAAGAGAAGTTTTTGTCTTGGGGCATGCCTGGGTGGCTTAGTCAGTTAAATGTTCAATTCTTGGTTTCAACTCAGGTCATGATCTGATGGTTCACGGGTTTGAGCCCCACATCAGACTCCTTGTTGATGGTGCAGAGCCTGCTTGTGATTCTCTCTCTCTCCCTCTCTGCCCCTCCCTTGGTCATGCTCTCGCTCGCTCTCTCTCTTTCTCTCTCTCTCTCTCTCTCTCTTTCTCTCTCTCTCTCAAAATAAATAAATAAACTTTAAAAAAGTTTTAGCATTGTATGTGTTTCTGTGGCCTATCCACAAGAAGTGACCTCCCACCTCAGTAAGAAAAATTAGTTTGTTTTTTTAATTTTTAAGAAACTTATCTTTGCTGTCTATACACCTTGTGCTAGAAGTATATAAAAGAGTAAATAATGTAGAATATGTCTACACTTCACCACTTGGACAAGATCTCAACAGTGAAATGTCTTTAGGTAGTTCTTTAAAATTCCCTTGAGATAGCCTGTCTTCAGCTTAGATGATCTAGAAGACATGTTCACCACTGGCTCATCTATACCATTTCCCATTATAGCGAAAATAAAGGCAAAGGCCTTCTTTTGAAATTTTCCAGTTTCAGCTCTGAACACTGTTCTTAGCTAAAACAAACTTCTCAAGTTCTTTTGACATGTAGTTATATACAGAATTTAATCTTTTCCTGGTATAGTCTGTCTTCTCATCTTTGTAAGATTTGCACCTAGGTATTTGGTTTAGAAAATGTGCACTATTGTACTGAAGTAGGCTCTGTCCAAATGACAGTAAAGACAGCAATGGACAGCTCCTGGGAAAAGTTTTTTTAGTGTACTTGAACTCTCAGAAAGAGAGCTAGCTGCGTTTATTCTTCCCTACATCCAAAATATTCCCCCCAAAAAACTGATCGGCCATACCTGCGTAATGCCTACTTTTCTGGATTGAACCTGTGGGAATTGGGTGCTCTCATTGAAGCTGTGGTTTCATGATGCCTTCTTTGGTGGAGACAGAGGACTCAGTGATTGTTAGTCCATTCAGATGGAAGATGAGCAGTTATAAGGAGTTAAGGAATTCTCTTACTGGAAAAAGGGGAAATGGAGGCTGACTTGTCAGAAACATTTCTGTACTCTGTGCAAACATCCTTCAAGAAGCAAGAAGTATCATCCTGTATGTGAATGCTTCCTTACTCCTGCATGTAATATCAGTCATTTGTTCTCCTGAGATGCCTGTGGAACATGTGTAAGTAAGCAGTTATCACAGCAGTGTACTATTCTGTGGACTACTCTTTTTCTCTAGACTCTAATTCTTTAAGGACAGAGGCCATTTTTTAGCCATTTCTGTATGCTCAGTGCGTCATAGTTTTTAGTACAGAATAAATCCTAAAATTGTTCCTTATGTTAGTGACATGATAAGCCTGAGTTGTTCTGTCTTCTAGTCTTGCATGAGTTCAAAAAGGCACATTCAAGAGCAATTACTTTAGCTGTGGAAAAAAAATCTTTGTAGCAATGTGATTTAAACATAATGGGTTTGGCTTTAAGCAATAGATGATATGAAAAATATTTCTTTATCTTTTGTAAAATAGCTCCTGATGACACAGTCCATTATGTTGATCAATGTCTTTACTTAAAAATTTATTTGAAAGTGTATTTAAAATCTGACAGAGAAAATTACTCTTCAAATTCATTGCTAACACAAAATAGACTTCTCCTTATCATCTTTCTGCTAAATAATGAGAAATTCAGTAATATCTGCTTTCATTTTGACTACCAAGAAATAAATAGATACAATTTAACCTTAATTGCTTTAGCCTAATGTAGGCTATTTTTTTCTGGTATAATTGTTTCCTAATCTGGTTCTCCAGTTTATCATATGTAAATATTACTCAGGGAACTTGTTAAAATACATGTTTCTATGCCCTACTCCCTGAGATTTATATACAGTCAATTATCTTGCAAATTTTGAACATCTTATTGATTCAGAAATTAGTAAATACACATGTTTTAATTCCTATTATCCACTAAAAATGTAGGAATGAGGCACACTTCCAAACAGATACAAAGAGGGAATAATAAAGAACATGTTTCACCTAATCTAAAAGAAGGCAAGAAAAGAGAGACAAAGAAATACAATCCCCCCTGAATAATGGAAAGAGAGGACTCTTGGTATCTGAAAAGGTTCCCCATAGTTCCTCAAAAAATTTAAAATAGGACTATGATCCAGCAATAGCACTACTATTTACCTGAAGAATACAAAAGCACTAATTCAAATGGATACATGCACCCTTGTGTTTATAGTAACATTATTTATAGTGGCCAAGATATGGAAGCTACCCAAGTGTCCATTGGTAGATGAATGGATAAAAGAGATATGGTATGTAAGATACACACACACACACACACACACACACACACACACACACACACAATGGAATATTAGTCAAAAAAAAAAAAAGAAAAGAATGAAATCTTGCTATTTGCAGTGAAATGATTGGAGCTAGATAGTATAATGCTAAGTGAAAGAAGTCAGAGAAAGACAAATAAACCATATTATTTCACTCGTGTGGAATTTAAGAAACAAAAAGGGAATGAAAAAGAGATACACACAAATCAAGAAACAGACTCAATTATAGACAACAATCTGATGGTTACCAGGGGAAGTGATGGAGATTAAGGAGTACACTTCATGTGATGAGCACCAGGTTACGTATGGGATTGTTGAATCACTATACTGTACACCTGAAACTAATATAAGACTATATATTAATTAACTGGAATTAAAATAAAAACTTAAAAAGCCAAAAACAAAAATAATATACAGAAAAGCACTATATTTTGGCAACCTGAGTGGATATTACATTTCTATAAATCAACCACTCAAAAATAAAGTTTTAAAAGCATCATTCATAATGGCAACAAAGTCACAAAATACCTAACGTTAAATTTAACAACTGTGTCTAAGACTTGGATGCATAAATTTATAACATTTTTCAGAAATAAAGCATACTAAATAAATGGAGAGAGATCTTGTTCATGGATGGAAGACTTCTGAAGATACCAGTTTTTCTAATTTGAACTACACAGAGTAATTCCAGTAAAAACCTTGTGAGCTTTTCTTTTTCTTGGACATTGGGACATCTTTTTCTTGGACATTTCTAATAGTTTTATGGAAAATTGAAAGATCCAGTAATAGACAAGACACTTTCGATGAAGGAGGAAGTGAGGAAAGGACAAGAAGAACAAGAAGATGCGACAAGAGGAGGAGGAACGTGCCCTACTCCATTATCAGGACGTATGCAGACACAGTCAGTTTGACATTTGACAGTGTTTGCTTGACTAATCCATGGAAAATGGAGGATTATTCAATAAAAGAAGCTTGGAAAAGTGAATTTCCATTTAGAAAAAAGGACATTAGGCCTGAACCTCACATCATGCACAAAATCAAATCCAGATGGAGTATAAAATTAAAAGTAAAAAACAAAGCTTAAACTTGAGAATATATCATTGAATATCTTTCTGACTCGAGGTAGGAAACAGTATTTTAAGCAGGCCACTAAAAAGTGCAATAATTCTAAAAGAAAATTTGATCTATTTAATTGTACTAAAATATTGTTATGAAGAAATACCAAAAAATATATATAAAAACAAACCTCTTACTGTAATAAGATATGTTCAACAAATGCAACCAACAAACGATTAGTATCAGAAGTGAATATAATGGAAGCATGTAGGACCCACCAGCCTCCTGTTCTGGGTAGTGTCCCCAAGCCTGGCCTGGGTCTGAACTGGGACTCCCCAGCCACTAGAATATATCTGTCTCTGCAGTCTTTATGGCCTTCATTCTGGACCAAGGCGGTTTGACTTCTACTACCTCAAGTAGATCCTGAATGTCAAAAAGCATGTCCATTTGATGCCTTTGAGGAAAAGGAGAACTTGGGGTGACCAACACTTTCTAGAGGAAACCTCCTAAAATGACTGGTACAGGAGATGCTAAACATACTAAGAAAGTAGTTTTCTTTTTGTTTTTTGATGACTTTGCAAACAACCATTACACATTTAAGCACTGAGATGTCTCATTTGGTGTTTTATTAACTAAACCAGGTAGTGGTATGGTATAGAAGTCTACAGGATCAACAAGCAGACCTCAAATAAGTAAATCTGGTTATCTTTCCCCATCCAGTGGGTGCAAGCATTATGGCGGGAATGCGAAAAACTGGGTGTGTTCCCATAACAGTGTACCCCTGCGTGAACTGCTGTCCACACAGCTGACTAAAAGTCTAAATTGGATTTATCTTTCTTTACCTTTTCTGGAAAGGGTACTTGATGCCCATTTTTAAAGAGACTATGAGCTGAACAGCCAAGATTAAATCTTCATTCTGCAGCTGAGTTACTGTCTGTTTCTTTCCACTCTTGCTTTTGAGGATAGTTATGTTGTGCATAACGGCTCTGTGAGGGAGGGGGAGGGTATGGTGCCTTTCTGCCCACCCTCAAGTTCTGATTTGTAATATTTCCAAATTATTTTGGATTTGTTACCTGATTTTTATCCCTTCTTTGATCTCTTTTATCTTTTATAATGTTCAATAACCCATATTTTAACAGAATAACCTTAAAATAAGAAAAATATTAAGAAGAAAAATTTTAAAAGGAGAAATTTTGAAAGGCTTAACTTTTCATTCCTTGAATGCTTTCCTTCAAAAATTATGTGAAGGCTAGTTGGCCAACCTCATCATCTTTCTCAAAATGAGCCTCATTAAAAAGTATCGTATGCATGGGTATCATGCCTTTTTGAAAGCATAAACATTTCTGAGCCCTTTATTATCAAAGCATCCAAAGCAACTTGCAGTTCTCAAACTGAAATCCATTCCCCATTTGCTCTTCAAGACTTCTAAGATTTAGCCAGCAATGGATGACCCACGAGACATGATGAGACTTCTTCCATATATATCTATTTACACACACACACATGTTTATGTGTATGGATTTTTTTTCTTTTTATCTAAGTTTCATTGTAGAATCAGCTGCAAATCATTGGAGTTTGAGAAAACAAACACACTCCCTAGACTTTCTCCCAAAGAGAAGAAGGAAAACAAAGGCCATTTCTATAAGCTGTGGTGTAATGCAATAAACAAGGTCATGGAGCTGAGGAAGTGCTTTGTAAACTGTGAGGAGTCACATAGATGAAGGAGGTGTTTTTATCCGTAAGAAGAATCCTGCTCCTAAACTTGGCTCAGCCCCAAAGTAGTTGTCCATCTGAGGGCAAGGTTCACTAACTTCCTGGACCTGTGTTTTTGAATCTGTCAAATGAGAATTCAACTGGCTAGAACATAGTTGATTTCCACTGTATGCCTTCAATGATCTTGGGCAGCCTAACAGGCTAGCTTTGATTATCTGTGGGTAGATGGGGGAATGATAGTGAATAACTTCTTATGTTATGTGGTGAGTATATTGTTATGGGTATTGCTCTATTGGAAATTAGTTTCATTCAGGTTAAAATAACCATCCTTTACTGTGCCTTTAATGTGCTAAGCCTGTTATACCTTATTACTTCATTTTAATCTTTAGTGACCTGCCCTTTACATATGAAGAAACCAAAGCTCAGGAACACTAAATTCATCCAAAGTTAAACTCATCTTCTATTATTAATAGTATTATTAGGAACAAGTGTATATGAATATGTAGCAAAAGATTTTGCAGTGGGTGAAACAAAAACATATTCCATTATAGAACAAAAATTTTAACAGTAGAAAACCATAAGAAATTCTAAGTGGGGAATTTATAATATTGCCTTCTTAAGAAATAAAAGTTTGCTTGAATCCACTGGAAATTTTTAAGTGTGATAGGTCAACTAGCTAGTGAGAAAATGAATAAAAACCATATTTGTTTTGGGGGGTAAAAAGACTATAGAATTCCCACACAAAAAGTTATTTTAAAATGGGCAAAATGTAATCAGCCATTTCATAGGAGGAACACATGTGAATAAGTGTAGAAAAAGGTGTGCAATTTCATTAGCAGTCAGAAAAATGCAAATAAAGCCACAACGCGATACCATTTTGCACCCACTAAAACAGTATTGAAAAGTTGGAACAATAATGAGGTTTGTGGAATATGTGACTTAACAGTCTTTCTTCTCAATTAGTATTCAAGTATAAATTGATAAAATTATTTGGAAAGCAGTTTGGTCTTCTCTTGTAAAATTCAATGTTCACATATTCTGTGACTTCGCAATTTCACTTATATCTATGTAGACCCCAAAGAAGCTCTCACATTTATCTTCCAGGAGACATGGAGAACAATGTTCAAAGCAACACTGTTTGTAAGATCAAAAACCTAGAAGTAACTCAAATGCCTGTCAGTAGGAGTTGATGAGTCAATGAGAGTGTGTCCATACAGTGGAATATTATGCAGCAGCAAAAATTAATTGACTATATATCTTTATGCACAGTATGGGTGAATTCTAGAAATGTTTATGCTGCAACAGATTTTCTGATATATTCTGTCTTTTAGCATAATGAATATGATGAAATTTAAGGTCACTCAATATTTTAGACATCTGGAGTTTTAATGTGTATTTTTTTGTAGTTGACGAAAACAGAAAATGACATGTGGTTGGTAATTGTGCCTGTGCCTGGCTGGTGAATAGAATGTGGCACAACACAGAATTCTTGGTAGAGAAGAAAATATCAAGGTAATATGGCATCAGCAAAATGAACCACAGCACTCAGTTGAGGAGAGAGTCTTCATCAGAAAAGAACCATTTCTTTAAGATGCCTGGGTGGCTCAGTCAATTAAGCATCCACCTCTTAATTTCAGCTTAGGTCATGATCTCACAATTTTTGGGATAGGCTCTGAACTAACAGTGCTTGGGATTCTCTCCCTCTCTCTCTGACCCTCCCCCCATCTCCAAATAAAAACTTAAAGAAAATAAGCATTTTTTGAAGACTGATGTTTTATTATATAACTCTCGTATATTAAGCTGTATGTTTCCTTTAAGGTATTATTTTTATTTATTTATTCTTACTGAATTATAGTTCGCATACAGTGTTCTGCTACTTTCAGGTGTACAACATAGTGCTTCATCAGTTCCATACATTTCTCAGTGCTCACTGGGATAAGTGTAATCACATCTGTCACCATGCCATGCTATTACAGTGTTATTGACTGTATTCCTCTTGCTGTAATTTTCATCCTCATGATTTATTTATTTTATATCTGGAAGTTTATATGTCTTAATCCTCTTCACCTATTTATTTTAGCAAAGAATCGTGCATTAAATTGGCATATCTTTTAAACATTATACCCAGTTGGCTTTTTATACAAAAAGAAAGAAAGAAAGAAAATCATTGTCAACATAATTATAAATCTTTAGTCAGAGTATTTTTCAATTTCAGTTGTTTTATTTTTAATGCTTTTTAAATGTGAATAGGAAACATTAAACCATCCTTTCTTGAACTAATCTCCTATCGCTGCAGTTCTCCCACTTCAGCGTGCATTAGAGTCATCTGAAGGACTTATTAAAACACAGATCACTGGGCCCCATCCACAGAGTATCTGATGCAGTAGCTCTGAGGTGGGGCCTGTGAATTTGTATTTCTAACAAATTCCCACGTGATGCTGATGCTTTTGGTTTGGGGACCACAATTTAAGAACCAATGCCCATAAGTTTTTGGATTCAGATACTACTTGGCTCCTTTCTTAGAGTCTGCAGGTCATGGGTTACATGGGAGGTCATGCAGCCTGACTTCTACCTGCTGGGGGGCTCAGGCTGTCCTGTCCATGCTGTCATTGTGTATATAGAAGGAGGTTGGGTCCAGTGATCTTTAAGTCATTTCTCTTTCAGGGTTAGTTCCAGAAGTCAGTGAATTTTCTTATCTTTTGGTATTAGCTGACACATCGTTTGCCAATATGAGTTCATAGAAACTTTGTCAACATCTAATGAGCAGGGGCTCCTGGGTGGCTCTGTCAGAGAAGCATCCAACTCTTGGTTTTGGATCAGGTTATGATCATGGTTCATGGGTTCAAGCCCCACGTCAGGCTCTGCACTGACAGCACAGCAACTGCCTGGGATTCTGTTTCCCTCTCCCTCTGCCACTCCCCTTCTTGCTCTCTCTCTCTGTCTCTCTCTCTGTCTCTAAAAAAATAAGTCAACATTAAAAAAAATCTAATTAGCTTGTGAAAATCTCTATCCATGATAAAATTCCATATTGAGATTTTTTTTAAGTTTTGATCAACATAAGTGGTACATATTTGCAAAAATACACTTAAACATTTATTAAAGGACAACTTTAAATTTTGGGAGAAAGCTAGGCAATACATTATTTGTGATGTCGGAGTTCAGCCTAACAACATGTCAAGTACTTTTACTTTGATTCTGACAGCAATTCTTTTTTTTTTTTAATTTTTTTTAACGTTTTTATTTATTTTTGAGACAGAGACAGAGCATGAACGGGGGAGGGGCAGAGAGAGAGGGAGACACAGAATCAGAAGCAGGCTCCAGGCTCTGAGCCATCAGCCCAGAGCCCGACGCAGGGCTTGAACTCACAGACTGTGAGATCCTGACCTGAGCCGAAGTCGGACGCTTAACTGACTGAGCCACCCAGGCGCCCCATTGACAGCAATTCTTAATACTGAACATAAATGCTAATGAGCCCAGGTTCAAGAATTTGTCTGGACCACAGAGATGAGCCCTGACTTGCCAACCAGATTCTAGCACAGTAGTGTAGATAACCTGAAGAGAACAATCTGGTGACAACTTTTGTAGCCTGGCTTCACTCCCCTTTGTGTTTGTTAATATAAATGAACCTGGAGGCATGAGTTTCTTACTGGGATAGAGTTACTCTGGAGGGGAAAAAAAAAAGGTATGTAGTTGAAATAATGTATTTGGGATGTTTTTACAAAGAGTTTATATTACTTCACAAACATGCTCCCTAAGCATCCATTAACATCTTTATATTTATAGATGCCATCCAGAGAAGATGAACTATTGGGTCCTTACATAGGTGTGATAAACGGCTGCATACACAGTGATGAGAATGCAAGCTAGACCTTTAGCCATTTATTTCTGGCTTTATTGCTTGGAAGTTTCAGCCAACAATCTTTCTAATGTCTTTTAGTGATTAAAAGTGTCTTCAGGGGACTAAAGATGATTTGAGGCTATAGAGTTCAGAATACTGATTCTTCTTTAACTGTATTTCATGCTCCTTCATTAATTTTGGTAATAGGTTTGATAAACTCACTGCACAGTTGACATGGAACATTTTATATGACTCTTACACTGCTTGCAGACACAATTTCAAAATTATTAAAATAGAAAATATTTTGTCCAATGAGTAGGAATTCTCTCCAGAGGAGTGACAAAAAAAATGCTTTTTTTAAAAAAATAACTAATGTGCAAGAAAAAATATATAGCAAAATTTTTTAAAAATATATATTTAAAATATATATCAATTTTTTTGTATATCAGGCACCCCAAAGTATAAAAGAAAACACCATAATTCAGTGAGTTGCCTTTTGAGCCACTAATTGGTTCAGAAAAAGGTGTTAAAAAATTAAGAATGGATTCAGTATATCTACATCAGATTTGTCAAACAGCCCCAAATCGTTTCTTCTCAGGTGGGCAGTCCGCTACTTTTCTTCCCACTTTAGGCATGATTTAACTCAGCACCCTGGAAAAATGAAAAACATTCTTTTGGTTCCTGGCATCACCTATGAAACAGATTTGGAGTTCATTTCCCTGTACATTAAAAAATTTTTTTTAATGTTTTTATTTATTTATTTTTGAGAGAGAGAGAAACAGAGTGTGAGTGGGGGAGGAGCAGAGAGAGGGAGCCACAGAATCTGAAGAAGGCTCCAAGTTTTGAGCTGTTAGCACAGAGCCCGACACAGGGTTCGAACTCAACAACTGTAAGATCATGACCTGAGCTGAAGTCAGACCTGAGCCAAAGTCAGACCTGAGCCGACGTCAGATGCTTCACCGAGTGAGCCACCCAGGTGCCCCTATTTCCCTGCGCATTTTAACCTAAAGTCACTTTCACCACAGAGGGGATGCGCATGTGTGTGTATGTGTATGTATCTGTGTTGTGTATATGTGCTGTTCATATATGTGTATAAGTCTTTGCAGAAGGCCTGACCTCTGCAGTAGACTGAACCAACACAAAGCAGCATCTGTAGATTTCTATAGTTTAGTGTATATGGCAGGTGTCATACTAATCACCCTGTTAAGCAGACAGAGCGCCCCATCTTTTCCAAATAAAGTCTAGATCTCTATTAGGACCAAGGAGGGAAGAAAATATGTAAAAATAAAGTTTCCAATTGTCATTACTTCCAGTATTAGCTTTTCTCTTTAGCCATCCTCATTGATCATGTCCTCAGCTTATGAGTGAGATACAGATGAATTTTCTAAGCTGGTGTGCACTACTGAGGATGTGAGCTTTCAGCTCAGCATTAGGAAGTTTAATCACAGGTCCCTGATTCACATGAAGACATATATACAAATCCAAACCCTGTAGAAATTAATTAAGAACTTCAAGCAAGGTTTTAAAAAAAGGTAGTCATACCATTGCAAACAGGTCACTGTGCACTTGTACATCTGTGTGTTAGGAGCTCATGTTGATTACTGACTGTCTGTACCCAAATTTTAAAAATATCAACTTCATAGATTTGTATTTAGGAATATTTGCCATGATCTGAAGGGGAAAAAAAAAGAAAACCTATCTCTCGTAGAACAGTGGTGGAGGTTCTCTCCACTCACGTTTTGTGAGTTGGGCACCTGCTGATGCTATTTCCCACACTTTATGATTGTTTGAGTCTGTGTTAGCACCCTCTTCCAGTCATGCCATCATCATCAATTTCGGAGCACTCCAGAACTTTCTTCACTGATATCATGGGGGCTTCACTTATGGGGAGCACCCATACAAGATTTTCCCTACTGTTGGACTTGGGTTAACTTTTCATCACTACCGCTAATTATATAAAATTAAGATGTGTTTTCATGAACCTTGGTGCATAACATTTTCTCACTTACTCCTCCAGAAAAAATTCCTTTACTGTATCGCATGGCATTCTACCTTTACAAAAAATTTTTACACTGTATTTATATTAGATTATGAGTAAATAATACGGTTCAAACTAAATATAGTTGAATTATTTATAAGTTACTTAGGCTCTCATAGTTTGTAATGCTTTCAACAGTCTATTCCAAGCACTCTTTTAACAATTTCTTCTTCCTTGTTTTGGAAATCTCTTCTCGTGGTACCAACTTCTGGCATTCCAACTCTTTTTATTATCTCTTTATATATCTACCCCAAAGTGTTGACATGCATATGAGTGTTGTCTGAAACCCCAGGCCCTTAGAATATTAGGAAACTTGGCTTGGCCCCTAAATCACCACCATCTGGATCTGAGATATTGCTTAAGCACTCACTTTAGTTTAAATAGTAAATAAGCTTAAAAATATTTTTTCACATGCAATTTTGGGTCACTGTTAAATCACATTGTTTTTGAATACAGGGTGATGATATTTGCTTTCACTTACATTGGAACCATTTTTTTAAATTAAAGCTTATTTATTTATTTTGTGAAAGAGAGAGAGTGAGTGAGTTGAGGAGGGACAGAGAGAGATGGAGAGAGAGAGAGAGAGAGAGAGAGAGAGAGAGAGAGAGAGAGAGAGAGAGAATCCCAAGCTCCATGCTGTCAGCACAGAGCCTGACATGGGGCTCAGTCTCTCCACTGTCAGATCATGACCTGAGCCAAAATAGTCAGATGCTTAACCGACTGAGCCATCCAGGTGCCCCCATGGGATCACTATTTTTATGCAAAATCATTTACTGCTTGGGTAAAGAGAATTTGAAAGTTACTAACCCATTTTTGTATTTTAAGTTAGGTGAGAATTTCATTTAAAATGGACTCCAATTAAATGGCTTCCTAATCTTCCTCAGTCACAGTTACATTATCAGTAATTGAGAAGGAGAGGGAGTAAAAAAGAAAAAGAAAACAACTAGAAATCTCTTGCTCAATAGGTTTCACTTTGTAAAAGCAAAACACCTCACTCAGCATTTTCTACACTCAGGACTGCTAAGTCATATTTCCCTCATCTCTAGAAACACAAGCAGCATCACAGGCATCCATCAGTTAAGAGCTAATTTGATCTGACATGACTCAGCCAATGAGACCTGGGATTCTCTAAAGTAGAGGAGAGGTGACAGTTGTGAATAAATATAGAGTCATTTGAGGCATATAGGTTTTCTTAGGAACCTCATCTCACACAGTGGATGGGCAGCATTGATACCATTACTTTTTAATTATTTCCCCCAGTAGACAGGTGTCACCTTTTAGTCTCAAATAACTCTGGATTCCATAGCCTTTCTCCTGACAGTCTTATCTTGCAGAAGTATTTGTATAGTTTAATGGACTTTTTAATACTTCAACTGTTTTCTTTGCTTCTCTTAATCTAATTACTTATTATTTGCTACCAATGAGCACTTGTGCTTATAAACTCAATCCCTATGTGCTTGTCTGCTGCCACTCCCATCTTTGTCAAAGTTTCATTTCATTTTGCCGTTTGTGTGTGTGGTTTTTATGATGACTCATATGCTCTCCAATTACATGCTGATTATAGATTATCAGGGACCTAGGAAGACTCTAAGTGAATTCAATCTATGGAAATTATGGTTTAAAATAGATGAAGTTTTCCTGCCCACAATATGAAGAAAATCACATGGCAAATGATAGAAACACTTCTGCACTCAGTTTTCTTATTGAAGTTTGAGGGACAGAAATACAAGAAATTAGCAGTGAACCAGTGTTAGTGTGACCAACATAAAAAAGATATATAAATTATTAATTTTTTAAAAATCTGACAGCACATCCTGACTACATTTCAACTGCCAATTGGGGGTGCCTGTGTGGCTTAGTTGGTTAAGTGTCTTACTCTTGATTTTGGCTCAGATCATGATCTCATCATTATGAGATTGAGCCATGCAACAGGCTCTGCACTGGGCAAGGAGCTGGCTTAAGATCTCCCCTACTCTGCATGCATGCATACACACTCTCTCTCAAAAAACAAAAAATAAATAAAACACACACACACACACACACACACACACACACACAGAAGTGTCTATTGGATTCTATTTAATCATATCATACAAAGAATATACTCTATCAACTCTTTTCTATATAACATTCATTAAAAGCATAACCACACAACTACAAAGGAAGAGGGAAGCATAACTAAATGAGTATAATTAAAATATTATGGATTATGGTAGGTATGAAGCGTACTGGAAGAGGCCAGCGTCTAGAATGTCCTTGGTGAGGGCTTCAGACTAGGAGGAGGCAACCTCTCCAGAAGAATGTTTGAAGAGGCTAATATGATGACTATTGGACATAGGAAGTGTAGCTGAAAATAACATTATTATTGATTTAAATCTGTATACTTAAAAGTCATCCAACCCCTCCCAAGACATAGTAATTTCTCCACATGCACATTATTTACCATCTAGGTAAATGCTTTACTGCCCAAGCAAACAAAATATAATAATGTCAGAAGGGGTTCTTCTTTATAGACATTGAATAAACTATCTGAGGACAGTCACATATAAATGTAAATGTGACTGTCATTAACCGAGAGGAAAACCCTTCTCTTTCCAAGCACCCAGTCAGCATCATATTCGCTCTTAAATTGAATCAGGAAAATTTACCTAGAATTGGAAAATTCCAATTGGAAATAGATATTTGAAGAAAGCCTAAAGTTGAAAAAGAAAAATCATGATAAACATAAAACTTGACCCCAGAGGAAGCAGAGATGTTTTAGGGAACAGAAAATATCTTTAAATACATTTAATGACTACCCTCAGGAAGCCCCCCAAAAAAGATCAGTTCTAAAAAGATCAAGACTCTTTTTAAAAGAAACACTTCAGAAAAATAAGAAGGAATTATTAGAAATTCTTAAAACATGGTAATAAAATTAAGAGTTTGTCAATACAAGTATGGAATGGAAAATTAAGAAAATATGGTAGCTCATAAAAAGAATAAGAAAGGAAATGTGAGAGATAAGATAAACTTTTTTTAATCCCGAAGGTGCAATTATTTATTATTTAATTCCTTTAGAAAGAGTTAGTAGACAAAATTGAGTGCACAAAATTGTAAAAGATGTGTTTTTGAAGATTTTAACTGGAGCATCAGTTTTCAAGATAATTTAAGCCATTTAAAAAATTTCCTACATTCCTACTGACTTCTGTTTGTTAGTCAATGACTAAAATTTTTAGGATATCCTGCTATGGTTACTGATTAGTTTCTTTCTCCTTGTGCTCTGAAATTTTACACTAATTAGGTATATGCAAACTTAAATTTTTTGTATCTTTTTTTATATAACTTTAATTATTATTGAAACTCGCTTGTTTTCCTCTGGTATTAGCTTTTCCTCAAAGTCAATATGCCTGATAGTAATATGGCTACATGGCTTTCTTTTTTTTTTAATTGAGTTTTTAAATTTTTCAGATAATTATAGATTAACATGTAGTTGTAAGACTTCAGAGAGCTCATACACCCTCTTTCCTCATGTTACCCAACGATAAGATCTTACAAAACTATTTGTACAAAACTAAAGTGCAATATCTCTACTGATACAGACTTAGCCAAGGTACAGAATAGTTATAATTCTAGGGCACCTGGGTGGCTCAGTCAGTTAAGCAGAATAGTTATAATTCTGCCTATATGAAAGTCTTTTGGTTATTGTTTGCAAGGTATTTTTTTCTATTCCTTCTTACTTCAAAGTTTCCATGGGTTAATGTTTTATATATACCTCATAAATAGCATATAGTTGGATTATAAAGACAGTTTGTCTTTCTAGCTTTAATAGTTTTATTGAGATATAAATGATAAACAATATAGTGCACAATATACACATTTAAAGTATGTAGCCTTCTGAATTCAGACATATATGCACACGTATGAAATGAGTAACGCAAAGGTAATGAACATTTCTGACATGGTCAGAAGTTTTCTTCCTAATCTGTTTTTATTTTTGTTTGATCCTCAGACAACCACTGATCTGTTTTCTGTCACTGTAAATTAGTTTGGACCTTAAGATTTTATATATAAGAAATGATTTTTTATAAAAGAAATCTTACATTATGCAATTTCTTTTATCTAGCTTCTTTCACTCAGCATAAATATTTTGAGACTCATACAAGTTGTTGCATGCAGTTGTCCCTTGGAGTCTATTGCATGGATATACCACATTGTGTTTATTCATTTACCTACTGAGAAATATTTGAGTTATTTTCTGTTTAGAGCTGTTGACAAATACAGCTCCTACAAACATTCAGCCACAAATCTTTCTGTGTACACATGTTTCTTTTCTCTTGGAAAATAACTGGGAGTGGAATGGCTGGGTCCTGTGGTAGTTGTAAATTTAACTTCTTAAGAAACTGCCAAACCTCGCTCCAAATTGGTCATGCCATCTTACATTCCAACCAGAACGTCTGAGTGTCATTTTTTCCACATCCTTGTCAAAACTTGGAATGGTCAGGCTTTTTAATTTTAAAATGTTTAATTTTAAAATGTTTAAAATGTTGTCAGTGGTATCACACTGTGGAGTTATTCTGCGTGTCTTTATTACTGATGTTGATTTTTATATTACTTATTGCTAATTTATACATATTCTTGGTGAACTGTCCAAGTATTTTGCCCATTTAAAAATGAGTTTCAGATTTTAAAATTGTTTTTTAATGGATTTTCTTACTGAATTTTGTGAGCTTATTATAGATAGAATCCTTTATCAGATATAGAACTTGAAAATACTTCCTTTTTCGTCTCTGCCTCATATTTTCATTCCTTTAAAAAGCAAATATTTTTAACTTTGAAGTTTCCTTTATCATATATTTCTTTTATGGGCCTTGTTTTTGGTGTCATAATTAAGAAATCTTTGCCAGAACCAGGTCACAAAGATTCTCTGCTGTTTTCTTTTAGGTTTTACATTTAGTTCTATGATCCATTTTGAGTAGATTTTTATATATTGAAGATATGGATTGAAGTTAATTGCTTATAGCCAGTAGATCCAGTACCATATGTTAAAAGGCTATCCTTTCTCTGTTAAATTTCTGTTGTACCTTTTAAGAAAATCAGTTGTCTATATAGGTGTGGAACTATTTCTGGAAACTTCATTTACATGCACTGATGTATTTTCTTTCTTGACGCAGATACCACACTGTCTAGATTGCCAGAGTTTTATAGTATGTCTTAAAATCAGGTAAAAGTAGTTCTTCCAACTATTTGTTTTTGAAAATTGTTTTGAATAATTGTAGGGCCTTTGAATTTCTAGATGAATTTTAGAATGAACTCTTTAAACTCTATAAAATGTCTTGCCAAAGTTTTTATTAGGATCACATTAAACATGGATAAATTTGGAAAGAATTTATATTTAACAATATTGAGTCTTCTGAACTCAGAATATGGTGTATCAATGTTTTGTAGTTACTAATGTAAAGATCTTGAGCATTCTTTTGTCAGATTTATTCCACAGTGTTTCATACCCTTAATGTATTATAATTGATGTTATCTTTTCATTTCGATTTTTGTTTGTTGTTAAAATGTATAAATACAGCTGCCTTTTTTAATATGAATCTTGCATCCTGTAACATTTACCAATCACTTATTAGTTCCAGTAGCTTTTTTTAAATATATATATAATGTCAATTCTAATGGATTTTCTGCATAGGAATCCTGTTGTGTGTGGCAATTCAGAGGTAGAATGTAGCATTCTTGAAATAGTGGATGTCTTTAAACATGCAGACCTGAAATAGAGTCAGATAGAGCAGTGTGGTTTATGGGGCAGTATCTCCATTAACCTAAAACGTGGTATGTATAAGGTGGTATGGTAGTAGGAAAGTCAGGTTAGGATCAGTTTTCAGAAGGTCTTGACTACCAACCTAAGAAGGATATGTCACAAATATACCTTTAAAAAATGAATAAATGACAAAAAAAATTTAAAAAGTAAAAAAAAAGAGGGGCACGTGGGTGGCTTAGTTGATAAAGCCTCTGACTCTTGATTTTGTCCCAGATCATGATCTCTAGAGCTGTGAGATCAAGCGCCATATTGGCCTCCAAGCTGAGCGCCTGCTTAAGATTCTCTCTTCCTCGTTCTCTGCCTACCCCCTGCTCACACGCTGTCTCTCTATCATTCTGTCTCTCTCAAAAAACAAACAAAAAGAATAAAGAAAAAATAAATAAATTTAGGCAATTCAAGTCTGTGATCTCTTGAATATTGTTTTGGGCTACTGGAGATGACCATGGTGGATTAAATGATTTCTAAAATGAGTAAACAGGAAAAAAAAAGTTATTACTCATGATCCTACTGACAGGAATGGAAACGTTTCATTTATTATTAAACTGCAACTTCCTTGACACTGATGATCTATCACAGGGATAGGGTCCGCTATGAAATAAAGTGACATAGAAATAAATAAACCATTGCTCATCTGTCCTAGTTACTTTTACTCACCTGGAGTTCTAGTCAGATAATGACTGATGGGCATTACTTTTGACCTTGCCATGTTTCTATAAAGAAATATCATGGACTTGTGAATTATTATTTTCAAATTGCACTTTAGTCTCTGTCCTCTGCCCCCCCCCCACCACACACATTATTACCTTCTACATGGATGGAAATATAAACTTATTGGCACATAAAAGGCAATTTGAACATGTGAAATCATGACACTGGACCACAGTTTCTACTCTGTATCCATTTGGTATATGTCACATATTATGTTTGTCTGTAACACATTATTGTTTTTATCACTGTCACAGAAGGAAAACACGCTTAGTTTTTATTCTTAGGTCTAAAGAACTTCTGATATTTTCCCCTCAGGAAAAACGTTCTTTCTGTGTTTTGCATTTCAGGAGTGGGTCAGAAATCTCAAGTACTTTAGAGAAGTGATTCTTTGGGTGAGAGCCAGGTCAGAGTTTGTATACTCTCGTTGTCCTTCCCATATCTGCAGCATCTGCTTATAGAGGTCAAATTATTATCATGCTATGAAGATTGTGTTTGGCTTGTATGCAGTGGTTAGAATGGCTTTGTTTTGAAATGTAAACAGGTTTTTTGTTTTGTTTTGTTTTGGTTTGGTTTGGTTTTTTTTTTTTGCATTTATGAGCATCCTGCTCTGTAATCACATTTCTTCCCTCTAGGCCCTGCTGTTGCTGCTATTATTGACCAACTTTTTTTTGGAATATATGCCAAGTATTGTGAAAATGATTTTACATCTCTCTTCCTTATACGTTGCTGTGTAATAAGTTACACTAAATTTTAGCAGCTGAAAACAATGAAATTTATTTTGTCTTGTAATTTCTGAGGGTCAGGGATCTGGGAGACATTTAGTTGGCTAGTTCTGGCTCCAGATCTCTCTTGTAGTTGGAATAAAGCACTCAGTCAGCATTGTGGTCATTTAAAGGCCAGAGGGTCTGTTTCCAAGCTCACGTACATAACTGGGTATCTGATTTAAGCCCCCAAAACTTTATTAGGTATTTACTATTAATGTTCTCATATAACAAATGAGGAGACTGAGGCCTAATGAGGAATTCAACTCAAGTCTAATCCCATTATATTTAGTTTTATCAACTATGACTAAATTTCCTGGTGAATGGAAAATAATTTTGGGGTGTTAATAATAATTACTTCCTTCATTAGAGAAAACAAAATCTAAGTTTACTTTAAAGGGGGACCCAGGTCCTTCACTCATCTGGAAAAAATTATTTGGATGCTGTTGTGTTTTTAATTTTCACATTTATTCATATTATTGTGAATCCATACATGAGGTGTTCAGGATCAAAGACAGATTTCTTAGTAAGTACTTCATGGTACGTAATAAATGAGTTATTCTCCCTATGCCTTATTCCCGACCCCTGGAGTGACAAGATAAGAGCCAAGTCACTTGTCTTACCCTGGTGGCCAGACTCATCCATAGGCAAGAAAGGAGAAAATTACTTTTCTCTGCTTACAAAGTGGGGGGAGACAGATGTCTCTTTATCTCCTAAAAGGATCTCCTTCTTGCTCTGGCCCTTTGGTATGTAAATGAAAGCTCTCTAGAAACCAGAGGTGGTTTCCAGAGACTGCCTAACTCTTTCTTGAAACAAAACATCTAGAAAGATAGCAGTTCCAGTCTTCACGGCACATTGAAGGGTTAACATAGGAACCTAGTCTAGGTTGTAGCCATCAGCCTTCTTGTCAAGATAAGAGTTTTATTATCCTTTTGAGTCAGAGCAATTTACTAGACAAATGGCTACAGAACTAAATCTCACAGTATCTGAAGTCTCAGGGGGCTAGAGCTTTTTACTAGAAGGCTGAGAAAGTAAAGGCAATTTTATTTCTCCACAGGGACCTACTGAGAGGCTGGGGGGGCCTCTCTCACTTCTGAACAACTTTGTTTTCTCCCCCCATGTCTTTCTAATGAAAGCTTTCTGAAAGGACTTATAGACTTGTTCTTACCTATTACTTTACATATAAGAACTAATTATTTGTCTGTGCCAGGTGCATCATTTATCATCACAGCACTCCACACAAATTTTGCACATTAGTCACCTAAGTATCTGTGTTATTAATTAATTAAGATGATTAATGACAGCTCTAGAGTGATTTCCACATCTATAACTTTCTGCATTCATCCCATCTTATAAACAATAGCAATAATAATGGGAAATATTTACTTACCACTTCCTAGGTGTCAGACGCTGTTCCAGGTGTGTTACACAAGTTAATTTAATGTTAATAATCACAAAATAACCTAAGTAATGGCTCATTATTATTCCTACAACAGGTAAGGTAGAAAGTGTACGTATCTTGGCCAGGGTGAAGCACTGAGAAGTTACAGAGCTGAGATTTCGACCAGGCATTTGGCTCCACATTGCAAGTTCTTAACCATTGTATGAATTCGCTGTGGTTCATTATTTTATGAACAGACAGTTATTTTCTACCTTCTATAAGCCAAGCACTGTTTTAGGCACTGTGAATCCATCACTGAACAAAATATTGACAGTCTTTGCATTCATAGAGCTTATTTCCTGGGTTAATGCCAGGTGGTCAAGTAAGAAAATAAAACTAAACAAATAAACAAATGTAGATATAATATTAGATTGGTAAGTACTGTGGGAAAAATTAAACAGAGTAGGAAAATTGAGTCTAAAAGGAACTGCTATTTCAGAGTTGTGAAGGACGATATTATTTTGTAATATCAATGCTACCCGAACTGAATAATATGATAAATTTAGTCCATCAAGAACACTTTTTTCTTTCTTTAAAATAAATTTATTTGTTTTGAGAGAGGGAGAGAGAGAGCAGGGGAGGGGCAGAGAGAGAGGGAGAGAGAAGATGCCAAACAAGCTCGGCACTGTCAGCACAGAGCCTGACATGGGGCTTGATCTCACAAAGCATGGTATCATGACGTGAGTTGAAATCAAGAGTCAGAGATACTTAACTGACTGAGCCACCCAGACACCCCCATCAAGAACATTTTTAAACAAAGTGAAGAATAGAACAAAGTCAATTTCAAAAGAAGATACCAGAGTTCATTGCATAAAGTAAACATATTTTTCATAAGATATTTCCTTTACTTTGTATACACGTTTGTGTGTACTGAGTCATAAAGTCAGTCATGTTTCTTTCCGTGTGTCATTTAAAAAAGTGATTTTGTTGTTGTTGTTTGACATCCTGGAGAACCATCAAGGAGGCCACTGAGGCTGGTGGTCAGGGACTAGGAGAAAGTGGGTGGAAATGAAATCAGAGGTGGACATGTCCTAGAACACCTGCAAGCTCTATATGCCATGGTACAATTTTTGGCTTTATTATAAGTGCAATGGGAAGCCATTTGAGAGTTTTGACCAGAGTAGCCATGATCTGATTTACATCTAGAATAGTCATTTTGGCCATTGTATTGATATAGATTGTATGGGAGCAAGGACTGAGCCAAAATAAAATGGAACACAGTTTCACACAGTTGAAGGATAGAAATGGGATAGAGAATTTCTGATTCTTAGAATCACAGAAATAGAATTTTAGACTGAAGGTAACCTAAACATTATTTATCTAGCCTCCAATTCTCCTATCCAAATGTTTTTCCTACAAACAACTCTATTTTTACATCACTTTAAAAGATGAAGGTGTTCTGGGGTGCCTGGGTAGCTTAGTCAGTTGAGCATACAACCCTTGATTTTGGCTCAGGTCATGATCCCAGGGATTGAGCCCTGTGTCAGGCCCTGCACTGACCATGGAGCCTGTTGAAGGTTTATTCTCTCTCTCTCTCTCTCTCTCTCTCTCTCTCTCTCTCTCTCTCTCTCTCTCTCTCTCTTTCTCCCCTTCAGCCCCTTTCCCCCACTCGTGCTCTTGATTTCAAAATGAAAGGGAAGGGAAGGGAAGGGAAGGGAAGGGAAGGGAAGGGAAGGGAAGGGAAGGGAAGGGAAGGGGAAGGTAGATATAGATAGATAGATAGATAGATAGATAGATAGATAGATAGATAGATAGATAAACGTGTTCTGTTTCAACTACAGAAAGGGAAACCCCACAATAGTAATAAAGTACTAAGCCCTGAATCAGGATCGTAGTTGCAAAGGGAGAAAATTTATGAGTATTACTGATGTATTTTTTCTTTTATCTTTAAAGAGCATATGACCACAAGAAGCACCCATTCATCTGAATGTCTATTAGACAAGGTATTCCTTGTCTTAATAAAAGACAAAGGCATCATTTGACTTCTAACATTCAAAAACAGAATCTTGCAAATAGACTAGTTTACTGTAAAGGAATTGTTTAAAATTCCTTAATTTCTTGATTTGGTATGTCAGAAGATATGGTAGGCAAGCAAAGCAGAGGAAATTAGGAAAGACCACTCTTGTGGTTATGGCAGAGAAAGAAAAAGGGAAAGAACAAGGAACATGAACTCCTGTCTCAAATGCCCATGATCCAGATTTTGGTCCAGAGAGGAAGAGATGTGTTAGATAAGCGAAGATGACTTACCACACACTAAACACACCACATGCCCACACACACACCATGCACACACCAGACACCACACATCTACACGTACCTCACACACATACCACACACACTCACATACTACACTCATACACCACACACATACACACCCCCACCACACACACGGTCTTGAAGTCCCTGGAAAAAAGGCTCTATCATAGGCTGCTGCTGTTCCAGGCCAGGTCACGGCCACATCAAGCAAAACAGAGAGATTGGGCATAAGTAGAGACTTCCCATCACACACAGATGTGACCCAGAAGCAGCTGAGAGTCTGGCTGTGGCACTTACACTGGAGTGTTGATGAATTAGAGTGAGGTGCGATGATGGTGACAGGATGGACCTCTGTGGGGCCATTGGAAACCCCAGGCAGAATTCAGAAGTGTCTCTGGCCCCAATGGGAACTGAGACTGAGGGTGACAAGTAACGACTACCAAGACCTGACTAAAACAGAGAGCCCAGATTAGGATTGGAGGACGATTGTCCAGCAGGAGAAGCACATCCAAGTGAACCCTCATCCCCAAAACCAGAGAATGCTAAGGGTATCATAAGCAGGGCTTAGGACCTTCTGTACCTCTCTCAAACCATCCTGTAGTGTCGGTGAAGAAAATTCTCAGAGAATCCAAGAATTTTTATGTAAAAGAGTCTGAACATTGGTGTGTTAAGTTACTTTTAAATTAATAGGCCAAACTAAGCTTGGACTAGTTATAGATTGGTGTTTGTCCTCACTAACAGGAAGGTAATGGCTCAGGGAGAAGTCACCAGAATGTTTACTGGCAAAATAAAGTGAATTTTATCTGTATACACAAGGTGCAGTGTAAGTTAAATATTATAAAAGTCTTATACAGTTTGTTACTGTTATTGGATGTCTATGATTTTTTTAAATATTTATTTGTTTTTGAAGCAGGGTCGGGGGAGAGGCAGAGAGAGGAGACAGAATCCAAAGCAGGCTCCAAGCTCTGAGCTCTCAGCACAGAGCCTGATGCGGGGCTCAAACTCACCAGCTGTGAGATCATGACCTGAGCCAAAGTCGGATGCCCAACCGACTGAGCCACCCAGTCACCCCGGATGTCTATAATATATATGCTTGGCCTAACTTAAATACCACACCCCATTGCTTATTTAACAATAAAAATACAGAAAAAAAGATGCCATTATAACCCAAGAAGGTAGGAATGCCTACCTGGCCTCTTGGGGATACTTTGAGTTAGATAAATAAATAGGCTTAGGCATGGGGACAAGGGGCAGAGGGTTAAAATAAGTACATCTTCAGACCCAGATATTCGGAACGGTATCACATACATATCTGGGAACATCTGAAGCGGGAGAAGGTTAAGAAGAGTTATTAGGAGCCTTCCACATGCCAGGGATGCCAAACGAAAGTAGCGTGGAGGTCTGGAGGGATGGGGTGTTCTGGGGGAGACATCAGTCATTAGTGACAGTTCCAAGTCTTCACAGAAGCACATGGTAGAAAATGGTGCTGGCGGTTCCCCAAAATGGCCTTCTAGCACCATAGTCTAAGACTGGGTCTTTGCATCAGTGGAAAATGGAACCACCCTGAAAAACTACATTTTTCTTATCTTTAGGAAAGCACATTTGAGCAGGCCACACATGATTTTAGAATTGCTACTTGCCCCTGGATCTCTCTCATTTATTAACTCCCTATCTGTTAATTAAAAATTATTGCAAGATAGATAAAAAGTCTCAGTCTACAAGTAGAGATAAAAGACCTAATATGCAAACTCTAGATTCCTTTAATTTAATATATAAAGTGGGGAAAATTACACTGAAATATAATCAGTAGATAAATGAATAAACATAAGTGGTTCTATCAAATTCTGTCTCTATGCATCATGTTAGTGAGAGTGAGGAAAATAAGATGATAGTGGGACTCCAATAGAAAAAAGAGGCTGTTACCAAGAAAACAAATATTTCAACTTTATTTTCTTGTCCAAGCTTATTCACAGTTTATTTTCAGTTGAGGCAAAGCAGAAGGAAGTTGCCACAAGTCACATATTTGGACAACTCTGTTGCCTTTGATTTACTGGTTTAGTGTGTTAACAGTGAATCTCATCATTCAAAGGAAACTTTAATCTCAAAATTCATTTCCTGAGGTATCACTGTATTCAAAAACAACTCTAACTTCCTCTTCACTTTTCCTACAACTTTTCTTAATATCAAATTTCTTGTCACATTTTGGAGAGTCACATAAGGCGTCATTTCAAATTCAAAGCATTAAACTGTAATAAAATCAGAGTATCCAGTGTTCTCCATAAATGTAAAAGAATGTATATGGACCAAGGGATCATGAAAGAAATGTTCATGGGTTTCAATTCAAGTCTTCTTACTAGAGCAAGAATAAAGAAATACAAAATCATTTGGAGAATTTACATCTTTACAGTTTTGCTAGGATGCTTTCACAGGCTGGAAAGGAAACATGGGATTTTTTTTTTTTTTTGGATATTGTGACTTCCCTCCTGTAACTAGTTTCACGCTGAGTGACATGTTTTCTGTGGGAATGGTCTTCTGCATTGCTCTGCCACCTTTTCCTGTTCCTCTGAAATCATATCTAGAAAAATAGGGAGAATAAGTTTGTCCTTGGTAAGAAAAATGCTATGGCTACAAAGCAGTGACATTTAAGCAAGGATCTTTAGTTAATAAATAAAAATGTTCACACTATCTCTGTGTTAAAGGAAGATGGGCAGTGTTATTTTTATTACATTTAGTATATTTTATTTAACATATTTAGTTTCATTAATATATGTTGTGTTTATTCTTTGTAATTTCTGATTTTTCTATTTATAACAGGTATCTCTGGTATGATCAGAAAAACAATTATAACATAGAATGTTAAAATAGAGAAAATTGAGAAAAATGTAATTTTTTCAATTTTCAAATGTCTGCTTGTTTTTCTTTAAAGTTTATTTATTTATTTATTTATTTATTTATTTATTTATTTATGATAAAAATATATGTATATATTTTTTCAGGAATAGAATATAGTGATGCATCACTTACATGTAACACCCATGCTCATCCCAATCAGTGTCCTCCTTAGTGCCCCTCACCCCTTCAGCCCTTCCCCTCCAACCAACACTCCGCCAGCAACCCTCAGTTTGTTCTCTGTATGTAAGAGTTTCTCATGGTTGTCTCCCTATTTTCATATTATTTTTGTTTCTCTTCCCTTATGTTCATCTGTTTTGTATTTTCCACAAATGAGTGAAATCATATGATATTTGTCTTTCTCCGACTGACTTACTTAGTGTAATACAGTCTAGCTCCATCCACGTTGTTGCAAATGGCAAGATTCCATTCTTTTTCATTGCCGAGTAATATTCCATTGAATATATATACCACATCTTCTTTGTCCATTCATCAGTTGATGGACATTTGGGCTCCTTCCATAATTTGGCTATTGTCGATAGTGCTCTGTAAACATTGGGGTTCGTGTGCCTCTTTGAATCAGCATTTTTGTATCCTTTGGATAAATACCTAGTTGTGCAATTGCTACATCATAGAGTGGTTCTATTTTTAATTTTTTTGAGGAACCTCCACACTGTAATTATATGTCTGTAAGAATCTAAACCAGAAACATCACTCAAACTAATTCTTAAGGAATAAAGTCACAGTACCTAACTGGCCTTGTTCATGGCTCTTCTTAAGTTGCTTTCTGGAAGTTTCTTAATGGGTTCCAAAAGAAAAACGAGGAGATTTTAAGGGTCATAAGGTAGTTTTCTAAGTTTTAAATAGCTAACCTTTATTTTCCACCAAACAAATTAAAAATGATACACCTGTGACTTGGTAATAAACTAAGGAAACTGTCACTGAACTCCACAGACGGACCTGAATTTGCTTATCTATTTATTTATCTATTTATCTATTTATCTATTTATCTATTTATTTATCTATTTATCTATTTATTTATCTATTTATTTATCTATTTATTTATCTATCTATCTATCTATTTATTTATTTATTTATGGAGGGGGTCTTCTGGTAAAGACCGGAAAACCTGCTAGATAAATTCTAAAAGAGCTGTAACACTTGAATTTGCTCTTTTAAAATGTATGTACATATGTTGCTGTTTCCCAAGGTGTTGCTGCCAGGCATTAACATTACTAAGAACTATTAAAATGCTGACTTAGCATTCTTTGTAAAACATTTCTTATGTGACCAGAGTGGAACACTCTGAACCATACCATAATGTTTAACAAATAGCCAACAGATCATACAGTGTAAATGAAATCGTGACTAGTAATGCCTGAATGTTTTTGAATGTGATAATTTTTGAAAATTCTAGAGGCCTTCTGTACCTGATATATTCCATATTGTGTTTCTTTTCTGAATTTTTTAATTTTTAAAAAATTTTTATTTTAGAGATAGAGTGCAAGCAGGGGAGAGGGGACAGAGAGAGAATCTTAAGCAGGCTCCACAGTCAGCTCCACACAGAGTCCAACATGGGGTTAAATACAACAACCACAAGATCTTGACCTGAGCTCAAATCAAGAGTCACTTAAACAACTGAGCAACCCAGGTGCCCCTGGGTTTCTTTTTCTAAAATTTGCTTTGCTTATCAGTATTTATAATTTAAGATATATTTCACTTTCCATGGGGAAAAAAATCTATAATACTTCCTTTCTAAAAGTTCAATGTACTTATATAAAGTAGAAATTCTTAAAATAGATTAATTTACCTTATTTAAGGTTATTGAAATGTCAGAGTTGTGTATAATTTTTCTTAACTAAGACTAATGTGCAGGGTAAATACAAAAAATACACAAGTTAATTTAAGCCTCATACTTTAAACTTCAAAGCAGTTGTCAACCAATATTTCACCTTTCAAGTAAACTAAAGTCATATTTTAGCATCCTTATAAAAAAGAAATATCTTACCTTAGAATTTCTTCACATCCATATCCATAGAATAGTTTTTATAGTGATTTCCAGAATATTGGTGAAACTTTTCTAAATATTTTAAAGATTCTCTTCTAATGGAAAAAGTTTCAATCCACTTTATCTAAAAAATAAAGTTTATAATTTTAATGTTTTTATTAATGCAAGAAGTTTAAGGGAATAGTTTGTAATTTTTAGGAATCTTACCTTAAATATATTTAAAGCACAGGAAAAACAACTGGAATTGGTACATTGCATTTTTTCCCTCTTTTTAAACAATCAACCAGTCAGCTTTTTAAAATTATTATTATTAATGCAACTAGCTCTAAAACATCAAACCTTGTTTATGGTTTTGTATAAACTTTAGGCAGGCTTATTAAAGAAAGTTAATAAAATAGTACACTTACCTTATTTGGTGGTTATTATGAACTGTCCAAAAGAAGTTAAATGTCAATAGGAAAAATAGGTTTTTTTAAGTCTTCCTGAATATCTTGATGACTAAAGAGTGCATTTAGCAAAATGGTGGACACTCAAGCAGCCAAATGTCAAACTGCTGATGAGACTTGAATTCCACATTACAATATAAAACCAGATACAAATGGATTTTTCACTCCTGGGCTGGCCACCTCATTCCTTTGAATCAAAAAAGTGTGCTTGAGAATGGGAAATAGCTTGCTACATGATTAGCACAGAAGATCATTTATTTGAAATCTAGAGTGTTTCAGGATAGGGCAAAAGGCACAATTTTTGAAGGATGTGTTCACAATGTTAATTTAGATCTGTATTCATTTGTGAAACCATTCAGAATGTTTCTGGCCATACCTTCTACTAACATTAATCAGTGACTGCCACAGTTGTTTTAATAAAAATTGAGAAAATGGGTGATGAATTCCTGATAATTTGCAGTTAATTTATTCTGCAACTGCATTTTGTTGGATGAGCGGGGAGTTCCTAAGGGGTTACCTGGTATCTGCCTGACTTTAAAAAAATTAAGCACAAGTAGGGGCACCTGGGTGGGTGGCTCAGTCGGCTGAGCGTCTGACTTCAGCTCAGGTCCTGATCTCGCAATTCGTGAGTTTGAGCCCCGTGACGGGCTCTGCGCTGACAGCTCAGAGCCTGGAGCCTGCTTCGGTTTCTGTCTCCCTCTCTGCCCCTCCCCTTCTCGTGCTCTGTCTCTTCCTCTCTCTCAAAAATAAACATAAAAAAACTTTTTTTAAATAAAAAAATAAAAATAAAAAATAAGCACAAATATACATTCTAAAACTTTGATAGCCTTCTTCAAAAATATTTCCCCTTTATCTGTAGAACAAGAATGTTGTAATAATATTAACGTCACATAGTGAAGATTAAATGATATAATGAATGCCTGGCATAAAGACTCAATAACTATTTAGTGGATTTTTTTTTCTTCCCTCGTATAAGATCATTTGAAATCAAGAAGGCAGATACTTCTATATGTTATGCCTAACCTAGTACGGTAGATTAACAGGCGTTTGACTACTATTTTGCATTACTAAATAATATGGGGAAGTAGTATGGAGAAAAGAAACCACAGTAAAGCAGTATATATTCACTGTTAGCTATTAGTAGAATTTAGTAAACATTCTTTGGTTCTATCAACTGAAATCTTTAAAGAAGTAAACTGAGATACAGACTTTATCAATTACTTACAAATTTATAACAATAATAGCTTATCACATTAACCTTATGTTTTCCAAGTTTCTGATATTCTAAGTAAATATACACTTTACTATTTTGGGGTTACAAATTCTGGATTTGTTTCTGAGGAATAAAAATTCTCCTGTAGAACAGATGGCCTAGCTACTTGGAGTTATGGACTATAAATTCTGCAACAAATTATTACACAGGTGCATATATAACTGTAGAAAGCAATCCTGATTTATTTAGGGGCAGTTTGTCCTAGTGTGCCTCCACATACAGCTGAAAAATTTGCTGTTCCCCAAACTAGACATCAATTTCACATTTGGTTTTTAAGGCTTCTCATAAGCTTATGCCTTTTAAGAAGAAACAAAAAAAAATTAATTAATTAATTAATTTAAAAAACCCAGGGAGAGCATTTTTTCCTTGATTGATTCTTCTAATATACATGTAAGCCTTGGGATTTCTAATAGATCTGTTTCACACCCTGGACATCCTCTCTAACGAAATACATTGATCGTCTATGCATTCTTCGGGAAGCTAATTTACTACCAAATGGAAATACGCATGTAAAATTACCGGAGAGAATAAAAGAGGAAAAGGTATTTTTAAAAACACAGCGTTTGATAAATACAGTAGTTCTCTGGAGGGCGAACTATCATTTGCAATCCTTTATAAATGTGTAATTCATACTGAGCTGAGTACATTTGACACCCTAGTATGATTTTCTCCCTGTGATGAATTCTTTAAGCCTCCTTTTTACCCAGATATTTTTCCATTTTATCTACTTTAACCCTAACAAAGAACATTTTCTGCTACTCAGTCATCACTTGGAGAACCATTGACATTTAGCCAGATATCCCAGGTTATCCCTCAATACCCAGACAAACCACTTTTGTATGGCTCTCTACAAATCATTATTCAAACCAGTCTTCCACCCCCAGTCTTCCTAAGACTTCTGTCTTGTTGCAGCTGAGGATGGATCTGCAGGTAATTCTGCAATATCTCAACTTCCCCTAATGACACATTGATTATCTTGCACTAACTGTAATCAGAGTATTCCTTGGGGACACAACTTCCTTTTCACCTTTTTCAAGTGGAGGTTGCTTGTCCTCATATGTTACGATTTTAAGGTTGTAAAGTTAAGGTTGTTGTACACTTCAGTCGGCTTGCTATGTTCAAACCATTTCTCCTCCTGCACACTTTGAAAACATCATTCAGTTAAAGCTTACTGCAAAAGTCTTTGCCACCTGCTAATACTACTTCTTGCTATTCTGTGTTGAACTCCAGCTCACTATCTTGAGTCAGTAATGACTTTAGTATCTGGTTTATTCTTTCTCCTTACCCTGTAACTTTTCCCCTCTGATTGAACCCAACAGTCTGTTGTCTACATTTCTTTATCATATTAATGACTAAAGTAGAGAAAATTACAGAAACCTGTTGACTACTTTCACTATTGATTTTTGAACACAAATGATCAATCAACACTAGTAATTAATCCCATCATATTTTCTCTACTCAGATTTCTAGGACTCCATCTTCACTCAATCTAGCTAGTAACTTCATTTCAATAATCTAAAATTAAATAGAAAATTTCAAATGGGAGCTTCCTCGTCTTCTGGCCAACAGATTTATTACCATCCTTTCTGCATCTGTACCCACATTCTCTGTCTTTGACTTGTTAATCATAACAAATGTAGTTTGAAGCCCATTCTTCTATTCTCTTCTTAAGAATCTATTTTCCCAGGGGTGCCTGAGTGGCTCAGTTAGTTGAGCGTCTGACCACCTCAGGTCATGATCTCACACTCTGTGAGTTCAAGCCCCACATGGGGCTCTGTGCTGACAGCTCAGAGCCTGGAGCCTGCTTCGGATTCTGTGTCTCCCTTTCTCTCTGCCCCTCCCCTGCTCATGTTCTGTCTCTCTCTGTCTCAAAAATAAATTTAAAAAATTTTTTTAAATTAAAAACAAAATCTATTTTCCCAGGTTGTCCCTTGTACTTTCTCTGCTTTATTATGACATTCTCCGTATATAGCTCTCATGTCTTTCTTCCAGCAATGGATTATTTTTTCTGCCTCTTTTTCATGAAGAGTCTCTGATTTCTTTCTTTTTTTTTTTTAATTTTTTTTCAACGTTTTTTATTTATTTTTGGGACAGAGAGAGACAGAGAATGAACGGGGGAGGGGCAGAGAGAGAGGGAGACGCAGAATCGGAAACAGGCTCCAGGCTCCAGGCTCTGAGCCATCAGCCCAGAGGCTCAAACTCACGGGGCTCACGCGGGGCTCAAACTCAGGGACCGCGAGATCGTGACCTGGCTGAAGTCGGACGCTTAACCGACTGCGCCACCCAGGCGCCCCTCTGATTTCTTTCTTAAAAGGAGAGTCTGTGGTCACCTTCTCCAAATGTTCCCCTCCATTTTTCTCTCAACCCATCCCAACTGGATTTTCACTTCCTTCCTTCCAGCCTAACATGTGGCCTATACTAGAAAATATTTCACATCATTTGGGGAAAATGTGTATTCTGCTGTTGGAGTGTTCTGTAAATGTCTCTTAGGTCTAATCTTTCTGTAATGTTCAAGCTTTCTGTTTCCTTATTAATCTTCTGTATGGCGGTTCTATCCATTACTAGAAGAGAGGGATTGAATTCTCCTCCTGTTTTTGTAGAGATGTCTACAAAATTTTTTCAATGTTTGCTTCATATGTTTAGGAGCTCTAAAGTTTAATGTATGTGTATTTGGGGTTATTATATCTTCTTTGTGAATTTACCTTTTTATCATTAAATAATGTCCTTTATCTCTTGTAATAGTTCTTGTCTTAAAGATTATTTTGTCTGAGATTAGAATAGCCACTTTTGCTCTCTTTTGGCTAGTATTTGCTTGGAATATCTTTTTCCATTCTTTCGCTTTCAACCTAGTATGTGCTTAAATCTAAAATAAGTTTCTTGGGGAGCCTGGGTTGCTCAGTCAGCTAAGTATCTGACCTTGATTTTGGCTCAGGTCATGATGTCACAGTTCGTGCTTGGGATTCTCTCTATTTCTCTGCCCCTTCCCGACTCCTGTTTTCTCTCTCTCTCTTTGTCTCTCTCTCTCTCTCAAAGTAAACATCTTTGTTTCTTTCCTCTCCCGCTCGAATTCTCCCAGTGCATATGTTTGTATGCTTTATGGTATCCCACTGGCCTTTTAGGTGATATTCATTTTTCTTCATTGATTTTTCTCCCTGTTCCTCAGACTAGATAATCTGAATTGACTTGCCCTCAAATTCACTGATTCTTTCTTCTTTCTGATGAAAGTAGTCTTTCTAGTAAATTTCCACTTCAGTTTTCATTTATCACTCTTTTCAGCTTAAGAATTTCTATCTGTTTTTTTTAAGAATAATTTCCATCATTTTGTTATTCTGTGTTTATTGAGATTTTAATTCTATGCTTTCCTTTATTAGAAATTCATTCCTTTGGCTCTTTGAACGTACTTAAAATTACCAATATAAGGTGTTTGTCTAATAAGTTCCTTGTCTGGATTTCTTCAGGGACATTTTCTATGTATTCTTTTATTTTTCCTCCTGTGTATGGACTATATTTTACTGTTTCTGTGTATGCCTAATAAATTTTTGTTGAACAGTGGAAAATTTGAATATTATAATGTGGTATCTCTGAATATATGATTCTCTCCCTCCCCTATTGTTTGTTGTTGCTTCTTATTGTAGTTGTATTTATTTATTTATTTATTTATTTATTTATTTATTTGGTGACTTTCTGAACTAATTTTGTAAAATCTTTATTCTTTGTTGTGCAATGTGACCACCAAAGTTTATTCTGCTTAGTACTCAGTGAATGATTTCACAGAGATTTCCTTAAAATGCCTGGTTTCAAGATATCTAGTCCTTGAGGGGTTATTCTTTATATATTTTGGGAAAAATTTTAGCACTCAACTAGGCAGTTGATACCTCTGTCTCAAAGTCAGGAATAGTGAGAACTTTGGACCTTCTCAGGTCTTGCCCAAGCCTGCACTCAACATGGGCATATATGTAGTCTAGATTTCCAGGAATATGTCATTGCTTTTCAAAGCCCTAATTTCCCAAAGCATCACATTCCCTGGACTTTGCTGTCAACGTTTTTGGTTAGTCTATTGCTTGCCCCAGTTGTAATCCATTGCCTCAGGCAGCAGTGACTAAAACATTTGCCTGTAAATTTTTTTTTTTTTTTGACAAATGTCCACTGTAGAGGCTTTAGCATTAGATGAGTTCTGAATTATGTAAAGTGAAAACAAGCCTGTTGAGCGAGTCTTCCAGGGAGTTAGCAGATAAATTAAAATAAAAAATGAAAAGTGTTTTCAAATGAGATCTGTTTTGTTTTCTCTGAAACTGAGAATGTCAGCTGTTATTTTTAAGTCAACAGGGGATGATACTAGGCAGCCGGGGATGATACTAGGCTAAACTGAAATTCCACAAAGCTCAATTTTCCTATTCAGATTCAGCCTTTTTTGTTAAATAAGTACTCCTCAGGTTGCTACAAGCTTTTGGTTAGTTTGCGGAGTTCTGAAATTTTTTGATAGGTTTTTTTTTTTTTTAATTGCTTCTCTGGAAGGGTAGGCTTTTGGTGTTCCATGACATTTTTGCTCATATCCAAGAGCTTTTTAAGATTTACTTATTTTGGAGGGCCTGGGTGGTTCAGTTGGTTCAGCATTCAACTCTTGATTTTGGCTCAGGTCATGATCTCTTCATGAGATCAAGCACCGTGCTGGGCTCCGCACTGACCGAGTGGAGCCTGCTTTGAGTCTGTCTGTCTGTCTGTCTCTCTTTCTCTCTCTTTCTCTCTCTCTCTGCCCCTCCTCTGCTCATTTGCACTCTATCTCTCTCTCAAAATAAATAAATATTAAAAACATAAAATTTATTTTTTACTGAACTATAATTGACCTATAAAATTGTTAGTTTCAGGTGAATAACATAATGATTTTATGTTTATATATATATACTGCATTGTGAACTAGTCACCACAGTAATTCCAATAAGTCTCGTTAACATTTGTCACCATACATAGTTACAGAACTTTTTCTTGTGATGAGGACTTTAAAGATCTATTCTCTTAGTTACTTCCAACTATACTGTATAGAATATTGTTAACGATAGCCATCATGCTGTACATTATATCCCTATGACTTTATAAGTAGAAGTTTTTATCTTTTAGCCCTCATTACCCATTTTAGTAATGCTCTGCCATTCACCTTGGCAACTACCTATTTGTTATCTGTATCTATGAGCTTGATTTTTTGTTTCTGTTTTTATTTTATATTCTACATATAAGCTATAGTCCTATATTTGTCTTTCTCTGTCTGACTCCTTTCACTTAGCTTAACACCCTTATTGTCCATCTATGTTGTCAGAAATGGCAAGATTTCCTTCTTTTTATGACTAAATGATAATCCTTTGTATATATACCTCAACTTCTTTATCCATTTTTCTGTCAGTGAACACTTAGGTTATTTCCATATCTTGGCTGTCTTCAATAATGCTTCAGTGAACATGGGGCTGAATAAATCTTCTCAAGTTAGTGCTTTTTTTTTTTCAGTTAAATACTAGAAGTGGAATTGCCAGATTATATAATAGTTCTATTTTTATTTTGTGGAGGCTTCATACTGTTTTTTATAATGGCCATACCAATTTACATTTACAAAAACAGTACACAAGGATTCCCTTTTCTCCATTCTCACCAACATTTTTGATCTCTTTTTTTTAAATAACTTTTTGAATTATCTTCTTTAATAGCAACATGGTATGATACCTCATTGTAGTTTTGATTTGCGTTTTCCCTAATGATGAGTGATGTTGAGCATCTTTTCATGTGTTTGTTGGTCATCTGTATGTCTTCTTGGACAATTGTCAATTTACATGTTCTGCCCATTTTTTAATAGGATTGTTTTTTTGCTATTGAGTTATATAAGTTCGTTACATATTTTGGATATTAATCCTTTTCAGATATATGATTTGCAGATGTTTTCTCCCATCCAGTAGGTTGCCTTTCATTTTGTTGATGGTTTCCTTTGCTGTGCAGAAGCTTTTTTTTAATTTTTAACTTTTTTGAATGTTTATTTATTTTTGAGAGAGAGAGACAGTGTGTGAGTGAGGGAGGGTCAGAGAGAAAGAGAGACACAGAATCTGAAGCAGCCTCCAGGCTCTGAGCTGTCACAATAGAGCCCGAAGCAGGGCTAGAACTCAGAAACCACAAGATCACGACCTGAGCTGAAATTGGATGATTAACCACCTGAGCCACCTAGGCGCCCCTGTGTAGAAGCTTTTTAATTTGATGGAGTCTCATCTGTTTATTTTTGCTTTTGTTGTCTTTACTTCTGGTGTCATATCTAAAATTGTTTGCTTTAAAATATACAGATGTGTTTTCTTTTATAGATAATTTAAGCTTTGGAAATAGAGTAATTTAACTTTTAATAATAGTTTTGTTGAGATATAATTTACATACCATAAAATTCATCTGTTTTAAGTATACAATTCAATGTACAGTCATAAGGTTGTACAGTCATCCTAACAATCTAATCATAGGACATCCTCCTCTCCTGTAGAAGAAGCCATTGGCTGTTGCCCCTCATTTTCTCCCATCTGCCTCTAAGCAGTCACTAACCAACTTTTTGTCCCTACTGATTTGCCTTTTCTGGACATTTCTTAACACTGGAATCATATAGTTCATCATCTTTTGTAATATGGTTCTTCACTTAACATGTTTCCAAGGTTTATTCATGTTTAGCATATATCAGTACTTCATTCCTTTTTATTGCTGAATAATATTCACTTATTCATACATAAGCTGTTGTCCATTGGGCTTTTTTCCACCTTTTAGCTGTCATGAATAATGATTCTATGAATGTTCATGTAGAAGTTTTTGCATGGATATATGTTTACATTTCTCTTCAGTATATATTTAGAAGTAGAATTGCTGGGTCGTATAATAACACCATGTTTAAGTTTTTGAGGAATATCCAAACTATTTTCTACAGAAGCTATAACATCTTAGGTTCCCACCAGCAATTTTTGATGATTTCAATTTCTCCAGATCCTTGCTAACACTCGTTGTTTGTCATTTTGATTATTGCCGTCTTAGTGGATGTGAAGTATCACACTGTAGTTTTGGTTTGCATTTCTTAATAGAAATGATACTGAGCATCTTTTCATATACTTATTGGCCAGTTGTATATCTTTTTTGGAGACATGTTTATTAAAATTGTTGGACCATTAAACATTATTTTTGGTCTTTTTACTATTGAGTTGTAAGGGTCCTTTATGTATTCTGTTAATAAGTCCATCATCAGATACATGATTTACAAATATTTTCTACCATACTTGTGGGCTGACTTTTCACTTTCTGGACAATAGTTTTGAGTAGAATTATTTTATAGTTTCAAGAATAAAACAATCAATGTGTTGGCCAATAAACATTCAAAAATATACTGTGGTAAAACAAAAATATCCATTTGCCAATCTCACTTTTATGAGGTTACAGTAGAATAGCCAGGGATAGAGGATTGCTTCGTGTGTATGCTAACCTGGAGAATGTCTGGAGATTGGCATAGGATATGAGCCTCTTATTTGTCTTACATTTCACTGGGCTTCCTAGTAGAAACAGAAAAGACTTTGGAACTGGTGATAGCTTTTTTCACTTACAGGAATTAAAACTCTTGAACAAATATAAAAGGGGACAGAGGCTGCTCCTAACGATGGAGGAATTTCCTATGTGAATATTCATTTGAACATGAGGCAGGTAGACAAAGAGCACAATATGCCTAGCTCATTGTAAGTGCTCACTAAATGACGGCTGAGTGAATGAATGAATCAGTAAGAGTGTGTGATTTAGATTCCTTAGGGTCCTAGGCTTCTACTTGTTGCAACTTCATGACCTTGATTGTACCTAAGATTAATGTGGGCTTGAGGAACAAAAGGTGTTTCCAAACAACCTGCAGTATCCTAAACAAGTAAGTTGCTCAGCAGCTACACAGAACAAACATTTTATTTTCTGAAGTTTGCTCTGGGCACTTAAAATTTCTGGCCTTTAAAATGTAGCAGTCTCAGTCGGGGTACTTGGTAGCTAATGCACATTAACAGACTTCCTTGATGCTCCATTTCCAGAAATGGTGAAATTCAGGATATCCTAAAAGCAAGATGTCTAAAGCAAATATAAATGGTGTGAGTTCTCATAACCAGTATGAAGACCAACTAGTGATATCCTTTGGTGTACTTGGGATGACAGTGACTGACATTATGAGAATTAAAGAGATCAAATAATTGTTTTAAACGCATAATCTTAAGCATGATACTTTCAGTGAAACACAACCTCCACTGGTAATAAATGAATAAGGAAAATGGACCTAGTACCTTACATTCATTCCTTAAATCTTTAATAATCTGTACCACATGCCCCTTGGGAGCATATTATTTGCAGTACATCATCTCCTAAACGTCTTTTATTAAAAGTATGTGTTACTTTTGGCTTCTTCTAATGAATTGTTGATGTGGTTAAGTTACTGACACCCTGGCATTACAGTGTAAGGATGATTGTCTCTGGGGGCTTGACTTTCTTCTGTAACTGATGTGAACAAAATGAGTAATATTTGCCTTTGTTTAAACCTATTTCTCATAAAGTTTCTTAAAACACTGTGGTTGCATTCTACATAGATCATGTTTTTATCGATTGCCTGGTCATAGACCCACCTGTTCTAAGTGTGCAATTTGATCATTAGTCTTCTAACCAGCTGATGGCACTCTTGAGCATGTCTGATGCAAAATGAAACTATTCTAGCTCATTAGTTCCCTATAAGAGATTTGCCCTGTAAATACCTTGAGACAGAAAGACATGAGGCCATGGCTAAGATAAAAATTAAGAAAGTAATAGACCTGTTGGACAAATTAATGCTGCCATGCCAATGGACTGATTTTGGTTTTCCCCAACTCCAGTAGATCCTGAAGCACGGTTTCAGGAATGTATTTTTGTTTTAACTCAACCAGAACCATTGAAATGTCAGGCCAGTTAAATGTCACCTGACTAATTTGCCTGGATGTGGCTGTGAAATTCTTCAAAATTGAATCTAATCAAGAATTGTTGAGTAGGACTATACTGTGTACATTAGGGTGTTTAAAATGTTATTACCGAAATAGTTTTTTTTATTACGTATAGTTTGTTATAATAAGGTCCTGATTTATCACATTATGTTTAGTCTCCTTTTTTGTAAGAGGATAATTGTAGTATTGCTAGAAAGGGACAATGTCAGCTAAGAAAAGCATTTCCCTCCTCAATTTTTGGAAATGTTTATAGCCAAAACAAACAAACAAACAAACAAACAAACAAAAAACACATAGTAGTATAGTTCTTACTATATGAAACACATCTTGTTATTAGCTTAGTAGATTAACTGAGCTAATACTAAAAACACATAACACTGATATTAATATTAGTACTATTATAGATATACTATATATGGTATTATAGATACACTATTATAGACTATTCCCTTACTAAGGATCTTTATCCTCTCAGGTAATGTAAAGCCAAAATATATTATTACACATAAAAAAAACCAGAATGGTAACACAGAAAGTTTCAGGGTTAATTTTGCCTTACAATTACATTTTATTTTTCCATTTTCACATTAAAGATTACATACAGCAAAATGCTCAGATCTTAAGTGTACCATTCAGTATTTTGATGAATCCGCATCAATAAATAGAACATTTCCATCATTGTAGAAACTCTTTCTCACCCTTTCCCAGTCGATCTCCCAGGATTAGCCATTAATCTCATATTTAGCCATATACATTAGTTTTGCTTATTCTAGAATTCACACAGTTGGAATCATACATACACACTTTTTTGTATCTGCTTATTTCATTTGACATACTATTTTCACAGTTCATCCATGTTTTTGTGTGTGTCAGTAATTCTTTCCATCTTATTACTAAGAAGTATTGGACTGTATGAATATGACATTATTATTTTTTTTTAAATCTCTTCTCTTATTGATGGTCTTCTGGGTTGTTTCCAGCTTGGGGCTATTATCAATAAAGCTGTTATGAACATTCATGTAAAGCTACTTTGTAGATATATGCTTTGATTTCCCTTGGATAAATAGAAGCCAAATGCTTAGGAATGTTGATGAGAGGATAAATGTATGTTTAACTTTTCAAGAAAATGCCAGTTTTCTTAAAATTCTTAAAATGGTTGGAGCATTTTACACTTTGCCTTGCAATGCCTGAGGATTCCAGTTGTTCCATGTCCTTTTCAAAACTCGTGTTGTGAGTCTTTCACGTTTCCATCCATCTAGTGGGTAAGCAGTGGTATTTCATTGCAGTTTTAATTTACATTTACTTGATACCTAGTGATATTGAGCGTTTTTTAAATAAATTATTGCGTACTTGACAAATAGCTTCTTTTGTGAAGGATTTAAGTCTGTTGCTGATTTTTGAAAATATTTATTATTTTTGAAAGAGAGAGAGAGAGAGAGACAGAGCATGAGCAGGGGAGGGGGACAAAGCGGGGGAGGCACAGAACCTGAAGCAGGGTCCAGTCTCTGAACTGTCAGCGCAGAGTCCCATGCGGGGCTTAAACCCAAGATCTGCAAAATCATGACCTGAGCCAAAGCTGGAGGTTTAACCAACTGAGCCACCCGGGCGTCCCTATTGCTGATTTTTAAATTGGCTTGTCTTTTTAATTAGGTGATGCAGGCATCTTTTAATATTCTGCATATAATTCCTTTGCCAATTTTATGTGTCATAAATATTTTCTTTCAGTCTGTGGTTTTTAAATGTATTTCTTGTTGGGGTACCTGGGTGGCTCAGTCAGTTGAGCATTGACTCTTGGTTTCAGCTCGGGTATGATCCCAGGGTCAGGGGATAGAGCCTTGCATAGGGCTCCACGCTGAGCATGAATGTGCTTAAGATTCTCTTCTCTCTCTCTCTCTCTCTCTCTGCTCCTCCCCCACTCATTCCCGCTCCAAAAAATGAAAATTTAGGGCCGCCTGGGTGGCTCAGTCGGTTGAGCATCCGACTTCGGCTTAGGTCATGGTCTCGCAGTCCATGAGTTCGAGCCCTGTGTCGGGCTCTGTGATGACAGCTCGGAGCCTGGAGCCTGCTTCAGATCCTGTGTCTCCCTCTCTCTCTCTGATCCTCCCCCGTTCATGCTCTGTCTCTGTCTCAAAAATAAATAAATGTTAAAGAAAAAAAATTTTTTAATGAAAATTTAAAAATGTATAATAAAAAAATCTCTTTCTTGCTAGTACTTCTTAAAGAGCAAAAGGTTTTAGATTTTACCTATAGTTTTGATGAATTTTAAAAGTCTTTTACTTTTTTTATGCTTTTTACTTTCTGTGTCCTTGCCAAGAAATCTTTGTTTTTACCCCCAAGATTACAAAATTTTTCTCCTGTATTTCCTTCTAATAGCTTTATTGTTCTCTGTTTTTACATATGATTTAATTTTGAGTGTAGTGTGAAGTAGGTGTCAAAGTTTTTTTTTTTATCCCCAATGGATATTCAGTTTTCCCACATGACTTATTAAAAAGATTTACCTTTCTCTGTTTAATTTACTTGAGCACTTGTGTCCACAATGAAGGATCTATACATGGAATCTCTTTTCACTTCTCTTGATTTCTTGGTCTCTTCTTTTGCCAACACCCTACTCTTTTGGCAACTGTAGCTTTATAGTAAGTCTTAAAGTTAGGTAGCATAAGTCCTACATCTTTTTCTTTTTTAACAATGTTTTATCTATTTTTCCTTTTTCAAAAATGTTTCCATATTTATTGAGGTATAATTGATAAAATTGTAATATATTTATTAAAAAAAATTTTTTAACGTTTTATTTATTTTTGAGACAGAGACAAAGCATGAATGGGGGAGGGGCAGAGAGAGAGGGAGACACAGAATCAGAAGCAGGCTCCAGGCTCTGAGCCATCAGCCCAGAGCCCGACGCGGGGCTCGAACTCATGGACCGCGAGATCGTGACCTGGGCTGAAGTCGGACACTCAACCGACTGAGCCACCCAGGCGCCCCTGAATTGTAATATATTTAAAGTGTACCTCATGGTAATTTGATATACATAAACTGTGGAAAAGGATCCACCCCATGTAGTTAGTTAACACCTTTTTAACTGATTGATTGATGAGAACATATAAGTTACACTATCTTAGCAAATTACACTTATACAGAACAGTGTTATCAACTGTAGTTACCATGTTTTATATTAGATCCTCAAAACATATTTATCTCACAACTAAAAGTTTGCAATCTTTAATCAGTTTCACCTCATTTCACCTACCCCCCAGCTCCTGGCATCCAGTTATATGGTCTCTGTTTCTATGAGTTTGACATTTTTTTTAAAGATTACATATATTAAGTGAGGTTGTGTAGTATTTGTCTTTCGCTTTCTAGCTTAATTCATTTAGCATAATGTCCTCCAAGTTTGAATTATCTTTTAATACTAATAGGTATGAAGTAATATCTCATTTTGGCTTTGATTTGCATTTCTCTGATAATCAATGATGTTGAGCACCTTTTCATGTACCTGTTGGTTATTTGTATGCTTTTGCAAAAATGTTTATTCAGTTCCTCTGCCCATTTTCTAATCAGGCTTTTTTTGGTATTAAGTTTTATAATTTCTTTATATATTTTACATATTAAACTCTTAATAAATACATGCTTTGCAAATATTTTCTCCCATCCCATAAGTTACCTTTTCACTTTGTTGAAGATTTCCTTCACCATACAGAAGCTTTTGAGTTCAGTGTAATTCCATGTCTATTTTTGCTTTTGTTATCTTCGCTTTTGGTGTCCAGTACTGTTTTAGCTATTTTTCACCCTTCACCTTTACAGATAAAATTTCAAATTGTCCTACCAATTAAAAATGTTAATAACATCGAGTCTTCTGATTCCTGAACATAGGATTTATTCATTTATTTAAGTTTTCTCTAATCTGTCAGGAATGTTTTAGAGTTTACCATGCAGGAATCTTATACATCATTTCTTAGTATTTTTAAATATTTCCCCTTTAGAAGTTTAAGATATTTGATGTTTTGATGCCATAATAAAATGTTTAAAATTTCATTTTCAAATGAAGGGTTGCTTGGCTTTATTTATTTATTTACTTTTGAATAGTGACTTTATGTTCTGCCACATTGCTAAATTTGATGATTACTTTTTATATTATTCTGATAACTTCCACAAGATTTTCTTCATACATAATCATATCATCTAAAAATAATGAAAATTTTTATCTTTCTAATCTCTTTGTTTCTTTTTCTGTCTTATTGCACTGATTGGGACATCTAGTTCAATACTGAATTTGGGAATGGTGAGAACAAAGATTTCATCTTGTTTTTGATGTTAAAGAGGAGTGATTATTTCACTGTTAAGTGTTACATTATGTAGAGATTTTACATAGATGCCTTTTTTGAAGTTGAGCAAGTTTTCTTCTATTCCCAGTTCTGAGAGTTTATTTTATAAATTGATGTTGTATTTGCCAAGGGCTTTTTTTCTGAAATTAATGAAATGATTGTATATTTTTCCCTTAATGTGTTGATATAGTGGTAGTGAATTACATTAATTTTGATATTTTTTTAATGTTTATTTATTTTTGAGAGAGAGAGAGAGAGAGAGAGAGAGAGAGAGAGAGAGAGATAATGACTGGGGGAGGGATAGAGAGAGAGGGAGACACAGAACTTGAAGCAAGCTCCAGGTTCTGCGCTGTCAGCCCAGAACCAGATGCGGGGCTCTAACCTGTGAACTGTGAGATCACAAAGCTGAAATGAATGCTCAACCAACTGAGCCACCCAGGCACCCCTGATTTTGATATGTGAAATCATGCTTTTATTCCTGGGAGAAACACAAATTGATCATGTCTTTTATACAATGCTGACTTTAGTAATATTTTGTTAAGCAGTTTTGCACTAATGTTCATGAGGGAGATTTGCTGAGGTAACTCAATTTAGCAGCTTCATATAGTGAATTAACAGAATGACTTCAGATAAAGCTGTACTCAAATACAGAATTTTCTGCTTGCTAACTAGAGACTTTAGGCAAGTTATCGTACCTTGTTGATCTTTAAGTCTTTCACAACTGAATATTTATTACTTAACGAGCTGGGACTTGAAACATATCCTTAAAATAAGAAAAGCCTAACTGTCATCACCTGTATTATTGAAACAGAACTAAACAAAAACGACTTAATGATACAAACTTTTAAAAACCTACAAAGGCCTAATAAAATTCCATTTTTTTTTTCAAACCTTCAAGCTGGAAATTCAGCAAGGAATCAGAGCCTCTGATTTCCATCAGCTTTTTATGAACTTTTTTAAGTAAAGTTGACACGATTACCATCAATTTATTTTTATTTTTTTAATGTTTATTTATTTTGAGACAGAGAGAGACAGAGCAAAAGTGGCTGGGGGTGGGGGCTGGTAAGAGAGAGGGAGACACAAAATCCAAAACAGGCTTCAGGCTCCAAGCTGTCAGCACAGAGCCCAATGCGAGGCTCCAACTCATGGACCGTAGGGTCATGACCTGAGCCAGTCAGAAGCTTAGCCAACTGAGCCACCCAGGCACCCCAGGCATCAGTTTTCAGTACTTGAATGTAACTACAATTTTCACATTTATAAGCTTGCCCAATGCCTGTTAAATTATTAATAAAACAAAATATGATAGTTTCTATTATCATTTTGTCACATGTATTCTTCTTTAATTTTTTTTAACATTTATTTGTTTTTGAGACGGAGAGGGTGGGGGCAGAAAGAGAAAGACAGAGGATCCAAAGCAAGCTCCACACAGAGAGTGCAGAACCCAATGTGGGGCTCAAACTACTGAACTTCAGTTGTCCCAAGCAGTCTCCTCTTTCCTATGCGATTTTTATTTTTCTCTCTTGGATCATTCACATCAGCTTATAATCATATTATTCCTTTCATCTGAAAAAAAAAAAAAACAAAAAAACAACCTTGTCTTGACTCCACTTTCTCTGCTAACTACCACCCCATTTCTTGGCTTTTCTTGGCAAACTGAAAGGTTGTCTTTTAGTATTGTTTCCAATTCTTCCATTTTCCCTTAAATTCACTTCAGTCTCAGTTTTCTTGTCCTGACATCATTAACTTCCACATTGCTAAATCCAGTGATTATTTTTGAATTGTTCTTTGATTTAGTAGCAATATGTAACATAGTTGATTACTCCTCTTTTTTTTTTAAATACTTGTTTAATTTTGAGAGTGACAGAACAGAAGCAGAGGAGGGCCAGAGAGAGAGGGAGACACAGAATCCGAAGCAGGCTCCAGGCTCCGAGCTGTCAGCACAGAGCCCGACACGGGGCTCAAACCCACAAGCTGTGAGATCATGACCTGAGCCATATTCAGACACTTAACCGGCTGAGCCACCCAAGTGCCCCATTCCTTCTCTTCGATACGGTTGTAGACCTGGCTTCTACAAACACTTGATTTCCCGCCTCTATTTCTACCTGGTCAGCTTTGCTGCTTTTTCCCTTCTGAGTCTTTCAGTCTTGGGAAGACTCAGTTCTTTGTTCTCCTTGAAAGAGAGGACAGAGTTGTTGCATTGTGAGGACGCTACATCAAAAAACAAAACAAAACAAAACAAAAACAAAAACACTTCTTATCAAATTATTTCTTTAATGCAAACAGTACATAAGAATATAAAGTAAATCCCCAACCCAGACTTTGAGTCCCACACTCCTTAGCCTTTAACTACGTTTTTCATCTTGGATGTTCTCTCTGAAATTTACTATGAATGATGAATACAGTAACAGAGATATCCTTTTAAAATCTTTCAGTAAACCTTTAATATAATAGAACTGCATAGAGTACATTCCTTTGAATGGGTCCATTACAATTTATGTAACCGTGAATATTTAGGACATTTCCATTTTTATTGCAAACAGTGTTATATGATTAACCTTATAAAGGTAGTTTAGACATATGTGTGAAATGCAGTACGCATTTTTATACGTGAAACTCTAGTTTACAGAGCACATCCACAATAGATCCTCATTATTGACAAATTCTATATTTGTGAATCTACTTACTTGCTAAAATTTATTTGTAACTTCAAAATCAGTACTTACTATGTTCTTATGGTCATTTATGGACATGTGCAGTGCAGCAAAACATTAGAGTTCCCTGATGTGTCCTTTCTTAGCTGTGGTTGAAGAAGGTGATGCTCTGCTTTCTTGTTTTAGCTCTTACCCTGGAAACAAGTATCATTTCCAAGGTCTAATTAGTTCCATATTTTTTTCAGTCTTATGCTCATTGTTGGTGATTTTTGTTGTTTAAAATTGCCCCCTTAGGGGTGCCTGGATGGCTCAGTCAGTTAAACACCTGACTTTGGCTCAGGTCGTGATCTCACAGCCTATGGGTTTGAGCCCTGTGTCGGGCTCTGTGCTGACATCTCAGAGCCTGGAGCCTGCTTTGGATTCTGTGTCTCCCTCTCTCTCTGCCCCTCCCCCACTCATACTCTGTCTCTCTCTGTCTCTCAAAAAATAAACATTAAAAAAAAATTTTCAAGCATAATGCTGGAGTTCTGTCTGGTGTGCCTAAACATAAAAAGTCTGTGCTATGCCTTAGGACAAAAATACATGTGTTCGATAAATATGTTTCATTTGGACATGAGTTATAGTGTTTTTGACCATGAGTTCAATGTTAATGAATCAGCAGTATATATGTCTTTAAAGAAAAACACACATAAAACAAGATTATTTATTGATTAGATGATGAAAATATTGGGACCAGCAGCTCACAGAAACCTAATTTTGTATTTCTCCTAGGAGCTATGATTCATTATTTGCTAATTCAATGTTTACAGAAACTTTATAGATCATAACTACCACAAATAATGAGAATTGACTATATTTACAGTTTTGATAGTAACAAAGACTATAAGCAATTTACACTCCAAACAAAATATATAAGTAGCTATTTATTCACATTTTCACCAACAGTATATTTAAGGAAATTTTTAAATCTTTGTCAGATAGGTTCAAAAGGTATCTTACTGTTATTTTAACTGCATGTTTTCAGTTCTGTATGTTTGTAATTGTATGTTTGCATGTGCATGCAGGCCATGTGTATGTATATAGAGTCCTTTCATTTCCTTCCTCTGTGGTAACTTGCCCTGTTGGTGTTTTTCTTACAGATTTCTAAGGGAAGTTTATATATTATAGGAAAATTTTCCTTTTGCTGTCGTGTTGGTTGAAGATAATTTTTTCTTAGTATGTCATGTGTTTTGGAGCTTTGATTAAGTTTTGTTGTTGTTGTTTTGTTTAACCATTAAAAACTCTAAGTTTTTGCAGAGTAAAATCAGTCAGTCTTTCTTTTCTGGTGTTTTGATTTGCTTGAAACACCTTTCCTCATGTGAAAATAGATTTCACAATTCTTCTATATTTTCTTTTAGTCCTTTTGGATTCCATGGTTGAATATCAAAGTGTTTGATTCATCTGTAATTTGCATGGTAGGTCTAGCTTTACTTTCTTCTCTTTTTTTAAATGACAAGCTAGTTGAAACAACCACCAAAAAAAGCAAATATGTTTAGCAGTTTGAAATGCCATTTTGATGTCATATTTTCAATTGCCATATATACATAATTCTATATATTTCCAATTTTGTAAGTATATTTGTATTGAAAAGAAGAAACCAAGAGAAAAATACATTAACGTATTTATGCTAAATAAAGTAGAACCTAAATAGTGAGTCTAATTGGTCTGGCCTCTGTTGTTTTCCAAATCTTTTAATCTATTATTTCTCTGGAAGACTGAAACCAATACAAAATTAGTGTCAGATGATGCTTACATCCTTGGGGTTTTGTTGGTTGAAAGTAAAGCATAACTGTCTTAAATGTGCTAATATAAATTTGGTGGATTCTCTATTTTGTGTTACTTTTAACAGTGTGTGGTGAAATAGTTTAGCACTACCATCCTAATGTAACATTCAAGTCAGTTAAAATTCATTCACTTTCCCTAGTTAAATATCACATTGTTTGAAAATGTGAGTGTAGGGGTGCCTGGGTAGCTGAGTCGGTTTGGCATCTGACTTCGGCTCAGGTCATGATATCACGGTTTGTGAGTCTGACCCCCGCGTCAGGCTCTGTCCTGACAGCTCAGAGCCTGGAGCCTGCTTTGGATTCTTTGTCTCCCTCTGTCTGCTGCTCCCCGCTTCGTGCTGTCTCTGTCTCTCTCTCAAAAATAAGCATTAAAAAAATTAATTAAAAAAAGAATAAGAAAATATTAGTTTATTACTCAAAAATCCAACATAACCTATAAGGCAAATAATAGCCTACTAAATATAACAGATCCACACATCCCTATAATTCTACAAATTAATGATTTCATATATGGAGATAACCCCTACCATGGTCAAGAAATCCAAATTAGTTATTTCTTCCTGCCTTTTCTAAAACTGAATCCTTGGGGAGGTGACAGAGATTAGTGATTTTGAGGACTAATAGTGCTGATCCCACTGATAGCCCTCCAATTTAAAAAATAATTTACTTTCTCTGTACCAATAAATGTTCTCAGGTCCTTAAATAGCTATGCATCATCATTCTTGGGGGACATGAGAGTTACCCTCCCTACTCCCCAAACCCTGGAATCAAACCACTAAGGAAATAGTAACAGAAGTAAGATCTTATAGAGGGTTTTACAGAGAAGCTTAGCTTCCCTAGAATTGAGGTTAGCAATATTCTAACTCATTTCTGCTGAGCACATACAGTTTTTAAGGTAACTCAAATTTTCCTTCTACCTTCTGATCTCTGTTTTTACCAGAAAATAAAACAGGACCAAAAGCCTTTCATCAGCCCAAGCGGTCCCTCTGATAATTAACTGGATCTCTTTTCACACACCAAACAATCTTCTTCCAAGGAGAGACTAAATAGTGTTTCAGTTATCTCCTGATATATAACAAACCAACCCAAAATCTTGTGCTTTAAAATGGTTTATTATTTTGTGGTCCTCCCCCATGATTGTGCTGGATAGTGTACAATTGACATTCTGCACAGTTTTGACTTGCAGTCTTTTTGGAGGCCACATTCAGGTACTGAATCAGTCAAGTTATCTGAAGGTTCTGCTGGACTAGGCATTCAAGATGGCTTCTTCCCTCACATGCCCAGAACCTCCTCAGGAATTGTCTGGGACAGCTGGGCACTGGCCACGCAGATCTCTGGCTGAACAAAATCATGAAACCAGGAAAGATGGTTTAATCCATCTTTAGGAAATTTCTTCTTGTCTGTGATTTCAACCCTACTCCTCCCATTCCTCAGTTTTATGCATCGAAAAGCCAAAGCCGACTTGAAGTCTAGGATGTATTTTAAATAGATTGGAAGAAGCAGTCTAGAAATGCAATGCACAATGTCTTTTCTTGTGGTTTTGAATTTTTGCAAACTCAAGCCTTTAGCACAGTGTTTTCCAGCATTTAGAGGTTTGTATTTTTGTTTCATGAAGAATTAATGAAATTATATCAAGGGCTCCAGATTGGCCTACTCTTTAAAAATGTTTCTAAAAGGGGCACCTGGGTGGCTTGGTGGGTTAAGTGTCTGACTTCGGCTCAGGTCATGATCTAGCAATTCGTGAGTTTGAGCCCCACCTTGGGCTTGGTGCTGACAGCTTGGAGCCTGGAGCCTGCTTCTGGATTCTGTGTCTCCCTCTCTCTCTGCCCATGCTCTGTCTCTCTCTCTGTCTCTCAAAAATAAATAAATGTTAAAAAAAATTTTTTTTAATGTTCCTAAAAATGAAAATCATGTGTTAACTTTTCCTTTGGTATACTGGTAGGAATTAGATTGTAGCTGTATTAAACTTAACTTTTTCATTTTTGGTTTTTCTTAACTGTCTCAATTTTTGCCAGCAAGGAACAATATGTGTATAAATTATGTTTTCTCTAGATATTGAAATCTAGGTTATTTCTCTTCTTTGAGACTCATTTGTTTTTGAAATATTACTAAAAAGCACCCCATGATTTTCTCTGTAAGTTTTCTTCACAACACAAAGATCACTGCTTTATGGAAGGACTTTAAAAGATAGATATGTGTGTCATCACTGATTTAGAATTATCTGGCCAGAAAAATTTTTGTATGAGTGAGGCTGCATGTTTTACCTTTGCACTGATCATGTCTCCCTTGCTGCCATTTGGTTTGATATGATATCCAACATATCAACACCTGAAAGTTTAAGGCACCTTACTAGAAAGAAAAATGGTAGTCTATCTGCATCTACAGACTTTGTCAGATGAGGGAGTATAAAGGATAAGAAATGTTTACTGAAGAAAGAATGAAAAATTCCAGCGGCTTATTTCCAAATTAGGCTCTATTAATCAATTTCCTTTTCTAGTTCATCTGTGAGTTTTTCCTAGATTTGAGCACTTTGGCTAAAAGTTTAAAAAGAACAAATTTTTTAGAGTTTCATGTTGTGTCAGACTTGCTAGCTGTTATATTCTGTGGCCAACACTTCCTTGGCCACTGTGTCAATGTGAGCATGATTTGAGTTAGGTAAAATACGATTTTTATAAAAGCAGTCTCTCAGTCATGAGACAGTGACAGCATAGCAATGACTTTGAACAGAGTATCCAGACACAGCTGGATGCTCTATGACTCCTTCACTTAGTAACCATCCGACTTTGAGCTTGTTACTTAATCTCTCTAGACCTCAATTTTCTCATCTGAGAAATGTGAATAATAAGAATTTTTATGCATATTAAATGAAACATGCATGCAGAATCTTCCTTTGCCCCTCCAGCTTCACTCTCCACCCTTCTTCTCCCTGCTGTCTTTTCCACGAGGCTGATTTGCACAGACCACAGGAGGTTCCCGTGTCTCTTGCCCCATTGGTTTGGCCAAAAAGGAACCCAGACAGAAGAGCAGAGAAAAGGCTGGGAGTGAGGTTGGGCATTTATTCTGAACCTTGCCCTACATTAATGCCTTAGGTTTTATCTATTTCTCTCCAGAAACGTACTACAAAACTCTCCTTCTGTGCTCAGGGAAATTACTCCCCCTATCTCTTTCCTTCAGACCTAAGGATGGGTAAGAGCTGGGCTGTTACCAGCCCCAGGCTACCAGCCCCAGCACTATCCTACACCCTCTCACATCTTTGCAAATTAAACTATATTAAACTCTTTATTGAACTCCTCTAGGACAGTCCTAATTTGACTGTGCCTTGTATTCTGAGATACTGATTGATATTGGGTGTGTTTAACATAGTGTCTTAGACATAGCAAAATGTTCAACAAAGTGGTATTTATCATTGAAAAGACTTGAAAGCATGTAGATCAATGTCATAATATATACACAACCAATATGTTAAACAAGTGGGGTTCTTGGATTGTGGTAAAATAAAAACACAGCTTTCTTTTTATTTACTACTTTGTGTTTAAACTTTGTTCAGTGGAACCATCTTTCTCTGTCCCTAGAGGAAAACTTCAGCAGTCCCATGATTTCTCTACTCACTCTTAAGTGGCAATCCTACAAACACTTCAGGTCACAGATTCACTCACAATTCAGTAATGAGAATACGTTGACATTGGAACAATAACGATCTGAACTTGAGTCAACCTTTCTGTTTCCCAAGTTGTACCTGCTCCATACAGGGTGAGGTACTGGCTTCTGCTGTCTCACCTCCTCCCTATTTTACTAACTACTGCTTTTGGGAGTTGCTAGAATGTTAAGGATGAGAGAGAGACGAGGGGTAAGAGAGAGCTTGCCTATGGGGCTTTATTGTCTCTGGATATAATAGGTGGTAAAAGCTGATGCCCCATGGTGGGCCTGAATATGGATGAAGCTGATTCTTCTCCCGTGGATTCTTTTTTGAGTTCATAAGAGGTTTGCTGTTGGGCCTTACCTGTGGCAGTTCTCTTGGCCAGATGGATTGTTTCCAGGGCATCCATCACACATCTCCTCCTGCTCTAGCCTCCTCCAGGTGACCCTACTGGCTGGGAGGAGGGATGATCCCTCTCCTGTGTTCTCTCCTTCCTCACATACACATGATATGAAACATGAAGGCATCCCTCCAACCAGTCCCAATGCAGCAGCCCTCTCTTGGTTTCCTCATCCAAGGACTTAGTCAGCTTAAGGACATGTAGGCAGCATGTAGGGTGGCTGCTAAGCCTGATAGATCTCTCAGGCACTAGTTTTCTGTGTCTTCAGAACCCAAGAGCACATACCACAGTTCTTGCAGAGGTGCCCCCTGGCTCCCCCCCACAAGCTCTGGGATAGAACGCTGCCCACCCCAACCCATCATCGAAGAGTTGGGGGTGAGGAGAGTCCTCTCCAAAGAAACACTGTCACCATATCCTCAAAGCTACCAGCTTCTCTGGTCCCTTTTGTATCTGTGAGCTTCAAGAGTCAGGAATAGATTCTGGAAAGGTTCTTCCTTGGTCAAGCCACACAAGATCGTTATTTGCTATATGATATCTATCATATCAACCTCAGTATAGAAACATATTTTAGGGGCATCTGGTGCCTCAGTTAAGCATTCAACTCTTGACTTTGTCTCAGGTCATGATCTCACGATTCATGAAATTGAGCCCCATGGTGGGCTCTGTCTCCCTCTCACTCTGCCCCTCTCCCCCACTTATGTTCGTTCTCTCTCTCTCTCTCTCTCTCTCTCTCTCTCTCTCTCTCTCTCTCTTTCTCTCTTTCTCTCTCTCCTCAAAATAAATAAACATTTTAAAAAAGGAAACCATTACTTTAATATACTACTCAAAGTTTCTTTTAGTATTGTTTTTTTTTTCTATTTTTAGAACAAAAGTTTAGTAATTGGGACCTGGCTAAGAGAAAAGAATTTTCTAATTGGTAGTTTGATGATATGTGTATTATTTTTCTTCTGCCTGTGTTTGAGTCTTTTTCTATGAGTTCTAACTATGGATAGGCTAGGATGAGGACAAAATTGGAAGTGTTTATGCTACAGATATCTAGAGTGATAATTGTCATCTAGTGCTGGATGCTGTGGGTGAGTCAAAGCCAAAAGGAGGCATTCTGCACTTTGGAATTTATAACGCAAAGGGAGAGATGATACATGAAATAGAAAGGAACCAGTGTCGTGAAAAGTCACATAAATTGCTATGGGAACTCAGAGGGAAAAAAAAGGGCTCACTCAGTCTGGGGGGTGTTGGGCCAGAGCACACTTATGTTGTACAAGTCTCTAGATCACACACAGAAGGTAAAAGGCAGTAGAGAGGTCCTTGATGCAAAACCAGGTTCTTTTTGTGGGATCAGTGCTTACCTCAGCTGATAAAAGAGCCTCTCCTTAAACCCTTTCAAGCCAGCAAGCATTATCTCTGAATTTTTTTTTTTTTTTCTGCTGTTGCTGAACAGGGATGGGCCTTTCCTGATAGCGGGGTATGGCATGCAACCGTTTCACATAATGGGCTGATACAGAGCTGAGCTTCGACCACAGTCCCGATGATTGCCAAGTCTGCCATCCTCAGCTGTCAGTAGTAGCAGTAGAGTTGTTAGAGGGGGTGGGGGAATAAGAGACGGGGGAAAGCAGCTCAGAACTCTTGCCGTCCTTTGAAGCTGATGGTCAAATGTTCCAGGAAAGTGAGTGCTTTTCGAGAGAAATTGAAGGCTGCATAAATGAAAAATTAAAGTGAGAAGGTCTGATCCATCTCTGTCTTATAAGGATAGGGTGTCTTTTTTAAAAAAAAGTTATGATGTTAGGGCACCTGGGTGGCTCAGTGAGTGAAGCGTCTGACTCTTGATCTCGGCTCAGATCATGACCTCGTGGTTCAGGAGTTTGAGCCCCACCTCAGGCTCGTCACTGACAGGGCAGAGCCTGGTTGGGATTCTGTCTCTCCCTCTCTCTGCCCCTCCCCTGCACGTGCTCTCTCTCTGTCTTTCTCAAGATATAAATAAACTTAAAGCTGTGATGTCAATTTTCTAACATACGCAAAGTGAGCAGACTCGTGAATCTCCATGTAGCCGTCACTGTGAGAAGAGGACTCCATAACAGTTGAAGTAACTAGTCTGTGTCCTACCTTTTTGCTCTGCAAAAAATACATTTTTAAAAAAACTTAATGAGCGCTTCGGTGGCTTAGTCAGTTAAGCATCTGACTTCGGCTCAGGTCATGATCTTGCGGTCCATGAGTTCAAGCCCTGAGTTGGTTACTTTGCTAACAGCTCAACACCTGGAACCTGTTTCGGATTCTGTGTCTCCCTCTTTCTCTGCAGTGACCCTGCTTGCACTGTCTCTCTTTCTGTCTCTCAAAAATAAATAAACATTTAAAAAATTGAAAACTAAAAAACTTTATAATACTGAATCGCTGTATTGTACACCAGAAACTAGTATAACACTGTATGTTAACTATCCTGGAATTAAAACTTAAACACAAAGCTTAATGACATTGAAATGGAAATGTACTATTTAGTTTTCTGGCAAAATGCCCATTCTAATTTCAAATAATAATTTATGATATAATCACTTGTGCATAATTTCTTTTGATATTCAGTAGGAAGGGATGATGTCTGATAAATCTGAGTGAATGACTAATTTTATTCTTCCAATTATATAACATTTTAAGCATATGAATTAAATATATATCATTCTCAATTTTTACAGCACTTTTGTTGAATTGTCATTAGACCACAGGCCTAATTTCCTCAAAGGACAAACCAATGATGTGCTCAGGCTTTCTATTTTACCACCATCTAATATCTTTCCTTAATTATTCAGCAGTCAGTCACCCAAACTCCCTTATTCTTCTCTCCTCTTGCTTCCTTCTGGGCTTTTTAATTTCACAGTCACTCATTCATTAAGGAAGAACTTTGTCAAGATGAGGAATTTAATTCAAAACAATCTGTTTCCCCGCTGTACCATTCCTGGAAAAATATCTGGATAAGCAAGTAATGAAATCTCCAAAAGACACTAATTTTTTGCAGTTTTACCTCTTTCCAAAGTGGGAATTTGGAGTTGTCTGTGAAAATTTATCTCTGTTACCGGGGATGATCCATAGCGCATTGTTATATGCAAACCCAGGCATTCAGAAGACCAAGGCAAGGGGACTCTCGGGATTAGTCCACGTACAACAGGACCCAGTAGACAGGAGAATGAGCATGGAAGGAGCGTTCGCCCTGGTCAGCCACCCTTAGGTAAGGGCCAAAGGTTTAAGCAGGGAAGTCAAGACTAAAGAGTGGTCAAACATTCTGGGTCAGCAATGCACAAGAGACCATGACAGTGGACTCAGTTGTCAAGACTGGAAACTAAGTCTGCAGCAAGGCAGGGATTTCTGGTTCTCTTAAAGGAATTTTAGGCAACATTAATATGATTAAACACAACTTGGACCTAGTTTGGGTTGCTTTAAAAACCTCTCGATTTCTCTTATCAGCAAGAAACACACACACGTATGTATGTTATACATATATACCACTGTCATACACACACACACACACACACACACACACACACACACACACACACACATACATATATGTATATGTATAAAATTTGTAGTTCACCTGACCATGATGGTTCACCAGACCAAGTGTCTGAAAAGAAGTCTATTAGTGGAGTAGTCATTTGATCCCAGAGTCTTTTAGTAATGAGATTGTACTTGGATAGGTCTCTCTGTAGGATAATGCCATTCAGATCCTTGTTGTTAAAATATAAACAACTGCAAGAAAAACAAGGACTGCCAACAGCAATTATGTATTCCCAGGAGTGCCATCTTTCTAATTATTTCGTCCTTTCGGAGTTAGAGAAAGAGACAGTGAGAGAGAGAGAGAGAATCCCTTTTACTAACAGCTCCATGAACACTGTCAGAGTCTTCTGAGAGCCCAGAGAAATTCACGTGTTCACACAAGAGTTTGTCATAGGAATCAGAGGAACACATTTACCACTATGTGGTTCCTAAAGACTGGACACATTCTCCTTAGGTAGCAATAAAACTGTCCAGAAGTTGGGGCCATCCTAGAGAAGTCTTCCTTCTTTTGGTCTCTGGAAATGAATACGAGAATAATTCTGCTATTACGGTCAACTGAAGTCAACTTTTTAAAATCATTTTATTATCTCTGAGTTTTCAGAATGGTACAGTCTAAAGACTCAAATGTAAATCCTTGATTTCTCTACTGGAGAGTTGTTTGACTGGCTTTTAAAATGGCTGTATCCTGCCTGATATAATCTCTTTCCAAGAAGTTTACAGATTTGGGGGATAAGTCAGAATCTTTTTTCTCCTTTTCAAGTTTCAGTTTCTTGAATGCGTAATAGTTTTAGGACCTGAAAATAAACAACAAGGTCTTCTCTTTCCTAAAGCAGTTTTTGTTATGGAAGACATTTTTTCCTGCAATGTTTTATAAATGTGGGCTTGGGAGAGAGAAAAAGCAGGCACAGAAGGAAAATCATATAAATAATTGTTCAGAATGTGTCATGTATCATTATTTTCAAATGCAGTCCCTGTTTTTGGAGTCATTCTCTTCTTTCACTGATTCCTAGAAAAATAGGGAAAGAAGGGTGAGCCTGCTTGCAGAGTTTTAAATGGAACTTCTTATTTCACTTTACCTGTCTGTCGGAGACCACACCCCAAATTTCTTGGACTAGAGGATGGTATTTGAACTGTTATCCCTGGTCCAAGATGTGCTTCACTGTTGCTGTTGGAAAGATAAATGATTCCTACATTTTTCATACCTGGACGACACAGGGGAGGTTCACTGCATCGTACCGATCATCAAACCCACAGAGCATCAGACCTCCTTTGCTAAAATGATTCAATACTGGAGCAGCAGAAGACTTAATTTTATGTGCAGAGGCACTCATGTCCAGAGAAGGGCGTGGTGTGGTTATCACAGAGGTCCGTGGCTGCTTAGCGGTGCAGCCACGGTGGCTGCCACTGCCACCCATGGTTCCTAACCCTTGGTTCAATGCTGACGTCCCCATTCTTTATCCCTGAGTGTGGTTGGCACATTTTATTTGCTATGTTTACTTCACACTCTCTCCTATCAAGGAGATGATTCCTATCTTTGGAAAAAACAAAAAACAAAAAAAGCCTGCCCTGATTTACTCTCCTGTCAAAGTATCTGTAATCTCCTGGCCTTGGGCTATGGGGAGAAATTCCTTAAACATCTCTCTAGATTGCCTGTCAATCTGTACCGATGGTGTTCTTTGTAATCCCTCTTTAATCTGCTTGATTCCCAAATTACTAGTTTTGCTTGACCTTTGACTTAAGGTCAGAAGAGGAGGAGACCCTTTTCCTCTTGGTTATGGTACTAGGAATCTTGTACTCAAGCTTTCCCTTCCCGGGAATGGGGAGTGTTGGGAGAAGACTTGAACTCTTCTGTGTCTCAGTTCTCATTTCTCCCCAGGAGACACGAGTGGAGGAGCTAGTTGAGAAGTCCTTTTTTTTGGTGACTCAGATCAATGTAGCTCATGGTAGGGAAATTGTCTCTCTCTTTGACCTCAAGCAGGCAGTGTTGGCCCTCTCACCCTCTAGCCTCTTTATTTCTGAGACTTAGTTCAACTTTCTTAACTGCTGTGTTCTATGGGGGGATCACCTCTGCAGTAGGATGCTGTCTTCCATGATGCTGGGTGAATAAGTGGACTCAGGAGGTGTTTTACAGACTGCTGATTCCCCTGCTCTTCCTTTCCTGACCTGTTACAACATCTTGGGCAGATTCCCAGCATTCTGATTACTTTCACTATTTGAAAAATCTAGTATATACCAGTCTAATCCACTTGAATACTTAAAGCTCATCCTATGTGGCGTTTCCATAGCCCAAGCCTCCTGCACTGGAGACTAGGATGCTGTCAGTGCTTTTAAGCAAATTTTTCTCGTTCTTTTAGGCCCCAGGTCTTTTGATGTGTGGACGCCAAGAATGAGGGATTGGTTGGTTGACGGGGTCAAAAGTCTTTTTTTCCTAACTGGTGCTATTGTAGCAGCTGACAGGTTGGGTGGCAGGCAGTGGTGTGATGGGAAATGTTTAACAACCAGCACTCTGAAACACACTCTGTCTGAGTGTTTTAAAAAACTGTATATATGTGTGTGTGTATATATATATATACATATATATATATATATATTTGGTATGTCTATGAAAATATAATTATACATTATACTGATGAAAAGGATTTTGCTATGATAAAGGTTAAATAATAATAAAATATACCTTTATTGTAAATTCCATACAGCTCTTTGTTTCTTACAGAATGCTATAGTTGGTTTTTGCCAATTGCATATCTGTAGCCAAGTTTTAGTTACATTTGGAGAATAAGTATAGGTTGGATATGAAAGTTGGTTAACATTATTATTTGACAAGTGAGACAGAACATTGTAAGATTTCCTTAATTTTTGATGTTCTTCAATGTAATAGAATAAATTTTTATTCTATGTAATAGAATAGTTTCTAATAGCTTCTAAATCTCGTTAGAAACACTCTCACTTGGATGGTGGGTGTGGAGAGACATCCCCTGTTTCTACCCTATGGGTAAAGGAGAGGTAAATCTGTAACATTCTCTTTTAGGCTGAAACATTTGCTCTTCTATTTACTACTTATCAAATGTCTGCATATAAAGACTAGAGGTTATTTGGCGTGGTGGTAGATGTGCTGTCTCTTCTACCTTCGGAGAAGCTCTCTAAGGACGCGTCTGGAATATGGTAGAGGTTAGTGGCTATGCTACAATTCTGACACAAAGTCCTTATCAACTTCAAGTTGTTGTTATATGGTTATACATTCTCTAGGAGAGCAAAGCTTAACCATATATTTAGAAATGACTAAATTTTGAAGTGAAAATTTTGTTTGAGCGAATTCGTAAGAATTGCTTTCTGGGAGTAAATACAGTGGGACTATTAGCTTGGCTTTAATTCACCTACACGGAAAACTTCTACAAGCCTGGTAGGTGTTTGCTACTTCTCCCAAACAATAGAACCAGGTTAGCTGTGCTTACTAGAGAGAAGGCAATTGAAGACCAAAACAAAAACAAAAAGCCAAAACCTCTGTAACAGAGCCTTAGTTTATAAATCTTGGTAGGGTCAATCATAGCATTTTCTTAAACTGGTTTTCACAACTCTGGTGCTACTTTTTAAAATGTTTCAGGGGATGTGTCAGTCACTGGTTCTTCATTTATACACTGTCTTTAAGGATGTGCTTCACCAACAGTCTTTATGAGGGGCAGCTGTATAGACCGCAAAGCTCCATCTACCTCTCCTTCCCCAGTGATAGCTTCTCAGACCAAGGGAGGATATCTGACCTAAGCTTGGCCAGCCAGATGTTTTCCAAGAAATTTAAAAATTGGGTACTGAGAGATTGTTAGTTAGGTAATGAGGGATATAGAATCACAATCTGGGAATCTATTTTCTTTTCTTGCTAAGAGTATAGTGAAGCAGGCTTGTCTACAGAGTAAATGCAATTTATTATTTATAAAACTTCCCCTCCCCTCATGGGAAACTGCTTATGTAGACATATAGTACTTCTAATGGAATATGATAAATTTATCACAGTGATTGCCTCTGTTTAAAGTAAGTAGGTGACTAGGGTTTACAGGTAGGAGTTAGATTTCATTTTCAGTCCATTTCATTTGGTGGCTTTTGAATGTCATACTATATAATGTATTACTTATTTTATTTTATTTTTAATATGTTTAACTTTTATTAATTTTTGAGAGACAGAGACAGAGTGTGAGTAGAGGAAGGGCAGAGAGTGAGGGAGACACAGAATCTGAAGCAGGCTCCAGGCCCTGGGCTGTCAGCACAGAGCCCAGTGCAGGGCTCACACTCACAAACCATGAGATCATGACCTGAGTCGGAGTCAGACGCTTAACCAACTGAGCCACCCAGGCGCCCCTGCATTACTTATTTTTAAAAATTGATGCCACTTTTTCTGTGGGAAGTTAAAAAATATAAGTGAAAAGTAGAAAATATAAATCACCCAAGATTGTAATATTCTTCTTTAACATTGAAATCACTTTTTAAAAGTTTTAAAATACACTGACCTAGTTTATCAGAGTTCAATTTTAGGAAAAAGATAGGTCAGTTGAAAGAGAAAATTGTTAACTTTAGTGTCACGATAAAGGAAATTGTACTATTTTCTTATTTCTCGGTAAGGAGAATAAGTAAAAGTAGACAGAACTGTTTGAATTCATTGAATTCATTTTATATGTTTAAAATTATTTTTAAAAATAATTTAGAAAAGATTTTTAGTTTATTGTGACTATTCCTTCTACAGTACATATCTATAAAAAAAAGCCAGGTTAATGTTTTTGTTTTATTTTTAATTTAAATAGAATTGAAATATTAATGTTAGAATTTGCTCAAAATATGACTTATTAAAGTTTATTTAGAACTATTAACTATATTTTTATTTAGTTATCTATTTACTTATTTATTTTTATTAACTGTGCTTTAATTTCTATGAGGGAAGGGTCTGAGTGAGTCCTTGTTGCATGTCAGACTTTGTACTCAGTTATAGGTTAAAACAGGAACGAATCATAGACTCTACCACATAAAACCTTAATAGATGCATGCTTACTGATTTTGAAGGAGTAAAGGGACAGTAAAACATTCGTAATGGATTAGAAGAAATTTTAGGTACCATTGTCTAATAAATTTGGCCTTAAAATGCAGCCATATAGAGTAAGGTCGTAGTTTATGAAGTCTAATAAATATTCAAAAATAATCACTGAATGTGTGAAACATGGTGAGTACTGTGCTAGGTGTTTGGACATCACTTTGGAAAGAGAGTAAGAAGGGAGGAATTTAAAAAGTAGATATAAAAGAATAAATAGGAAAATGAAAACATTATATTAATAATTACATGAAGAAACAATGTTTGCATCCAACCTAGAATTGTCATTTGCGATACTTTGATGTGATAAGCTAAAAATGAGACTGCATGAGTTCATTGCTTTACGGCTTCCTTTTTCATTGCATCTTGGGTTTTGGAGTCTGTAATACTTTACTGAGGTTAAGTAAAGTCATGAGGAGGGACTTATTTCAGTTCCAGAAGCAACTGTCAAAAAGCATGTAAAGGAATGGCTAGACTGGCTGAAGTGGACAGTCCAAAGTGGCAGGCAAGGACCATTTCCTAGAAATCTTAGCAGCTCTTAGGCAGAATCTTACAATTTAGTAATTTTCTGTCTATGAAAATTAGGTTGGTGATATTTAGAGCTGAAGTGCACTTTTTAAATTCCAGGAAGATATTTAGCCCAACACACAAAGGAGGAAATAGGTAAAGAAAGACCAGAGATGGAGCTGCATGGAATGAGTGAAAGGGTAGAGAACATGATGTACTATTAATGGGTAGGCAGTAGTTTGGGGATGAGTGTGTGGTAATTGAAATGTTCATACCATACTTAGGGGCTCATGCCGTGAAGGAAAAGTGAGGATGGTGATACTGTGGATTGATTAGTTTAAACCTTCACGTAGAATTTGGGAGTTCCCCAAATAAACCTTGCCATGTCTATATTTAATTTATGTTATTATTCATTTATTAATTTTATTTAATTGGACAACATGGTAAGTCACCTCATTCCTTGAGTGTTAGCAATCACTACAAAAGAAACAAAGCTTAACATACTTAAAAGGCTTTTCTGAATACTGCAAAATACCATTTAATACCCATTGGGAGGGCTGTTATCAAAAAACAGAAAAACAGCTAATTGCTTGAAAAGATGTGGAGAAATTAGAACCCTTGTTCATTGGGTGGACGTGTAAAATGATACAGCTTCTATGGAAAACAATATGGAAAGTCATCAAAAAATTAAACATAGAGTGGCTGGAACTAGAGGGTATTATGCTAAGCAAAATTACAGAAAGACAAATATGACTTCACTCATATGAGGAGTTTAAGATACAAAACAGAGGAACATAAGGGAAGGGAAGCAAAAATAATATAAAAACAGGGAAGGGGACAAAACATAAGAGACTCTTAAATACAGAGAACAAACTGAGGGTTGCTGGAGGAGATGTGGGTGGGGGGGATGGGCTAAATGGGTAAGGGGCATTAAGGTAGACACTTGTTGGGATGAGCTGAATGATATACATAGAGGATGAATCACTGGAATCTACTCCTGAAATCATTATTGCAATATATGCTAACTAACATGGATGTAAATGAAAAAATAAATTAAATTAAATTAAGTTAAATTAAATTAAATTAAATTAGATTAAAAATATATATAATTAAACATAGAATTACCTTATATTTCAGCAGTTCCACTTCTGGATATATATCCAAAAGAAATGAAAGTAGGAACTTAGTTATTTCTATACCCATGTTCATGGCAGTTTTCACAGTAGCCAAAAGGTGGAAGCAACTCATGTGTCCACTGACAGATGAATGGGTAAACAAAATGTAATACACACACACACACACACACACACACACACACACACACACACACACACACATACAGATAATATACGGCTACTGACCATAGTCTTACTAACATTATAGTCAAGATTTGTAATTTCAAAGGACCAGAAAGGCTTCTGTGTTCCCTTTCCAGCCTTCCCTTCCACCCTATCTGCCTTGGCAGAAAAAAGCATCTCCACTTTGCAACAGTCACAAGGCCTCTGAGTTCCTTGAGGGTGCAGGTAGCGTTGGCATGGGTTATGCTGTGTAGTGATTGTGAAAACAAGTTCTAGACACAGACCACAGACTGTCTTGTTTCAAATCCTAACTCCACTACTTGCTAGCTGTATAATCTTGGTCAGGTTACTTAACTTTTCAGTGCCTTTTCCCACATTTGTAAAATGGAAGATAATCATAGTAATACAGTCTCATGGCACTCCTATGAAATCATGTGAGGTGATAAGACTGAAGTGATTAGAACAGTGCCTGCATAAAATAAACACTGTATATAAAATATCATCAGCATCATCATTATCATCCCTGTCATTAACTAAGTCTATTAGTGATCTAAAATGGAAACTGAAGATGAAATGAATGAATAAAGGTCTTTAGTGGCCACAAATGAATGAATTCTTACTGCTCACCTTTTTATTGTGAAGCTCACACACCATTCTTGGATACCTGTAACGTCAATGAAACAGCTCAATATAAGAAACAGACACTCTTCAGAGTAAATATAAATTCTGCCTCAACCATTGCCTTTCTGATGTCCACCATTAGCTCTGGGTATGAAAGAGGCAACTGTATGGTCACACCAGCTTGGCCCAGGTTGACTCATGTACACAGTGGCTGTCATTCCACAGGCTAGCATTTACTTATAATTTACAACCATTAGCAAAGGCATGAGCTGGGGGAAATCAGATTTGTCTCTTAGAGATTTGAAATGGGAAACTGGGTAAAGGGCAAGTGTGGTGGAGGCTGCAATGAACATCCATGAGACAGAGAAAGAGAATCTTCTCAAGCCTCAAGTCACATGCAGGCTAAATCATCGGTGCAAAATAATTATAATAACTGTAGTGACAGTGATAGTGGACAGGTTTTGAGTGTTTAGTGTATTCCAGGCAATATGTTAAATTCTTCACATGACTTAACTCATTAATTACTTGAAACTACCATTCAGTGTAAGTTATAGACAGTGTCTAATAGCTCAGTTCTCATGACTCTCAGGTCTTTTTTCTATCCTTTGTTCTTCTCTGCAATTCCACATTTCCAGGACATTCCTTATGGAGCATTCTTAGCATTGGCCCCCACAGTCCATAAATCATTTAGTTCGAGATTAACTACCTACTACAGCGGAGCAAGCCTCTGGGACTGGTAGTTACAAGTATAAACTGTGGTGCTAGGTGGAATTCAAACCCCATATCGCCCAACCAGTAGCTCTGCTAACTCTGATAAATGGCTTTTCTTTGTGTCAGTTTTCCCATATGTAAAACGGACTAAAATTGTTTCTAGTTTGTAGTATGGTTTTAAGGATTAAATAAATCAATTCGTATTAAATGTTAGACAAAATGTCAGGCATATGGTGAGTAATCATTAAAGTAGCTATTATTTCAATCCATAAGGCTCAGGTTGTGCCGGTGCCGCCTCTACTGATCACCCTCTGGCCTTGTCTACCCATTTTTTTTCCTCTTAGTCACATCATTTTAAGAGTTTAAATATTTTAGTCACAGCCTTCCTAGAGTACAGCACATGGGCTCTATATGGCTGAAAGAAAAAAAAATGGTTCATTATCAGGAATTGACTCCTTATCTTGAAACAACATCAGTAACAATAAATTTTCAAAGCAAACCTCCGAGCACCTATCAGAGAAAATTAACATTAACTACCATTCTCACACTTTACTGTGGATCTTTTTATCTAGAAAGCAACAGTAAAATGCCCCTGTCTCTGGCTGTGATCTGCCATTTATGTATTTCTTCTTTAAAATTCTTCTTAATACTCATTTTAAACTGATTTTACCTCTGTAATGTTTTAGGGTTTATGTTAGTCAAAAGAGTATGATTTACTGTTGAATTCACCATTTTGGGGTAGGAAAGTGGAATAATCCTGGTTTTGATGGTAAGATGGCACCTTTAATTAACCAGCTCAAAAAAAAAAATTAAGAGCCAATAATTTGCTCCTCTCTGGACAGGGTTGTGGTTATTTAGAATTGAAAACGATGTTTACAATGTAATAAAAATTCAAGAAAGGGTGACACCAAGTTCAGTTTAATTGATAAAAAGAACAAGTCATCTGGATAATAATTTGAAATACATCACCTAGAGAATAGGAATAGGATTCCGTATTTGGTTTTATTGTTTATTTAAACATAACTACATTGGATTGTAATAGATTGATTCAGTTTGTTGTTAGTTGTTTGAAAAATCTGCTATAATTATTTTAACTATTTTGGTGAAATTCTTAAGTTAGATAGAGATTACTAACAACATGGGGCACCTGAATGGCTCAGGAAGTTAAGCGTCTGACTTTGGCTCAGGTCATGATCTTGCAGTCCTTGAGTTCAAGCCCTGCTTCAGGCTCTGTGCTGAAGACAGCTCAGAGCCTGGAGCCTGCTTCAGATTTGGTATCTCCCTCTCTCTCTGCCCCTCCCCCGTTCATGCTCTGTCTCTCTCTCAAAAATAAATGAAACATAAAAAAAATTTTTTTAAGAATACTAACAACTGGGGGCGCCTGGGTGGTTCAGTCGGTTGGGCGTCCGACTTTGGCTCAGGTCATGATCTCACGGTCCGTGAGTTCGAGCCCCGCGTCAGGCTCTGTGCTGACAGCTCAGAGCCTGGACTGGAGCCTGTTTTAGATTCTGTGTCTCCCTCTCTCTCTGACCTTCCCCCATTCATGCTCTGTCTCTCTCTGTCTCAAAAATAATAAACATTAAAAAAAAATTTTTAAAGTTAAAAAAAAAGAATACTAACAACTGGATGTTTTTTTATCACTGCTATGGGTGAAAGAAGCATGACATCAGAGAAATGGCAAATTCTTAATGTTGGCTGGATACGGTCATGTTATTATACACATATATACAGTTGAAAGGGAATGTTTATGGTTGGGATATCTGTGTGGACAAAGAAGTGTATTATGCTTTAGGGGGCTGTAAATAAAATGAAAAAGAGTTTGTGAAGATTAATCACACAACAACAAGAGAATTAACTTAAGAGAATTCAACTTTTAGGAAATATTTTTTAATCAGAATTTTTAATAACTTGCATTTATCTCCTTCATGTGGACGTATTTTAAGTGGACGTAAAACTTTAATCATTGTTTAATAAAGCTATATGCACATCACTTTCCTAGATTGAACTTTCCTTCTCTGGAATGCCTTTGTTTCCATTAGAATTAGTCAAAATTACTGCTCTGCTGCATTAGGCAGTGACAGTTAAATTAATGTTTCCCAGGTGTCCATGTGCTGCTCTGCACCTCAGCCCTCTTTGTCTATATTGTACTATACGAATTATTCGCATCAGTAGTAAGTGGACAGAAATGATATTTCACTTCTTGTTAAAAGCATTAGTGTTAGAAACCTTCCCCTTTACTCATTCAGTTTACTAGTTACCCATTCATGCAACAGTATAGGGAGGCTCCAACATGGCCGACTTGCAAGATGGAAACATGACTAGTCCCTTCACTGTTAAGGGAGAGCCACCTTACCTGCATGTTCCTGTGTGATGTGATTAGAAAGAAACCTTTATTATGTTGACTTGTTGAGATTTTAGGATTGACTTGTTACTACAGCATGACCTGTTATTAGGGTAATATACAGGCACACTGTTACCTTACTAGTGGGGATTAAAATGGAATTACTTGTTTTTTGATCTTGAAAATCTACTCCTGGCACCATAGCCCAAGAAGATATATACAGTGATATAAATGCCACTAAAACCGTATTTACTGTATGATCCCAATTTTATTCTTAAAAACACTACACATCGCTGCTCATATTTACATTTGCATATATATATTGCAAAAGTTAGGAAGAAATATACCAAATTATTCATTATAGTTTTGTTACTGGAACAGAAGATGGTAATAGAAATTATAAGATTTTTTTAATTTAAAAAATTCTCAGGGCACCTAGGTGGCTCAGTTGGTTGAGCCTCCAACTCTTGGATTCAATTCAGGTCATGATCTCACAGTTCATGAGTTCAAGCCCTAAGTTGGGCTGTGTGCTGGCAGCATGGAGCCTACTTGGAATTCTCTCTTTTTTTCTCTCTCTCTCTAAAAATAAATAAATAAACTTGAAAATAAGTAAATAAATAAATAAATATTATGTATTTTTCATATTCCATTTAAAATATAACTTTTAGGTCACCTGGATGGCTCAGTCACTTAAGCACCCCACTTTGCCTCAGGTCATGATCTTGTGGTTCGTGAGTTCAAGCCAAACATTGGGCTCTGTAGTGACAACTCAGAGCCTCGTGTCTGTTTCAAATTCTGTGTCTTCCTCTATCCATCTCTGCCCCTCTCCCACTCATATTCTGTCTCTGTCTCTCTCTCAAAAATAAACATTAAAAAATAAATAAATAAAAATAAAAACATAACTTTTGTAACTAGGAAATAAAACAACAAATGTCATAAAAGAAACATATAGTTTATCTTCTAAAAGATAAACTATAACCCCAAGAGGATGTGTAGATGGTCGATGAACACCTGACAATATGTTCAACATCACTAGCCATTAGGGAAATGCAAGTTAAAAACACGATACAGTACCACAATACAGTTATTAGAATAGCTAAATTTAAAAATACATATTGACAGTACTAATTGTTGAATCTGTAGAAAAGTTGGAATTCTCATACATTTCTGGTGGGAATGTAAAATGGTACAGGTATTCTGGAAAAATTTGGGGCAGTTTTTCATAAAGTTAATGTTGGGTTACTTACTGTATGATCCAGCGATCCCGCTCCTAGCTATTTACCTTAAAAAAATGAAAACTTCTGTTCACACAAACTTTTGTGGTGACTCTAGTCACAAAACCTAGAAGTGACCCAATGGACTTTACTGGGTGAATAGATAAATGGTGGCATATCCATAGAATGTAATACTTCTCAGCAGTAAAAAGGAATGATACATTGGTACCCGCAGGAGTATGCATTTATCAAAGGCATCACACTGAGTAAAGGAAGCCATTGTCAAAAAGTTGGGTACTATATGATGCCATTCATATGCCATTCTTGAAAAGACAAAGCTGTGTGACAAAGATTTTGACAGATATGAGTGGTTGCCAGGTGTTAGAGGTGGAAGAAGGGTGTGACTACAAAGGGAGAGCACTAGGAGGTATTTGGGGTGATGAAATTGTTCAGTGTCCCGTTATACAAATGTACATGAGTTAAAATTGATAGAACTCTCTATGAAACAAGCTAATTTTATTCTATGTTAATTACCAACAAAATAAAAAATAAAACAAACAGAAACAAAGTGAATAACTCCCATTCTTAAGGCTCTACTGTCCCTCCCACACCTCCTTTTCAACTTCACTGCACTCCGCATTGAGTTATCCTTTTCTTCCTCTGAAAGGGTGTTACTGAGTATGTCATTTATCATTTGGCTCTTATCAACAATAGAACTCACTTCCTTGATCAATAATAATACTTAGAATAACAGTATTTACTGCCTGCATCATTTATCATCAGGCACTTATCAGTAATTGCTTTTGCACTCTTGCTCACCTCTCTCAGGTGGGCACATCTTACTTTTCTAGGAAAAATGGACTAGCATTTATTATTATGTACAATACTATTTATTCTATGTAAAATAAAATAAAAGATATATTCCTCTTTTATTTCATCTTTTATTCAAAGTAAGCCAATAAAATACTTGTATTTCCAATTTTTTTATGAAGATGCTAAATCTTATAAAATTACAGGAAGTGTCAGAGTCACACAAATAGTACAAGGCAAAGCTGTAGGTCATGAACAGGCCTGGCTGACTCCCAAACCCATGACCTTTCCTCCATACCAGTATGCTGCCACACAGCCATTTGGCCTGCTATCAAAGGTGGAGAATGTGCCTTACACTTCAGAATCCCCATTAGTCTTCAAAGACTTCTGGATATTTGAATAAAAAATATATATATATGTTTAGTTCTGTTCTGTCAGGTCATTTTAAGAGGCTCAAACATTCTAGTTAGGGTGCACACTTAACCCTCAAATTCTGTGTTGGACTTCTGTTGCCATGTCTGAGGTAGTTAAGCTAGTGTAAATAGTTGGTACAATGATGTATAGGTTGCAGGTGTAAAGGCTAGGCTTCTTTTTTAATAATTGTATCAGAAATTTGGAATGACATAGAAAAACAAAAAATGGGGAGAAAAAAAAAAGACCTGAGAACTATGAGACTTGAGCTCTAATGCCATACTGTATTTATTGTGTGTAATTAATTAATTCTCTCCTCTACTTTTGGAATGCTACTAGTTGGTAGCATCCTTGGGAAAACTGAGAAAATAATCAACTCTAATTATTTTTCTGTGTTTTATAGTTCAAATGAGGAACACCAGTTGAGAAAGACCAGTGGTTGGGAATGTGGGGTAGTAGGAAAGAGGTCCATGCCTTTATGTATAAGGGAAAGGAGTTTGGGATAGTTAGAAGGGGCAAAGTTCAGCGAGTGAAAACGAAGACCATTGCTACCCCTAGATCCGTGTGTTGGTCAATGGAGGTGGACACTGCTTTCATCGCACTCTTCCTGCTCCCAGTATGTCATTACTAGATGAGGAAAACCTGAGTTTGATCAGGAATGTATTCCTGGGGTCAGTATCTAAGGCTTAAATTTCTTTTACATCAGCTCTGGGCAAAGCTGCTTTATTTGCTGGGGTATTTGTTAAGGTAAAGATGTAACAAAATAAAACTGCTCATAAAGTTGTGCTTCTACAAATAAACCTTCACTGAAGTGTAAAGTCAGGGTTTTTATGTGAAATCCCTCCTCTTAATTATTTTGCTGCTACTGTTCAAATATTCCAAAGTCCAAAATAATAGACTTTGTAATTTGTTGTTTCCTAGACATTTCACTGTCGCTGCTAGATGCTTTTTGTCCCCTCCCCCACTTTGATGATAATTCATTCACGTTGCAAGTGGCTGCTTTATTGTCACTTTTCCCTCTTTCCCCTCAGCATCTGCCTTTGCATACTAAGTTTTCCCAGATTTCCTTTATACAGCATCTTTATGTTTTATACAATGTGGTTGTTTGTTTAGAGTGGTCCCAAAGCCCATTTTCTTTTTCTACCCATATTTTCAACATAGAACGTTTTCATTCTTTCTCTGTCTTCATGTCACTGGTGCCACATCTTAATTTTTTATCATTGGCACATGTAATTAATTTGCTGCTTACATTTTTTGGTTCATTAACAAAAGACATTAAACAAATGTACCATATGTTACAACTTACTCTGTAACTTTCCATTTTTATTCTTTTTGAGTCTCTTGACATTTTCTGTTTTAAACATTCGCTCTTAAAGGCTCCCAACCCTCATACCAGCTGTAAGTATGTGGCTGACTTTATATGCGAGGTAGATTCCGATCTTTTTTATTTGTGGGAACATGGGGGGAAAGCCCTGGCCTCAAGATAGCGTTCCTATTAGCATGATTTTTACTTTAAAAAATTACCTGGAATTCTGCCAACTGGGGAGCTGGATATATGTAGAAAATAGTCTCTTATATAAAGGACTCTTGGAGCAAGTAGTCTAACCTTGATTAACCAAGCTAGACAATAGCTTGAAGTTTCAAGTAGGCCTAAGGAGAAGTACAGTTTGGAAGAGAGGGGGAGAGGTGAAAGTGACTTGTGGAATTTGGGCTGGGTCCTGGTGTGATGGGTAGGCAGCGCAGGGACCCATGTGCTTGGAGAGGGGGGACAGGAGAAATAAAGGAAGACACTAGGAGATGAGAACATTGGAAGTAAGAGGGTACCAAAAGACGAATACTCTGGTAATTTTTCCTAGAACTCAGGGTCCAGGGATAGAGGAGATAAGTCGTACTTGCCATGGCTTAGAGATCAAAAAGTTTCTGCCTCAGCCTTTAAGATAAGAGTCTGGTGAGGGGCAACTTCCTCTTATAGCAGCACTGTACACTAGATCGTTTATGAACACCGAAAACGCTTTGTACACACACTCTATCATGCATGTATCGTACGTACATCTTTTTACATGTATAGCTGGGTTGGCAAGGGTGCAAAGGAATTTTTGAGTTCGAAATGGTGAGTCTAAATCTTCATGGTCAGCAGCTCTGGAGCTAGCAGCTGCCCTGGGCAAATCTGTAGGTTCCCGGTGGCCTGAAGCTTTTCTTTCAGTAGGGCAGGATAGGTACACAGAGAGATCTGTGGACTCACCAGAGACTCTAGGAGAAAGTCAACTTCCCTGGAAAGTGACCCTTAGCAAAAAAGAGAACCAGAAAAAAAAGTTCTACACAGAGAGATAGTAAGGAATCTTGCTTGTCTTAACTGTATCTCTGATAGAAAAGTTCCATGAAAGTTTATAACTATGAGCTGGGTCTCACGGTCATTTGGGAGCCGGAATTCTCTTTACCTATGTGAACCAGAGAAACCCCATGCTAAGTATTTTGTTTAACCTGGTTATGCAAACACAAATCCTGTCTAGAAGATTACGCCGTCAATTCAAGCTTCCAAGAAACCCAATAGGGAAAGTCTTTGTAAAAATGACCTCTCTCTCTCTCTCTCTCTCTCTCTCTCTCTCTCTCTCTCTCCCTCACACACACACACACACACACACACACACACACACACACACACCAGCAATCATAAAACAGTTGGAGAAATAAGCATCTCTTAGTGAGCATTAACTAGAAGCAAACAATTGCAGAATTAAAACATTGAAGACCTCGAGTATTAGAATTACTGAAAATAGATTATAAAATAAGTATGCATGATAAGTGTAAAAAAGAGGTAAATGTCAGTCTATTCTATGCAGCAAATGTGAAAAATAAAACTTTTAGAAATTAATATTTTAATAAGTGATATTAGAAACTTATTGCCTTTTACTTTTTTATTCAATGTACAGATAATGTATCAAGGGCATATAAATCAGCAATTTCTAATTTACACATAGAACCAAGAATACCGAAGAGCAGAGGTTTTCATGGGAAGGGCCCTGAAAGCTAACTTGTAGCTAGAACCATATTTCCCAGTCTTGTTTCATCAAAAGGATCTCCTTACCACTCTTTCAAGAATATAATCTTGAGCTTCACCACAGAATTTTTAAGTTACAGTTAGTTAACCTATACTGTAATATTAGTTTCAGATGTACAATATATTGAGGTGACACTTCCACACAACACCTGGTGCTCATTACAAGTTCACTGCTTAACCACCATCACCCATTCAACCTACTGCCCCACCCACCTCCCCTCTGATAACCATCAGTTTGTTCTCTGTAGTTAAGAGCCTGTTTCTTGATTTGCCTCTCTCCCTTTTTCCCCTTTGCTCATTTGTTTTGTTTCTTTAGTTCCACATGAGTGAAATAATGTGGTATTTGTCTTTCTCTGACTGACTTATTTCACTTAGCGTAATATTCTCTAGCTCCATCCTCATCAATGCAAATGGTAAGATGTCATTCTTTTTTGTGGCTAAGTAATATTGCATTGTATGTATATACCACATCTTTTCCATTCATCAGGCAATGGACATTTGGGCTCTTTCCATAATTTGACTATTGTTGATGATGCTGGTATAATTATCAGGGTACATGTATCCCTTTGAGTTAGTATTTTGGTATTCTTTGGGTAAATACCTAGTGCTATTGCTAGATTGTAGGGTACTTCTATTTTTAACTTTTTGAGGAACTTCCGTACTGTTTTCCAGAGTGACTATACCAGTTTTCATTCCCACCAACAGTGCAAAAGGGTTCCCCTTTCTCCACATCCTCACCTACACCTGTTGATTCTTCTGTTGTTGATTTTAGTCATTCTCACAGGTGTGAGGTGATATCTCATTGTCATTTTAACAAATGGTGTTGGGAAGACTGGATGGCAACATGCAAAAGAATGAAACTGGACCACTTTCTTACACCGTACAGAAAGATAAATTCAAAATGGATTAAAAACCTAAATATGAGACATAAAACTGTTAAAATCCTAGAGGAGAACACAGGCAGTAACCTGTTTAACATTGACCATAGCACCTTCTTCCTAGATATGTCTCCTGAGGCAAGGGAAACAAAAACAAAAATAAAAAGCTACTGCACAGCAAAGAAAACAAACAAGAAAACTAAAAGGCAAATTACTGAATGGGAGAAGATATCTGCAGATGACATATCTGATAAAGGGTTAGTATCCAAAATACAAAAAGAACTTATAAAACTCTACACTCAAAAAATGAGTAATTCACTTAAATAATAGGCAGAAGACATGAATATACATTTTTCCAAAGAAGCCATTCAGATGGTCAATAGACGCATAAAAAGATGATCAATGTCACTAATCTGGGAAATACAAATCAAAACTACAGATTTCTTAATCAGAATTTTCAGTATAAGCAACTTGGAATGAATCATATCACATGACTGTTATCATCAGACAAGTTTCCAAAACATGTGCTACAGCAGTGATATTCAAAGTGTGGTCCCTCTCCTGGAAGTGTTAGTTTCACTAGGAATTTGTTAGGAATGCAGATTGTCAGACTCCTCTCAAACGTACTGGATGAAACACCAGCAATCTATGGTCTATAAGACTTATAGGTGATTTTGATGTACATACAGCTTTGGAACCGTTGTGCTGAATTTCTCTGTGGCTCTAGAATTAATGGAAAATTAGTTTTGATGGTCTGTACCTGTCAAATAGAAGAAGTGAAATAAACAAGAAATGGATATAGTTTTCTTGATCTCCAGTCAGAAGTACTCTCTTAACCCTCTGGTAGCCCATGACATTTTTCATATCCCTTTAATACCTTCTTTCTCTGCTCCTCACCTCCTCTTTCCCTGTCACCTCCTGTATATCCTTCAAGTTTCAGTGTAAATAAATGGTTCTCAGATTTTAACATAGGGGCTACACTTTGGAGAACAACTGGTTGCATGCTACCACCTAACCCATATCCTATGCTAGGTCCCCTATTGCCTCCTTTTTTTCATTTTATTTGAGTACAGTTGACATACAGTGTTAGCTTCAGGTGTACTCCCCTATTGCTGTTTATTCCAGCATCTTGCTATTCTCTTTCATAGAATTAATACAAATGGAGACACAAAAATTATTTATAAAGATTTATTCATGATCTTTCCTTTTTGCTGAATGCGAAGCTCAGTGAGAGCAAAGACCATGTCTGCTTTGCTCACATTGGTTGTTCTAAAGCTAAGCACAGTGTCTGTCAAAAGAAGATTGTTGTTAAATATTTGCTGAACAGGTGAATAGATGCCTTTATTTGCTTACCCTTTGCTTCCTACCAGAAATTCTGGACTAACCTTGCTTATTGCCGTACCTGGTTCCACTCAGAGTAATTCTCCAATCTTCTCAGTGTTAAAGGGAGAGAATGTTAGAGACACATACTCCTTTTGTGGTCATGCCTATTTACTTTTTAATAAAAAAAACATTTTTTCCATTTATACTTTTGTGTTTATATTTGTTACCTCTGGATATTCTTTTTACTGTTTTATCCGTTTTCTTTTAGGAATACTGTTTATTTCTGTATTCCCTTATTACACCTTTGTTTAAATAACATAAACTTGAAGGCAGTATGGTGGAATGTGTGTTTTTTTAAGCAAGGGAGACTTTGGATAATCTCTTGTTTTCCATCTATAGGCTTTCCTGGTGATTAGCAGTGGGTGGAAGCCAAGAGGCAGGGTCTAGAAGGACTTAGAAATTGGAACATTCAAGAAATTCTTAAGATGGAAATGCACATGAGGCTGGCAAGTTTTAGTTAAAACACATTAAAAGGAAAGCTTCCAGAAATTTTCCTCTCCATATTGTAAGCTTTGGAGGGGATGTTTGGCCCAAATTATTTGAGGCTCTTTTTATAATGTGGGGAAACTTACACATTCTGTGCCTTCAAATTTGAAGCTGGTGCCTCAAAATAGGACTAACCAGGTTGCACGTAAGGTCCTGTAGACATGTATTTAAAGGGTCTGTACCAAAAAGTTTTTAATAGCTTTCTATGAAGAATTGGAGGAAAATACAAATAATTTTAATATCCTATTTATATTTAGATAACCTGTTTTTCAGGACCATTTGTAGAAAAGACTGTTCTTTTCTTTTTTCTTTTCTTTTTTTTTACATTTATTTATTTTTGAGAGACAGAGCACAAGTCAGGGAGGGGCATAGAGCAAAAGAAACACCAAATTCAAAGCAGGCTCCAGGATCTAAGCTGTCAGCACAGAGCCCGATGCAGGGCTCGAACCCACAAACTGCAAAATCCTGACCTAAGCTGAAGCCGGAGGCTTAACCCACTGAGCAACCCAGGGGCCCTGAAAAGACTGTTCTTGACTAACTGAATGATTTTGGCAACTTTGTCAGAAATCATCTGACCACATATGCAAGGGTTTATTTCTGAGCTTTGTAGTGTTCCATTGGTCTGTGTGTCTGTCTTTATGCCAATATCACATTGTTTTGATTACTGTAGCTCTGTAGCTTTGCAATAAGTTTTGAAATCAGGAAGTGTGAGTCCTCCAGTTTCTTTTTCATTGTAGTTTCAATGGTTTGGGAGCCCTTGAATTTTCTTATGAATCTTAGGATAGGGTTTTCTACTTCTGAAAAAAAGCATCTGTCGGCTTTTGATAGGGATTGCATTGAATCTGTAAAGCATTTGGGGTAGTATTGACATCTTAACAATTTTAAGTTTCCATTTCATGAACATGGGATGTGTTCCATTTATTTATTTCTTAATTTCTTTCAGCCATGTTTTGTAGTTTTTATTAACCTCCTTGGTTAGGTTAATTTCTTAAGTATTTTATTCTTTTTGAAGCTATTGTAAATGGACTTGTTCTTATAGTTTCATATTTTCAGATTATTCATTTTTGGGGTATGGAAATGCAACTGATTTTTGCTTGTTGACTTCATATCCTGTTATTTTGCTGAATTCATTTATTCTAACAGCTTTTTTTGTAGAGTCTTTAGAGTTTTCTCCATAAAGATCATATCACCTGAAAACAGAGATAATTTTATTTCTTCCTTTCCATTTTGGGTGTCACTTTTTCTTTCTTTCTTTCTTTCTTTCTTTCTTTCTTTCTTTCTTTCTTTCTTTCTTTCTTTCTTTCTTTCTTTCTTTTTTTCCCTAGTTACTCTAAAACTTACCATGTTGACATGAACTAGTGAAAATGGGCATCCTTGCCTTGTTTCTGATCTTAGAGGAAAAGCTTTCAGTCTTTCACCATTAAGATGTTTACTACGGGTGGGGTGCCTGGGTGGCTAATTCAGTCAATTGTCCGACTTGGACTCAAGTCATGATCTCTTGGCTTGTGGGTTCAAGCCCTGTGTCGGGCTCTGTGCTGACAGCTCAGAGCCTGGAGCCTGCTTTGGATTCTGTGTCTCCATCTCTCTCTCTGCCCCTCCCCCATTCACGCTCTGTCTCTCTCCAAAATGAATAAATATTAAAAAATGTTTTGAAAAAAAAGATGTTTACTATTGGCTTTTGATATAGTTTCCTTCCATTCCTAGTTTATTGAGTGTCTTCATCATGAAAAGGTGTTGAATTTTGTCAGATGTTTTTGTCCATCAGCTGAGATGGTCATGTTTGTGATTTTTCCCCATCCATTGTGTTGAAATGGTGCACCACATTGATTATCATATGTGTAACTCTTCTTGAATTCCAGGAATAAATCCCAATTGATTATAGTGTATAATCCTTTTAATATGCCACTGGATTCTGTTTGCTAGTATTTTGTTAAGAATTTTTATGTCCATATTTATTAAAGATATTTGTCTGTAGTTTTCTTACAGTGTTTTTGACTTTGGTATTAGGGTTATACTAGCTTCATAGAATGAATTAGGAAATTTCCCTTTTCTTCAATATTTTGTAAAAGTTTGAGCAGGATCGTAGTTCTTTAAATATTTTGTAGAATTTACCAGTAAAACAGGGCTTTTGTTTTTAGGAGATTTTTGATTACTGATTTAACCTCTTTACTAGTTATAGGTCCAATCAAGTATTATTGTTTGGGGGAGACCTTTTAATACTGATTCAATCTCCTTACTAGTTGTAGGTCCAGTTAGGTTTTACTTCTTCATGATTTAGTCTTGATAGATTATGTCTTCTAAGAATTTGTCCATTTCATCTAGGTTACCCAATTTTTTGGCACACAGTTTTTCTTAGTACTCTTCTTTAATCCTTTTATTTCTGTAGAATTGGTAGTAATGTCTCCATTTTCATTTCTGATTTTTGTAATTTGGGTTCTTTTTTTTTCTTGGTCCATTTAACTAACAGTTTGTGAATTTGTTGATCTTTTCAAAGAACCAAATTTTGGTTTCCTTGTTTTTCTCTTTTGTTTTTGTGTTCTCTATTTTATCACTACTTTAATCTTTATTATACCATTTCTTCTGATAACTTTGTGTTTAGTTTGCTCTTCTTTTTCTAGTTGCATAAGTTGTAAAACTAGCTTGTTGATTTGACATCTTTTTTGTTTTTTTTTTTTTAATATAAGCATTTATCGGTATAAATTTTTCTCTCAGCATCACTGTCACTAAGTCCCATAAATTTTGGTAAGTTATGTTTCGTTTTCATCCATTCTAAGAATTTTCTAATTTCCCTTGTGTTTTTTCTTTGGTGCATTTGTCTTTTAAAAGTATAGTGTTTAATTTTTACAGATTTATGAATTTTCTGATTTTACTTTTGTTATTGATTTTTAATTTCATCCCGTTGTGGTCAGAGAAATGCTTTGTATAGTATCTCTTTTTAAATTCATTAAGACTTAACTTGTGACCTAACATATGATCTGTCCTGGGAAATGTCCCAGGTGCCCATGAGAGGAATATGACTACTGCTATTGTTGGATAGAATGTTCTCTATTTGCCTGTTAGATCTAGTTGGCTTATTGTGTGTTTAAGTCTTCTACTTTCTCATTTATCTTTTCTCTGGTTTTTCTATTCATTGTTGAGACTGGAATATGGAAGTCTCCTACTATTATTACAGAATTATCTGTTTCTTTTTTCAATTCTGTCAGGTTTTGTTTCATATGTTTTTATTGTTTCTTATTAGATGCATAAATGTTTTAATTGTTATATCTTCTTGCTATATTTGAGACAGTATAGGAAAAGCAGGGGGGACTTAACTCCTATAAAGCCAGTGGTCTGAGGCAAGGGTTAAAAGTTTCCATACACTTATAGAATAATACCTCCTTCTGGGAAAGCAAACAAGTGAGAGATAAGAGCCATTAGGGAGTAATGGCTATCTGGGCAAAATTAGAATTAACAATTGGAAACCAGCTAGCACAAGTATTTCTATTTTCCAAGAGCCGTAAAAGCATGTCAACCATGAAAAAGACTTCCTGTGATTATCTTGTGTCCACTAAAAAGTAACAGCCACAAGATAATGACTGTGTGACTGAAGGGTGCTTCCCCATTCCTAGCCCCTTACCCTTTGGAAAAGTGCCTTCATATAAGACTTACATGCTACCTCTGCATTCCTTTTTCTTGTTGGCTCCCTTGTATATAAGCTATCTCTAAAAAAATGCACAAGTTTTAGGGTTTTTTTCTCTCTCAAGTTTGGTGTTCATTTCTATGACATTGAGACTTAAGACCCTCATATTGGGGGCCCATTAACATATTGAACCTTTTATTAGTACTTAATATCCTTTTTTTGTTCCTTGTAAATTTTTTATTTACAGTTTATTTTCTTTGATATTATGCTAAACACCCCTGCTTGGTGTTTGTTAGTCTTTTCCTGGGGATATTTTTTCCATTGTTTACTTTCAGTCTCTTTGTATCTTTGAATCTAAAGTATCTTTGTAGATAACCTGTAGTTGTTTGGTTTTTTTAATCCTTTCTGCCAGTCTCTGTCTTCTGTTTGAAGAGTTTAATCCATTTACATTTAAAATAATTAATAAGGAAGTATTTGTCACTTTACTGTTTGTTTTCTATATGCCTTATAGCTTTTCTGTCTTTCATTTAACAGATTACTGTCTTCTTTTGAGTTAAGTTTATGTTCTGAAATGTCTAAGTTCTGTCCTCATTTCCTTTGCCTATTTTCTTTATGGTTACCATAGGCATTGCATTTAACAGTGGTCACTGGTCCCTTGTCTCTGCTTCTATGATCAGAAGAGGAAATCAGCAATCAGAGCATAGATCCTCTAGTATTTGGAGCCTTTTTGCTCACCTTGCCTCTCATAACCTATGTGCAAGCTATTTCAGGAACTTATGCATAGCTGCCTGACATGGGATTTGGGTAAGGGTAAGGGCTACCTTGCTAAGAAGTGAAATTGACTGAAATTAACCACAATTTATTATTCAATTCCTCCCCTGGAAGTTGCAAACCTTCAATGGACTCCAGAGTTCCAAAATTGCTACATGAGATTTTGCTGGTGTAATTGTTGTCTGGATTAGACAGAAGATTCCTTGTGCTTCTAACTCTGTCATCTTCCCTATCAAATTCCTGAAGAATTTCTTGAAATAAAATTTTAAAGGAAGATATCATGTCCATACTTAAAAGTGATTCATACTTCAATATTTTTCTGTACAGAGGCTTTTAATTTTTTCTCACTCTTCTATTTAACCCCTGCTAACTTCTACTAGATTATTTTTATTTGATAGTTAGGGAAGTGCTAAGAATATGGTAGGGTATTTAATATACTTAAGGGATTGAAAGAGAGAGGGAGAATGCAAGGCACAAATATGAGGAACATTTTTAGAATAGTCTATACAGCTTTATACAATATGGCCTCTATTTGCTCACACTGATTTCTTGCCAGTGATATCTTTGTTAGCTATTGAATGTATTTTGTAAAATTCCTCCTTGTACACTATGATTTCAAAATATCCACTTACTTGCATTTAAGTGAACAAACACACTTTCCTTTCCATGTCTTTCTGCTTATGGATTTGGTATTCCCTATGATTGTAATGTTCCTCTTCTCCGTTACCATTCAGCAAATTCCTTTGTATCCTTCAAGACTGCATAAATCTCTTTTTTAGCATAAGTTTACATCTCCTTCATCTTTATGTAAGCAGAGTTATTATTTCTTTCTTCTTTTATTTTCCAACATTTGTTCATACTTCCCTTATTTCATTATCATCCTGCACTGGTGATTATTTGTTGCCCATTCTGTTTTCCATTTAGACTGAGAGAGTATCCTTGAGGGAAAGCTTCTATTTTATTCATATTAGCTCTTTGATTAGAAAGAGGCAGCCCCAATACATGGTGAAAAAGAGAGAATTGGTAAGTAACTCCCTTTCTGTATTATAAAGGAACCATGACCTTTGGAAAACATAAACATCATGAAAATAAAATTTTAAAGATAAACCTGTGAGGAAACTAGCAATTAAAAAATAATTAACCATGTTTTGGGGCACCTGGGTGGCGCAGTCGGTTAAGCGTCCGACTTCAGCCAGGTCACGATCTCGCGGTCCGTGAGTTCGAGCCCCGCGTTGGGCTCTGGGCTGATGGCTCAGAGCCTGGAGCCTGTTTCCGATTCTGTGTCTCCCTCTCTCTCTGCCCCTCCCCTGTTCACGCTCTGTCTCTCTCTGTCCCAAAAATAAATAAATGTTGAAAAAAAAAATTAAAAATAAATAAATAAATAAATAAATAAATAAATAAATAAATAAATAAAAAATAATTAAGCATGTTTAGAAAGACTTTCAATTATAGGAATTAAGAGATAAAATTGTTTCCTGTGTAATTCCAAATTAACCAAAACGTAAAACAAATTGGATTTACATGCCCAAATAATCGGGAGACTTGGGTTCTTTACTTGTTTTGTCGTTAGTTAGCTGTGTACTTCTAATAAAAATATGCATTCTAGGCCTCTGTTTTCTCACTCATAAAATTAGATTGTCAAACTAAGGCCTCTGCTAGATGAAAATCCTGTTGACTAGACCATTTCCCAAACTTTCTGGAAACGTAGCGGGTCTCTGATTTCTGTCCTTCCAGATAGCAGATGACAGCAGAGATTGATTGATGCACTTTGAATTCCCTAGTGATACGAAGTCGAGAAGGAAAGAGCACATTGGATGTTGCCAGATTGAGCAAAACAAATGCTTTTTGTTACTATTGCACCTTAGGGAGGGAGAATTCTCTCCGGAGAATCTTTAGACTACTGATGTAAAATCTTTTTTTACTCAGGTAAAAACAAAAAAGTAAGTTTATGAAATCAATTTATTACCAATCTTTTAGAAGCAACTCTCATGGAATGACAATGGAAGAGAAGTTAACTTATTGTAAGTAAAATTTAATAACTGAGACACATTGACAGGTATGAAAGGACACCTGGCCAGTGATTTATTGACAACTTCATATTGTGTGGAAACAGATGGTGGTAATAACTCTGGAAAAAGACTTGAGATTAGAGATGAAAAATTTCCCTAAATGTGGAGATAATAAAAGGATGAGACAAAGAAATCATATTTCTTGAACTCATCAGGCACTGAAGAGATGGAAAATTCTATCTTTCTAATTGTGTGAAAGGGGTATATGACCATAAGTAGTCCAGAGCGTCTGGTTATAGAAGAGGGCAGAAGAGCATACATCATTGGGGTTTCCTGAGAGTTTTAGTTTTAAGTACCACAGGGTGAGTTACTAGCCCTTAGCATTTTATGATATGACAGGTTAGTGAGGTTTGTTTTTGCCTTTTGGCTGCAAGAATGATTTTATTGTCAGGGAAGAATTTCTAATAGGAAGTATTTTTCTTAATTCTTAAAAGTGAAATCTTAACAATGAGAGTTTAAGTAATGAAGTAACTTAGAGAAGAAGCTGATGGTATGAATTATCTGGCAATGTGAAAGGATGCAAGTAAAGGTTTTCATGACCTTTCGTTTCTCAGCAATACATGTTAGTATCACCTCCCCTGATAAAGGGAATACACTCCAGAGACAGACTTTTTTGTTTCAAAGTCTTTTGCCCAAGGCAGACAAGTAAAGTGCAGGTATACATATCTCACTAATTACTAATTAATGACATGAATGTTCTTAGACAATAGAAAATACACTTCTGGAGGTCTTGGGCCAAGGGGAGTGCTTACAGAGGTAGAGAAGCGGAAGCCCAACTAGGATTGGTGTTCAAGAAGTTTAAGAAAATCAGTAAAGATAAGACCTGCGAACAGGATTACAAAGAGTGAGAAGTGATAATAGGGTGCTACTTTGCTTTGCTTTAAGTAATCGTGACAACTATAGAGGGAAACCCAGCAGGTCATAATTTAGACATTCCTCTCTGGTTCCCTATACAATCGTTTATACCCTCTATCATCCATCCAAGTTAGGAAGATCAAGTCGATTTCTCTGTAGTATTGAGATTTATCCAGCCGTTTTCCCAGTTTCACCCATTTGCTAACTGAAATTCCCTTGACAAGGCATAAGGCCTTAATTGCTGTATAACTGCAAAAAAGACTACACACCAGTTAGGAAAAACTGTAACTGAATATTTTTTCCTAAGATTACATTTGTTTATATATGCACAGATAAAGTTGGCAGTTTCCCTGATTACCTCCCAAATCTTTTCCTTATGATGCTACTGAAATTTCTTTGATTGATGACAATATGTATTTTAAAGCTTAGGATTTCTTAGAATAACTCCTGGTAAGATAATAACAGAAGAAAATTGTTTTAACAAATCCGGAAGGATCCTTATATTGGTGTGTAGGTGTTTATTAAGTCTTAAGAATATAACTTACTGTTTTACTCTTAGATGTAATTATTCAAGGTTGCCAAAGTGTGTGTGTTGTTTGGGATGGATGTCAATGCATAATATCAGTAGCAGTTATTAAGCTTTTGCTCAAGAGAATTTGAGTATCTTTTCACTGGGATTCAGAATCCACTGATTTTACAATTCTTTCCATGAGCCCCATTGCTTAGTTTGGTATAAAGAGAGCCAGGTGTCACCTACATACACAGTAGGGTTGTGTTACAGAGAGAAATCTTGAGCTTAGAGAACCCAAGTCTTTTATGATGGCCAGTGAGGCTTCTTGCCCTTCGCTTTGGAGGGGAACACTACCTCTGTTTGTTTTCATACTTCACTGTGTTCTTCTTGACGGCCCTGTCTAGCATAGTGGCAAAATCATTGAATCTCACATGGGGTTATCTCATCGCTTAGGTGCACTGAATTCAAATCATGTGGTATACAACTCTTGGATATGATTAAGATAGTATTCAACTCCCACCCAGATAGTTGTGTCACCAATTTGGATTTTACATTCTTTTGACTTATAAGAAATAGAAGTATCTTCCTCCCAAATATAAAAAAACTTTGAGTTTGATGGAATCTTACATTTTCCCTCTCATGTATTTCCTATTTGTTTGAGGCACATAATTTTGCATAAGTAATATCTGAAATTTGGAGATTCATCATAGTTCTGTTTGACTTACTCTCAACTTCTAGGGTATTTGACTGGCACTAATAAAATATGTTTGTTTTCAGAGGCCCTTTAACTATAAGCTTCAGGAAATAATTTCTTTTTTAAGCTCAAGTAGCTGAGTAAAATATACCTAAAAAGGAATAATACTCATTGAGTTTGTTTTGTTTACATGAGTGACAGCTTTTCTCTCCTATCTTTCAAAAAGAATATAATTGTGAAGTGTAGTCAATAACTTCATTGAATGCTGAGTTTGTATTTCCCATTTTATCTTTTATCTGCTTTTTGGCAAATAGCTTATAAGATTTGTTTAATATGGTTTCACAAATTTCTTGGATTCACTGATGGCTGTCTCTAAATAACTTACTGCTACCTGAAGTTATAATAAATCTGAAAGGAGCTTTAAAATTTTTTTTTATTTTTCAGTAGCAGACCTGCCATATGTTGCTATGAAATACAGCTTCAGGTTGATAGCATCTATTGTCTTACACAGAGTAAAACATTAGAACAAAAAGGATGAAGTGAAAAGCAAGTCTCTTCTTACAGTGGGTCCCATGCTTTCTTTTTTATCAGCAACCACTCACATAAAAAAAGAATTCTGGGGGCGCCTGGGTGGCGCAGTCGGTTAAGCGTCCGACTTCAGCCAGGTCAAGATCTCGCGGTCCGTGAGTTCGAGCCCCGTGTCAGGCTCTGGGCTGATGGCTCAGAGCCTGGAGCCTGTTTCCGATTCTGTGTCTCCCTCTCTCTCTGCCCCTCCCCCGTTCATGCTCTGTCCCTCTCTGTCCCAAAAATAAATAAACGTTGAAAAAAAAAGATTAAAAAAAAAAGAATTCTGTGTGTTCTTTGAGAAATTATAGACACACACACACACACACACGCATCTTTCATATAAATATTGTGAGAATTTTAAACACATACTATTTGCTTTTTATACTTTCATATGATGATTTTTATTATCATTTATGTATAATAAAATGCACAGATCTTGAGTGTATAGTTCAATGATTTTTGAGAATCGCATACACCTGTGAAATCAACACCTAAATAATGATCAAAAGAACATTTTCGTAACTCCAGAAAATTCTTGCATGCTCCTTTCACATCACTTCCTCTGGGTGTTCAAACATTCTTTAATTTCTGTCACCACGATTAATTTTGCCTGTTCTTACAGTTCACATAAATAGAATCATGCTCACGAAGAGACAGTATTTTTGTTAACATTTGTTGTTTTAGGCTTTGAATTTTAGTTTTGTGCATGGTATTATGATAGGGATCTGTTAAAATTTTCTAAAACGTTAACAAATAGATATTTTAGGATAGTCTATCCTTTTCCCATTGATTTATTGAGACATACTACCCATGTTTTATTCCAGTTTTTCATAGAGAGCAGTTCTTTTCTGGATCCTCTGGTGTGATCATTATCGTACACTAATTACTATAGTTCGAAATAGGTCTTATGTATACTAAGACAAATCCTATCACCTTTCTTTACTTCAAAATTATCTTCAACATTCTTAATTTTTTATACTCCAGTGGATTTGGTGACAGCTTACTGAATTCTGTGTAAAACAATTTTAAAAAATAAATTATTTGGAAAAATTCAGCATGTATACAATGCTAAGTTTCCCATACCTGAATGTGGTGTAGCTGTTCACTCATTCAAGTCATCTTCTATGGTCTTTAAAAGCATTCTACTCCTTAAAAGTATTGCACATATGTTAGATGTGTCCCTTGATAATTTATATGCTTTGTTCTGTGGTAGGCAAAATAATGGATTCCCAAAGATAACCGTGTCCTATCTTCCAGAATCGATGAACATGTTAGGTTCCATGGCAAAGGGGACTTAAGGCTACAGATGAAAATAAGGTTGCTGATCAGCTGACCTTAAGATGTGGAGGTTATCCTGGATCATCTGGATGGACCTAATATAATCATGGGGCACTTTAAAAACAGAACAGAGAAGTAGAAGAGAGATCAGGGGTGTGATGACAAAAACAACTCAAAGTGATTAAATATGAGAAGGATATTGTTATTTCTGCCTGTGATGATGACGAGGTCCATGAACCAAGGACTGCGGGCAGTATCTGAAAGGTGGGAAAGTCAAGGAAGTAAATTTTCCCCTTTCTCCAGAAAGGAATGCAGCTCTGCTGACACCTTAATTTTTGTCCACTGAGACCCATGTTGGACTTAGAGCCTCTGCGACTGCATGATACTAAGTGGTATGGTTTAAGCCACTAGGTTGTGGTATCTAGGAAACTAATACACACTTCCATCAGTCGTTGTATCTTTATTTCTCTTACACTTTCCAATTTTCTATTTGGTTATTGTCAGTATATAAGAAAAACATTTATTTTTGTGTGTTATAGGGTATCCGTAATTATATTTCCCATTCGATTTGTAATTTTACCGAAGGTAATAAAATACTCAAATAAAGACAAAAAAAAGAAAATGGAGAAATTAAAGAATTATAAAACAAAGAAACAAAGGGGAGAAGTGGAAATATAAAACCTAATTCTTTGAAAAGTAACTATAATAGACAAACTTCTAACAAATATGATCAAGAGAATAAGAGAAAGCCTATCATATGTGCATATATGTCATATATATGATATGTGTATATACCTCACTTCATAGACAAAAATTAATTTAAGAAGCCTTTATATTATAAATATAATAAGAAATATATGTATATTATGGAATTTATAAATATACATGTGCAGAATCAAAAAGGAATCAAAATGAGCTATATAATAATTTATATATGTTGTATTACAAAAGACATACACATCACCAAAATATAAATGATTCTACAATTGAAAATATCTGTGATACACAATGATTGGAAGATGGCGATGGAGTGGGCAGACCCTAGGCTCGTCTCATCCCACAAACACAACACACAACAAGATAACTTTCCAATCATCCTGCAATCCCAAATCAACCTGAAGACTGGCAGAACAAACTTCACAACTAAAGGGAGAGAAGAAGCCACATCGAAGAAGGTAGAAATTGCACAGATGTGGTTTAGAGGAGACACATATTGTGGGTGCTGTAGAGGGGAACGAGCCACAGTCACAGAGGAGGGCAAGAGAGAGAGGAACACAAAGGGAACGCACAAGGAGAAAATTTCCCCAAAGCCATAGCTGGGAAAACGTGAAGGGCTGATTTTTGTGAGTTCTTGCTACCTGTGGGGCTTAAAGGCTGGGGTTTGAAAGGTCAACAGGCTTGGTGGAGATAGAGCACAGAGGGCACAGTGCTGCTCCTGGAGAAAAGGGAGGCAAAAAACCTGGAGGCAGGGTGGAAACAGCAATCTGAAAAAAGCCTGCAACACACAGCAGGGAGATTAGAGCTCTCCTCACAGTGCTTCCCTGAGGGGCAGTGCTCCTGAAGGTAACTCTTCTAGGGACAAAAAGCTGAGCCACCTGCAGGAAGCAGTGTAGCACCAACATAGGCTGCCGCACTTGCTTACACCACACCCTGCACTCCTGCCCTCTGTGGGGCAGCCCTTCTCACTCAAACTTGCCTCAGTCCCAGCACTGCAGACTCCTTACCCAGAAAACCAGCAAAAACCCCTGCCCACACAACATCTCCCAAATAGAGAGTTCTGCAGGGCTTTAGTTCTAGTGAAAGTAGCATCAGGTATCATTTAACAAGCAGAACAGAGCACACCTAGTAAAATTTGCCACATTCTGAACAAACACCAAACACTTCCCACTGCAGGCAAGGAAGAGCCTCTGTAGACAACCAGCCTGAAGGATGCAGCAGCCAAAGCACAACAGCAGAGAGAACACAGCACACACCAGAGATACTCCCTGGAGAGCCATTCCCTGGACGATACATAACCTGTTCTTCATAAAGCCGTTACTCCCAGGAGCAGGAAACATAACAGGATTTTCTAACACAGAGAAGAAGGCAGAGACCGACAAGATGCCATCGTGGAGGAACTCATCCCAAATGAAAGAACAAAATAAGGTGACTTCCAAAGATCTAAGCAAAACAGATATAAGTAACATGCCTGATGGTGAAATTAAAACCGTAATCATAAGGATACTCACTGGGCTTGAGAAGAGAATGGAAGACTAGGGGAGACTTTTATCACAGAGATAAAGGGGTTTAAAAAGAATCAGTCAGAAATAAAGAATGCAATAATGAGATTGGAAACAGGCTTGATGCAATGAACAGCAGGCTGGAAGAAGCAGAGGAATGAATAGGTGACAGAGAAGACAAAATAATGGAAAATAATGAAGCTAAACCAAAGAGAGAAAGAATTGTAGAACACGAGAATAGACTTAGAGAACTCAGTGACTCCATCAAACATAATAATATTCGTATCATAGGAATCCTAGAAGAGGAAGAGAAAGAAAAAGGTGAAGAAAATTTATTTGAGGAAATAATAATTGAAAACTTTCCTAACCTGGGGATGGAAACGGACTTCTAGAGACACAGAGAACTCCCATCAAAATCAACAAAAGCAGGCCAACACCAAGACCTATTGTAATTAAATTTGCAAAATACATTGATAAAGAAAAAATCTTAAAAGAAGCCAGACCACAAAAGTCTTTAGCCTACAAGGGAAGACTCATAAGGCTATATGCAGATATCTCAACAGAAACTTTGCAAGCCACGAGGGAGTTGCATGATATACTCAAAGTGCTGAGTGAGGAAAACCTGCAGCCAAAAATACTCTATCCAGTAAGGCTGTCAGAACAGAAGGATAGGTAAAATTTCCCAGATACATAAGACTAAAGGAGCTCGTGACTACTAAACCAGCCTTGCAAGCAATATTAAAGGGAGCCCTTTGAGTGGAAAGGAGAGACCAAAAATGACAAAGACAAGAAAGGATCAGAGAAAACCTCCAGAAACAATATGAAATAAGTAATAAAATGGCACTAAATACATATCAAACAATAATTACTCTAAATGTGAGTGGACAAGGGGTGCCTGGGTGGCTCAGTTGGTTAAGCCTCTGACTTTGGCTCGGGTCATGATCTCATGGTGCATGAGTTCGAGCCCCCATTGGGCTCTGTGCTGACAGCTCAGAGCCTGGAGCCTGCTTTAGATCCTGTGTCTCCCTCTCTGTCTGGCCCTCTTCCGCTTGTACTGTATCTCCAAAATGGATAAGAACATTAAAATTTTTTTAAAAAAATAATAAATAAATGTGAGTCGACTAAATGCTCCAATCAGAAGACATAAGGTGTCATAATGGGTAAACAAATAAGACCTATCTATATGCTACCTACGAGGGATTCATTTCAGATCTAAAGACCCCTGGAGATTGTACATGAGGGGATGGAGAAGCATTTATCATGCAAATGGTTTTCAAAAGAAAGCCAGAGTAGCAATATTTATATTGGGCAATCTAGACTTTAAACAAAGACTGTAAAAAGAGACAAAGAAGGCATTATATAACAATTATAAATACTTATGTACCCAATATGAAAGCACCCAAATATGTAAAACAATAAAAAATAGAAAGGAACTAATTGATAGTAACACAAAAATAGTAGGCAAGTTTAACACCCCACTTACAGCAAAGAACAGATCATCTAAGCAGAAAATCAACAAGGAAACAATGGCTTTGAATGACACACTATACTAGATGGACAGATATAATCAGAACATTGCTTCCTAAAAGAACAAGAAACACATTCTTTTCAAGTGCACATGAGACATTATCCAAAATGGGCCACATATTAGGTTGCAAAACAGTCCTCAACAAATACAAAAAGATTCAAATCATATGATGCACCTTTTCTGACTAAAACACTATGAAACTAGACATCAGCCATAAGAAAATTTGGAAAGACCACAAATACATGGAGGTTAAACAACATGCTACTAAACAATGATTGCCATAGCAGTCAAACAACAAAAAGAAGTAAAAGGCATCCAAATCAGCAAGGAAGAAGTCGTGTGTTCACTGTCTGCAAATGACATAGTTCTGTATACAGAAAATCCAAAATGAAATTCTATCGAAAAATTGCTAGAACTGATACACAAATTCATTGAAGTTGCAGGATACAAAACCAACATACAAAAATCTGTTGCATTCCTATACACTAATAATGAAGCGGTAGAAATTGAAATTAAGAAAACAATCCCATTTACAATTGCTCCAAAAATAATAAAATATCTAGGAATAAACTTAACCAAATAGGTGACAGATCTGTACTCTGAAACACTTATGAAAGAAATTGAAGAGGGCATAAAGAAATGGAAAGACATTCCATGCTTATGGATTGGAAGAATAAATATTGTTAAAGTGTCTATATTACCCAAAGCAATCTGCAGATTTAATGCAATCTCTATCAAAATACCACTAGCATTTTTCACAAGCTAGAACAAACAATCCTAAAATTTGTATGGAACCACAAAAGACCCCAAACAGCCAAAGTAGTCTTAAAAAAGAAAGGCAAAGCTGGAAGCATTACAATTCCAGACTTCAAGTTATATTGCAAAACTTTAGTAATCAAAACAATACAGTACTGGCACAACATAGACACATAGATCAATGGAACAAATAGAAAATTTGATAAAATGAACCCACAGCTTTATGGTCAATCAGTCTTTGACAAGGCAGGAAAAAATATCCACTGGAAACAAGACAGTCTCTTCAATAAATGTTGTTGGTGATGGCAACATGCAAAAGAATGAAACTGGACCACTTTCTTATATCATACACAAAAATAAATAGATTAAACACCTAATTTGAGACATGAGGCCATTAAAATCCTAAAGCCAAAAACAGGCTTTATGACACAAGCTTTATGACATGGGCCATAGCAACTTCTTACTAGATATGTCTCCTGAGGCAAGGGAAACAAAAGCAAAAATAACAAAGGAAAAACCTCTGCACAGTAAAGGAAAAAAATCAAAACTAGAAGTCAACCTTCAGAATGGCAGAAGATATTTGCAAATAAAGTATCTGATAAAGGGTTAGTATCCAAAATCTATAAAAAAAAAACATAAAACTCTACACCTGAAACATTAATAATCCAGTTTAAAAATTGGTAGAAGACACCAATAGACATTTCTCCAAAGAGGACATACGGATGGCTAAGAGACACATCAGAAGATGCTCAACATCATTCATCATCAGGGAAACACAAATAGAAACTACAATGAGATGCCACCTCACACCTGTCAGAATGGCTAAAATCAACAACACAAGAAACAACAGGTATTGATGAGGATGTGACAAAAGAGGAATGCTCATGCATGGTTGGTGTGAATGCAAACAGGTGCAGCCAGTTCTAAAACAGTATGGAGTTTCCTCAAAGAGTTAAAAATAGAACTACCCTATCATTCAGTAATTGCACTACTAATATTTACCCAAAGAATAAAAAGATACTAATTCAAAGGGATACATCCACTCTGATAATTACAGCAGCATTATCTACAGTTGCGAAACTATGGAAACAGCTCAAATGTCAATAAAGCAATAAATGGATAAAGAAGACGTGGTATTTATAAAATGGAAAGTTTTCAGCCATACACTATGAAACCTTGCCATTTGCAACAGCGTGGATGGAACTAAAGAGTATTATGCTAAGCGAAGGAAGTCATTCAGAGAAAGACATATACCATATGATTTCTCTCATACGTGGAATTTAAGAAACAAAACAAATGAGGGGTGGGGGGGAAGAAAGAAAAAGAGTCAAACCAAGGAATAGACTCTTAACTATAGAGAATGAACTGATGGTTACCAGAAGAGAGGTGGGTGGTGGCAAGGGTGAAATAGGTGATTGGATTAAAGAGAGCACTTGTGATGAGCACCGGGTGTTGTATGGAAGTGTTGAATCACTATACTGGCCCCTGAAACTCCTATTACACCGTATTTTAACTCACTGAATTTAAATTTTAAAAAAGATTACATAAAATAAGAAAATATCTGATACATATTAAAGATAAGAGAATTAAGTATCCTTAATATATAGAGTCCCTAGGTTTGTATAAATCAAGCACATGTTTAATATAAGAGACTGTTCAAACAAAGTGTATATATGTATGTACATATTACATATATAACCTTCATATATAAACAATGTATAAAACTTTCCACCATGCAGTTCTCATTTCTTTTCTTTTTTTTTTCTTTTGTTTTTTGTTTTTTGAGGTCCATGTAAGAGTTAACTTTATTGATTCAGAAAGATTTAAGTATAGGAAAATTTTTTTTATTTTATTTTTTATTTTTTTAAATTTACATCCAAATTAGTTACCATATAGTGCAACAATGATTTCAGGAGTAGATTCCTTAATGCCCCTTATCCATTTAGCCCATCCCCCTCCCACAACCCCTCCAGCAACCCTCAGTTTGTTCTCCATATTTATGAGTCTCTTCTGTTTTGTACCCCTCCCTGTTTTTATATTATTTTTGTTTTCCTTCCCTTATGTACATCTGTTTTGTCTCTTGAAGTCCTTAAATGATATTTGTCTTTCTCTGACTAATTTCTCTTAGCATAATACCCTCCAGTTCCATCCATGTAGTTGCAAATGGCAAGATTTCATTCTTTTTGATTGCCGAGTAATATTCCACTCTATGTATACCACATTTTCTTTATCCATTCATTCATCCATCGAGGGACATTTGGGCTCTTTCCATACTTTGGCTATTGTTGATAGTGCTGCTATAAACATGGGGGTGCATGTGTCCCTTCAAAACAGCACACCTGTATCCTGTGGATAAATGCCTAGTAGTGCAATTGCTGGGTCATAGGGTAGTTCTATTTTTAATTTTTTGACAAACCTCCATACTGTTTTCCAGAGTGGCTGCACCAGCTTGCATTGCCACCAACAGTGCAAAAGAGATCCTCTTTCTCTGCATCCTCGCCAACATCTGTTGTTGCCTGAGTTGTTAATGTTAACCATTCTGACAGGAGTAAGGGGGTATCTCATTGTGGTTTTGATTTGTATTTCCCTGGTGATGAGTGATGTTGAACATTTTTTCATGTGTTGGTTGGCGATCTGGATGTCTTCTTTGGACAAGTGTCTATTCATGTCTTTTGCCCATTTCTTCACTGGATTATTTGTTTTTTGGGTGTTGAGTTTGAGAAGTTCTTTGTAGATTTTGGATACTAACCCTTTATCTGATATGTCATTTGCAAATATCTTCTCCCATTCTGTCGGTTGCCTTTTAGTTTTGCTGATTGTTTCCTTCTCTGTGCAGAAGCTTTTTATTTTGATGACATCCCAGTAGTTCATTTTTGCTTTTGTTTCCCTTGCCTTCAGAGACGTGTTGAGTAAGAAGTTGTTGTGGGCAAGATCAAAGAAGTTTTTGCCTGCTTTCTCCTCGAGTATTGTGATGGCTTCCTGTCTTACATTGAGGTCTTTTATCCGTTTTGAGTTTATTTTTGTGTATGGTGTAAGAAAGTGGTCCAGGTTCCTTCTTCTGCATGTCGCTGTCCAGTTTTCCCAGCACCACTTGCTGAAGAGACTGTCTTGATTCCATTGGATATTCTTTCCTGCTTTGTCAAAGATGACTGGGCCATACCTTTGTGGGTCCATTTCTGGGTTCTTGATTCTATTCCATTGATCTGAGTGTCTGTTCTTGTGCCAGTACCATACTATCTTGAAAGCTTTGTAGTATAGCTTGAAGTCTGGGATTGTGATGCCTCCTGCTTTGGTTTTCTTTTTCAAGATTGCTTTGGCTATTCATGGTCTTTTCTGGTTCCATACAAATTTTAGGATTATTTGTTCTAGCTCTGTGAAGAATGCTGGTGTTACTTTGATAGGGATTGCGTTGAATATGTAGATTGGTTTGGGTAGTAATGACTTTTTAACAATATTTGTTCTTCCTATCCAGGGGCATGGAATCTTTTTCCATTTCTTTGTGTCTTCTTCAATTTCTTTCATAAGCTTTCTATAATTTTTGGTGTATAGATTTTTCACCTCTTTGATTAGATTTATTCCTAGGTATTTTATGGTTTTTGGTGCAACTGTAAATGGGATCAATTCCTTGATTTCTCTTTCTGTTGCTTCATTCTTGGTGTATAGAAATGCAACCGATTTCTGTGCATTGATTTTATATCCTGCAACTTTGCTGAATTCATGAATCAGTTCTAGCAGTTTTTTCGTGGAACTTTTTGGGTTTTCCATATAGAGTACCCTGTCATCTGCGAAGAATGAAAATCTGACCTCCTCCTGGACGATTTAGATGCCTTTTATTTCTTTGTGTTGTCTGATTACAGAGGCTAAGACTTCCAGTACTGTGTTGAGTAACAGTGGCGAGAGTGAACATCCCTGTCTCGTTCCTGACCTTAGGGGGAAAGCTCTCAGTTTTTCCCCGTTGAGGATGATAGCGTTGGTTCGCTCGTATATGACTTTTATCATCTCGAGGTATGATCCTTCCATCCCTACTTTCTTGAGGGTTTTTATCAAGAAAGGATACTGTATTTTGTCAAATACTTTCTCTGCATCTATTGAGAGGATCATATGGTTCTTGTCCTTTCTTTTATTGGTGTGATGAATCATATTAATTGTTTTGCGGATGTTGAACCAGCCCTGCATCCCAGGTATAAATCCTGCTTGGTCCTGGTGGATAATTTTTTTAATGTATTGTTGGAGCTGGTTGGCTAATATCTTGTTGAGGATTTTTACATCATGTTCATCAGGAAAATTGGTCTATAGTTCTTTTTAGTGGGGTCTCTGTCTGGTTTTGGAATCAAGGTAATGCTGACCTCATAGAAAGAGTTTGGAAGTTTTCCTTCTATTTCTATTTTTTGAAACAGTTTCGAGAGAATAGGTGTTAACTCTTCCTTAAATGTTTGGTAGAATTCCTCTGGAAAGCCATCTGGCCCTAGACTCTTGTTTTTTGGCAGATTTTTGATTACTAATTTGATATCCTTACTGGTTATGGGTCTGTTCACATTTTCTATTTCTTCCTGTTTCAGTTTTGGTAGTGTATATGTTTCTAGGAATTTGTCCATTTCTTCCATATTACCCATTTTATTGGCATATAATTGCTCATAATATTCTCTTATTATTGTTTTTATTTTGTTGTATTGGTTGTGATCTCTCCTCTTTCATTCTAGATTTTATTTATTTGGATCCTTTCCTTTTTCTTCTTGATCAAACTGGCTAGTGGTTTATCAATTTTAATTCTTTCAAAGAACCAGCTTCTGGTTTCATTGATCTGTTCTACTGTTTTTTTGGTTTCAATAGGATTAATTTCTGCTCTAATCTTTAGTATTTCCTGTCTTCTGCTGGTTTTGGGTTTTATTTGCTGTTCTTTTTCCAGCTCCTTAAGGTGTAAGGTTAGGTTGTGTATCTGAGATCTTTCTTCCTTCTTTAGGAAGGCCTGGATTGCTATATACTTTCCTCTTATGACCGCCTTTGCTGAGTCCCAGAGGTTTTGGGTTGTGGTGTTATCATTTTCATTGACTTCCATATACTTTTTAATTTCCTCTTTAACTGCTTGGTTAGCCCATTCATTCCTTAGTAGGATGTTCTTCAGTCTCCAAGTATTTTTTACCTTTCCAAATTTTTTCTTGTGGTTTATTTCGAGTTTCATAGCATTGTGGTCTGAAAATACGCATGGTATGATCTCGATCTTTTTGTATTTACTTAAGGCTGATTTGTGTCCCAGTATATGGTCTATTCTGGAGAATGTTCCATGTACACTGGAGAAGAATGTATATTCTGCTGCTTTAGAATGAAATGTTCTGAATATATCTGTTAAGTCCATCTGGTCCAGTGTGTCATTCAAAGCCATTGTTTCCTTGTTGATTTTTTGATTAGATGATCTATTACTGTGAGGGGTGTGTTGAAGTGTCCTGCTATTATGGTATTACTATCAATTGGTTTCTTTATGTTTGTGATTAATTGATTTATATATTTGGGTGCGACCACATTTGGCACATAAACGTTTACAATTGTTAGGTCTTCGTCGTCTGTAGACCCCTTGATTATGATATAATGCCCTTCAGCCTCTCTTGATACAGTCTTTATTTTAAAGTCTAGATTGTCTGATATAAGTATGGCTACTCCAGCTTTCTTTTGTTGACCATTAGCATGATAGATGGTTCTTCATCCCCTTATTTTCAATCTGAAGATGTCTTTAGGTCTAAAGTGGGTCTCTTGTAAACAGCATAGAGATGGATCTTGTTTTCTTATCCATTCTGTTACCCTATGTCTTTTGATTGGATCATTGAGTCCATTGATGTTTAGAGTGAGTACTGAAAGATATGAATTTATTGCCATTATGATGCCTGTAGAGTTGGAGTTTCTGGTGGTGTTCTCTGGTCCTTTTAATCTTTGTTGCTTTTGGTGTGTGTGTGTGTGTGTGTGTGTGTGTGTGTGTGTGTGTGTGTAATCATCTTTTCTCCCCTCAGAGAGTCCCCCTTAAAATTTCTTGGAGGGATGGTTTAGTGGTCACAAAGTCCTTTAATTTTTGTTTGTCTGGGAAACTTTTTATCTCTTCTTCTATTTTGAATGACAGCCTTGCTGGATAAAGAATTCTTGGCTGCATATTTTTTTCTGATTCAGCACACTGAATATATCCGGCCACTCCTTTCTGGCCTGCCAAGTTTCTGTGGATAGGTCTGTCTTCCCTTGTGGGTTAGGGACTTTTTTCCCTTGCTGCTTTCATGATTCTCTCCTTGCCTGCATATTTTGTGAATTTGACTATGATATGCCTTGTTGATAGTCGGTTTTTGTTGAATCTAATGGGGGTTCTCTGTGCTTCGTGGATTTTGATGTCTGTGTGTTTCCCCAGGTTAGGAAAGTTTCCTGCTATGATTTGCTCACATAACCCTTCTACCCCTATTTCTCTCTCTTCCGCCTCTGGGACCCCTGTAATCCTGATGCTGTTCCTTTTAATGGGTCACTGATTTCTCTAATTCTTAAATCATGCTCTTTTGCCTTAATCTCCCTCTTTTTTTTCTGCTTCGCTATTCTCTATAAGTTTGTCCTCTATATCACTGATTCTCTGTTCTGCCTCATCCGTCCTTGCCACTGCTGCATCCATCTGTGATTGCAGCTCAGTTATAGCACTTTTAATTTCATTCTGGCTATTTTTTACTTCTTTTATCTCTGCAGAAAGGGATTCTAATCTATTTTTGACTCCAGCTAGTATTATTATCATGATTCTAAATTCTGGTTCAGACATCTTGCTTGTATCTGTGTTGGTTAAATCCCTGGCTGTCGTTTCTTCATGCTCTTTCTTTTGGGGTGAATTCCTTCATTTTGTCATTTTGAAGGGAGAAAAGGAATTAATGAGGTAGAAAAATTGAAATTAAAAAAACTAAAATTAAAAAAAATTAAAACTAAAAATACACACACACAAAAATCGAATAGATGATACTAGATCCTAGGTGTGTTTTGATCTGGGTGTTGAAAGTGTTTTGACAGATTAGTAGGAAAAAAAAAGTGGGGGGAAGGAAATCGTTTGAGAATTTGAAAAAATGAATACACTGAAGTAGACTAAAATGAGATGATGGGGGTAAAGTATAATTTGGAAAAATATACACAAAAGTAAAGAATATAGTAGAAAAAATTCAAAGGAAAATATTTTTAATAAAAATTAAAAATAAATATGAATTTTTTCATTTTCTGTATTTAAGAAAAAAGATATGAAAAAGAAAAAAAGGAAAAAAAGAAATCATTTGAAAATTTGAAAAAGTGAATATACTGTAGTAGACTAAAATAAAATGATGGGATTAAGATAGAATTTGAAAAAAATTACACAAAAGCAAAAAATATAGTAATAAAAATTAAATAAAAATATTTTTAAAATAAATTTAAAGTAAAAATGAAGTTTTTCTCTTTCTGCATTCAAGAAAAAGAAATGAAAAAGAAAAAAAAGGAAATTGTTTGAAAATTTGAAAAGATGAGTACACTGAAGTAGACTAAAATAAAATGATGGAAGTAAAGGTAGAATTTGAAACAATTTACACAAAAGTAGAAAATATAGTAATAAAAATTAAAGACAGATATTTTTAATAAAAATTGAAAATTAAAATGAATTTTTTCTCTTTCTGTATTCAAGAAAAAGAAAAGAATTGTAAAAGAGAAAAAGAAAAAGAAAAAAACAAAAAAAAATTGAATAGATGAACCTGCTAACAGATTGAAGTAGGTCTGAAATTGCTTCGTTTTCCCCTAGAGGTCAGTCTTTGTAGCTCTTTATAGTCCATAAATTAAGCCAGCGGTGAGGCTTGTGTTCTTGAAGAGCAAAGTTGGCCCAGTTGGGTTGGGCTCGGTGTAACAGCTCTGCTCTCCACTAGATGGCACTGCTATCCTTCTGGGGTGGATTGTTGCAGTGCTTGTAGGTGCTCATGTGCATGCATGGAAGCGGTGAAAATGGTGCTACCCAGCTACCCAGTCTGTTCTCCCAGATCAGCAATTGTGCACCAGTCTTCTGTCTTCAGCTCTCGTCCACTCCCCGCTTTTCACTCTCTGTGACCAGGCCCCAGGCAGTACCTCTCTTCCAAGTTCTGTCTCAGATGTGGCTGTTCCCCAGCCCCTTTCTTCCAAAGGACTGTGGCTTTGACCCGCTCCGCCCCACTGCAGGATGGTCTCACCAAGCAATGGGCAAATCAGCAGTGGCTGAATGTCAGCTGCACCCAGGAACGCCCGCTGGACCCTGCTGTTGCCTGTGCCCCGGGACTGTGGCCAGGTGCCAGCCCACCCCAGAAAAAGTTTGTGAGACAGTGTATCAGCAGTGTTCCAGGGATTATGGAAAATTACAACACATATCTGTCACCAGGCTTCACCCTCAACGACCTGGCCCCAGCATTAGCGAATGTGGCCGCCTTCTGGGGTCTGTTGGGACCAGGTGGCTCCAACAATCTCTACCAAATGTCCTTCCAGCAGTGGAACCACTTTTCCCCGTGTGGCCCAAGACCCTCCCAGACCCCAGTCTGTTCCTGGGGATTTGTCTTTCCCACCAGAGCACTGCGGAGTTGCAGCCTTTGCATTCCCCTTGTTTACAGTCTTAATGGGATTTAAACCCTCTCCTTTCTCCTTTCTCCCTTTTTGGTTTAGTCCCTGGGACTGTTTCCAATTTTCCACTTTCTCTCCAGCTACTTTTGGGGAGGGGTGCTTTTCCCATGTGCTCCCCCCCAGTCTCCATCTTCTCTCTGTCCACAAAAAGGGTTCCCTACCTTTCGTGGCTTCTCGCTCCCCAAGTTCAGCTCTCCGTGACGTGTACCTGCTGAATTCTGTGGTTCAGGTTGTGCAGATTGTTGTGTTAATCCTCCAGTCAGTTTTCTAGGTGTGTAGGATGGTTTAGTGTTGGTCTGGCTGCATTTCATGTACGCGAGACACACAAAAAGCTTCCATGCTGTTCTGTCATCTTGGTTCCTCCCCTCTTAGAACATTTTTGATAAAGCATATAAGACACATCTTTTATTGTCTTCATGTATTTTGGGCCATTAGCCTTTTATACAAACATTGTTGAAATGTGGTAACCAGTTTGGTTGTTAACTAGGAAAAATGCCATCAGAGACTTTCCATTTAGTGTTCTGCTCTTTTTTTTTTTCCTTCAGGTTCAGGTGTAGAATACAGTGACTCAGTATTTATATACATTATGAAGTGGTCAACACAATAAGTCTAGCTAGTTATAGTGTGTCACCTTACAAAGTTGTATAGTATTCCCTGTGCTATATATTACATCCCTGTGTCTTATTTATTTTATAACTAGAAGACCATAAGTCTTAATCCACTTACCTGTTTTAAATATTCTCCCATCCCCTTCCCCTCTGCCAGTCATCAGCTAGATCTCTCTGTGAGTCTCTTTCTGTGTTGTTTTGTTTTTTCATTTGTTTTTTAAGTTCCACGTGTAAGTGAAATCATATGGTATTTGTCTTGCTCAATCTGATTTCACTTAGCCTAATAACCTATAGCTCCATCCATGTTATCACAGATGACAAGATTTTATTGCTGAATAATATTCCTCTGTGTGTGTGTGTGTGTGTGTGTGTGTGTGTGTGTGTGTGTGTGTGTGTATACATGAAAATTGCTTTATCCATCATTGGACATGTTGGCTGCTTGTATATCTTGGCTATTCTAAATAATGCCATGATGAACGTAGGAGTATATATATTTTTTTGAATTAGTGTTTTCATTTTCTTTGGATAAATACCTAGAAGTGGAATTGCTAGATCATAAAATAGTTCTATTTTTTTATTTTTTGAGGAACTTCTCTAATATTTGCTTAGAAGCTACATCAGTATACATTCCCACCAACAGTGCATGAAGATTTCCTTTTCTCTACCTCCTTGCCAATACTTGTTGTTTCTTGTCTTTCGGATAACATCCATTCTGACATGTGTGAGTTGAGGGTTCACTGTGGATTTGATTTGCATTTTTTGATGGTTAGTGATATCAAGCATCTTTTCATGTGCTTCTTGGCCATCTGTATGTCTTCTTTGTGAAAGAGGAACTATTTAGTTCCTCTGCCCACTTTTTAATGAGATTGTTTTGATTTTGTTTGGGTGATATTAAGTTGTATATAAATATTCTTTAGTTCTTCATATAGTTTGGGTGTTTACCCCTTATCAGATATATCATTTATGAATATCTTCTTTCATTCAGCAGGTTGACTTTTTGTCTCATTCATAGTTCCCTTCACTTTGCAAACATTTTCTAATTTGATGTATTCCCCTTTCTTTTTTGCTTTTCTTATCATTGCCTGAGCTGTCTCCAAAAAACTATGTCTAAGACCAGTGTCGCAGACCTTACTGTCTGTGTGTTCTTCTAGGAGTTTATGGTTTCAGGTCTTTAGTGTTGAATCCATTTTGAGCTTATTTTTGTGTATGGTGTAGGATAGCAGTCCATTTTACTCTTTTGCATTTAGCTGTCCAGTTTTCCTAACAACATTTATCATAGAGACTGTCTTTTCCCCCACTGTGTATTCTTGCCTCCTTTGTCTATTTTAGTTGACCATATAAGCATGGATTTACTTCTGGGCTCTCCGTTCCATTCCATTAATCTATGAGTCTGTTTTTGTGCCAGTACCATTCTGTTTTGATAATTAATGCTTTATTGTATATCTTGAAATCTGCAATTGTGATGCCTCCAGCTTTGTTATTTTTCACAAGGTTGCTTTGGCTATTTGGTGTCTTTGTGGTTCCATACAAATTTTTGTATTATTTGTTCTATGAAAAATGCCATTTGCATTTTTATAATGATTAAATTGAATATGTAGGTGGGTTTGAGTGGTATGGACACTTTAACCATATTTATTATTCCAATTCATAAGCGCAGTATATCTTTCCATTTATTTGTGTCATCTTCAGTTTCTTTCCTCATTGTCTCAGACTTTTCAGAGTACAGGTCTTTCACCTACTTGGTTAAATTTATTCTTAGGTATTTTATGCTTGTTGATGCAACTGTAAATTGTTTTTTAATTTCTGTTATTCATTATTAGTATATAGAAGCAACAACAAATTTCTGTATATTGATTTTGTGTCCTGAAACTTTACTGAAGTCATTTATTACTTCTAGTAGTTTTGGGGTGAAGGCTTTAGGGATTTCTATAAATATTATCATGTCACGCGAAAATAGTTAAGTTTTACTTCTTCTTTTCCAATTTGGGTCCTGTTTTGTTTTTGGGTTTTTTTTTTTTCTTACCTGATTGCTATGGCTAGGGCTTCCAATGCTATGTTAAATAAAAGTGACAAGAGTTGGCATCCTTGTCTTGTTCCTGATCTTAGAGGAGACGCTTTTAGCTTTTCACCATTGAGTATGTTAGCTGTAGCTTTGTCATATATGACCTTTATTATTTTGAGGTACGTTTCCTTTGTACATACCCACTTTGTTGACATTTTTATCATAAATGGGTGTTGAGTTTTGTCAAATGATTTTTCTGCATCTATTGAGTTGATCATATGATTATTATCCTTTGTTTTGTTAATGTAGTGTATCATGTTGATTGATTTGTAGATAATGAACCATCCTCACATCCCTGAATAAATCCTGCTTGATAATGATTATGATCCTTTTAACACAGTGTTGAATTCAGTTTGTTGATATTTTGTTGGAAATCTCTACATCTGTGTTCATCCATGGATATTGGCCTGTGATTTTCTGTTTTTGTAATGTCTTTGGTTTCGGTATGAGGCTAATGCTCCCTCATAGAATGAGTTTCAAAGTGTTCCCTTCATTTTTTTGGAATAGTTTGAAAAGGATATATATTCACTCTTTTAATGTTTGGTAGAGAATTCACTTGTGAAACCATCTGGTTCTGGACTTTTGTTTGCTAGGAGTTTTTTGATTCCTGATTAAGTTTCATTGCTAGTTGTAGCCCTGTTCACATCTTTTATTTCCTCCTGATTCAGTGTTGGAAGATTGTATGTTTCTAGGAATTTGTTTATTTCTTCTAGGTTGTCCAATTTGTTGGCATGCAATTGTACATAGTAGCGTTTTATGATCCTTTGTATTTTTGTAGTATCAGTTGTAACTTCTTTTTAATTTCTGATATAGCCCTCTTTCCTTTTTTTCTTGATGAATCTTGTCAAGTTTTATCCGTTGTGCTTACATTTTCAAAGAACCAGCCCTGAGTTGTATTAATCTTTTGTGAGTTTTTGTTTGCTTGTTTCTTTTCCATTTATTTCTACTTTGATTTTTGTTATTTCCTTCTTTCTATTAACTTTGAGCTTTGTTTGTTTCTTTTTTTTTTTTTAGGTCACTTAAGTGTAAGTTTAGATTCTTTATTTGAGCTTTTCCTTGCCCAGGGAGGGCAGGATTCAGATTTTGAAAATCTCTGCGAACTTCCAAAGGATATGATCATGAGTCTATATGGTAAAATCAATATCATTAAAGGTTTCTGTTTACAAGCTAATTGTGTCCTGGTGTGTTATGACATATTTTATAGGGCAGAGTGTTTCCCAGGTGTCAGGTAAGGATTTGAGCCAAAAAAAGTAATTACAGAAGGGAAAACCAAAGCCTTAGTTTACATAACAACTAAAGAGGTAAAAAGAGATTTGCATTCTCATTAGGGTTTCCCTGTATCACAATGAGTAGAACTGAAAAGACATTAAAAAACAAAATATGGGGGGACAAACTCAGACTACATTTTAACAACTTTGCTTGACAATTGACCTTGTAAGTTCCAAATTGAAAATCTTTGTAATAGTTCAATGATTTCTCTTAGTGCATGTTCAGTTAGGGGGAGGAAGAATAGCTGTTTTTCCTTACAGTAGTTACATAAATATTCACAACTTACTCAAGAGTAGAAAGATTGGAAAACAATTACATTTATGTTTCAAAATTTGTAGAATTAAGATTTTGCTATTACAAGAGGAAATTGGATAATTTCACAGCTTTGCAGTGTTACCTGCCTCATTTGAAGATCATTTGAAGACATTAAAACTTGTTCTTAGACTTTCTTGAGAGATCTGAATGCCAGGAGTGGCATGCATGGCTGTTTAACCAGCAAGAATAAGTAGATGAAATTTAACAGTGGTTCCAATTTGTGACATTTTATTGATAGATGACTACCAAATTCTAGAGTTCTCTTTTTGTAGCCCCCTCAGAATGGAGGACTAATTCTGCTGTATTATAGCACATATGGTGTGACTGGTATAAGGGACCAAGAACAACAGAATTTGCTTGAAAGATAATATTCTTGAATAAGTCAGTTTTCAATTTAGTTACCTCATTTATAAGCAAAGTTCTTACTGTCTGGCCATTCCTCCAGTAAGAAGTGAGGTGAAGGAGTGGATGCTGAGTGATGAAGCCTGAGAAAAGCTCAACAATGTATCTTGCATAATGCCTTGAAATGCTTTGTGTGTATTGCAAACATGTCCCTATTTTTTTAGGCACCTGTTTCGTTCATATTGCTTTCTTAGCATTCATTTCTTTCCTTTGGCTTTATGTTTGACAACAATAACTATCTTTTACAAAGATTACGCAGGAGCCACGGTTTTTGGAGCTTCATTGTTCGCCATCTGTACGGAGAATACCAGTGAGGAGTTTTGCAAGAGTTATCCTTTAGCTTTGTGAAAAAATTCTGGCTAACAGAATTAGCACCAAAAAAACCAGTAAACTTTATTTCCCACTGACTTTTAAATACTGATGAATCTTAAGCATTTCTAAGCAGTATGTGAGTGAGTATGAGCTAGATTAAAGAGAGCAGTATCACGAGATTCGGAAGCGGGGAGGACTGGCGTAAAATTTTATGTTGGACTTTTATCCATATCAAAACTACTAAAATAACCATTTGAAATAGGAAGATAATGATAATGATGATGATAACAACAATAACAACACTTTGGAAAAGGTAATTTATTGAATATTTGTTTTTTTCTTCCAAGCATGGCCATGGTTGTATTTCCTGCTTTCACAATGTCATGGAGGTTAGAATAGAATCAAGTTGATGCAAAGAGGAACATAAATGTTCCATTTCTGGCACACCTGAGTTTGTGGACCAAGTTCATACTTGCTATAATTTACTAAATTTACAGATGTGGAAAAATGTACTTGTTGGAAGACACAACTGCCAGGGACCCTAAGTGTTCCCGCATGTTCTTGGCTGGGGAAATCAAAATGCAAGACTCTAACCACTCTTTACTGTGATCATTTCTCAAGGTTATGCTTGTTACAAGTAATCATGACAGATGTAGTAATATCCCTCCTAGACAAAGAGCAGGGCTCCTTCCTCTTGCTATAAAAAATAGTGAATATCTTAAGCTCAGTGTTCCTCTCCTGTAATGCAATCCAACAGGACAGAGACAGAGTGATTAAGAATATAGCTATAATAGCCCAGAACTAAGACTCTAGGGTGCTGAATACTGCTAAGAGATGGAGTGTCTATATGTACATAGAAGTTCCATGCAATGCCTGTGAAAGTGTGAAGATAGTCATCCTGGCCATTCTCTAGCCATCATAGAGAACCATCGGACCTGGTCAAATGAAGTGCACATCTCCCCTATGACTCAGTAATTTTGCTCAAGTAATTTAACTCATTTTGAAACAAGAATAAATATTAGCAGATTCCTGGGTCATCCTTATTCCAGAAATTTGTGAGGATGTCCATCACTGTGTTGTTTGTGATGACAGGAAAACTGAAATGATTCAAATGTCTTTTTCTATGGATGGGTAGGTCAAATATGAAGTATCCACATCATGGAATCCATTTTTACCTTTAGAAGTAATAGACTATGTATAAAACAATATGAGCTAATTTTAAATCTTAATGCTAAAGGTAAAAAATAAGAGTTAATAATAATACAGTACCATCTGTGCACATTAGAAATACATACACTCAAAACAACTTAGGTTTTATAAGAACCCATGTATTTAGCGGGCCTGGGTGGCTCAGTTGGTTAAGCGTCCAACTTCCACTCAGGTCATAATCTTGCGGTTCACAACTTTGAGCCCAGCTTTGGGTTCTGTGCTGACAGCTCAGAGCCTGGAGCCTGCTTCAGATTCTGTGTCTCCCTCTCTCTCTGCCCCTGCCCCACTCATGCTCGTTCTCTCTCTCTCTCTCTCTCTCTCTCTCTCTCTCTCTCTCTCTCTCAATAAATAAATAAATATTGAAAAAAAAATTTTTAAAAAGAACCCATGTATTTATACATGTTAAATGCATGAGAAATCATGTCTTTGGTGGCTGAAAGATGAGAGAAAATAATGAAAGGATGAAATAAAAGAGATAAATAGGTTAAAGCAAGAGACGATTCTTGCATAACAATATGACAGTAAGTCATGTATAGCCCTCTATGCCCAAGTTTAAAAAATGTATGTGTGTTTGTATGTTCTAAGTAAGTTACAAGTGCCAATAGTTCCAACAGGTAGTGTGGATGGTTCAGCCTTGGTTGAGGTTATACAGTCCTTCTAATGAATTCTCTCTACCTCTTTTAAACAATTTTATTGTGTTAAGAACACTTAATGTGACATGTACTCACCACAGATTTTAAGTGTACAATACATTATTGTTCACTCTAGTCAAGGTTGTATAGTAGATCTCTAGAGTTTATTCATTTCATTAACTGAAGTTTAGGACTGCTGACTAATAACTCCCCATTTCCCCTGTCTCCAGCCCATAATAACTGCCATTCTACATGGTTGGACCTTGAGAACATTATGCTAAGTAAAATAAAACAGGAACATAAGGACAAATTCTGCATGATTACACTTATATATGAAGTATCTAAAATAGTCAAATTAATGAAATCAAATCCTAAAAGGGTGGTTATTACCACAATACATACATACTTACGTGCACACACACGTGATTTATTTCCTCCTCTGAAGTCACAAAAGACCCTCTTCTGCTTTATAAAGTAGTAAGAGGCCAAAGCATTTACTGGTGGTAAGTAGAAGCAGAAAAGAATTGAAGCCATGGAAGTAGGTGCTAAATCAGACCAAGACAACTTTTAAATTTAAAGAATAATTTGTCTGAAATTTTGTACTTATTAGGGAATTCCCTTCCTTAGGAATGAAAATAAACGCATAAATAAATTTGACTTTATCTAGAAGATATTCATCCCTTAGAAACATTTCACTTCAAAAAAGTTTCAAGTGTTAGGCAGCTACTTAAGGCCCCCAGCTCACGTTGGAGTGGGAGGTTGGAGTGAACACAGTGTTCTCATTCCTTTTACATAACTCTTCTATTGCATTAGGTTTTTGAAAAAAAAAATTTTTTTAATGATTTTTGAGAAAGGGACAGAGCATGAGTGGGGGAGGAGCAGAGAGAGAGGGAGACACAGAATCCAAAGCAGGCTCCAGGCTCTGAGCTGTCAGCACAGAGCCCGACGTGAGGCTCCGACTCATGGACCGTGAGATCATGACCTGAGCTGAAGTTGGACACTTACGTATCTAAGCCACCCAGGCACCCCTGCATTTGGTTTCTTATTTGGAATTCACTTTAATTAAACTCTTTGTGCCTCATCTTCATCTTTGTGTCTGTTCATCTCTAAATGGGTATGATAAAAATGGTATCTACCCTATGGGGTTGTTAGGAGTATTAAATGAGTTAGTATTTAAAAGCACTTAGAACACGGCCTGGCACATAGTACACATTATATAAATGTTAAACAATAAATCTGAAACATCCATAGTTTTATGTGCTTTCTCTATTTGACTTTATTTGAAAAGTTTTGAGGTTTATAACAAAGATAGAACTGCTTTAATGAAATTGGGGGAAATGTATCTGTAACACAGGATTTCCAGTTTTGCTAGGAACGCTTTTTTTTAACGTTTTCTTTTTTGTAACTCCTGTATAGTTGACATGGAGTGCTATGTTAGTTTCACGCATACAAGACAGTGATCCAACAGTATACAGTACTCAGTGTTCTTCATGATAAGTGTACTTTTAATTCCCATCACCTATTCCACCCATCCCCCTCACCCACCTCCTCTCTGGTAACTATCATTTTATTCCCTGTAGCTAAGCCTCTTTCTTCATTTGTCTCTCTCTCTTCTTTTCCTTTGCTCATTTGTTTTGTTTCTTAAATCCACATATGAGTAAACTCATATGGTATTTGTCTTTCTCTTACTGATATAATTTGCTTAATGTTACTACGCCGTATAGCTCCATTCGTGTCCTTGCAAATGTCAAGACTTAATTTTGTCTTATGAGTGAATAATATTCCATTCGATATAAGCACGTCTTTATCCATTTATCTATCGATAGACACTTAGGCTGCTTCTGTAATTTGGCTAATGTAAATAATGCTGCAGTAAACATAGGGGTGCATGTATCCCTTTGAATTAGTGTTTTTGTATTTTGGGGTAAATACCCAGTAGTGAAATTACTAGATCATGGGGTAGTTCTATTTATGATATTTTAAGGAACCTTCATCTGTTTTCCAGAGTGACCGCACCAGTTTGCATTCCCACCAGCAGTGCATGAGTGTCCCTTTTTTCCCACATCCTCACCAACACCTGTTGTTTTGTCTGTTTTTGATTTTAGCCATTCTGACAGGTGTAAAGTGATATTTCATCCTAATTTTGACTTGAATTTCCCTGATGGTGAGTGATGCTGAGCATCTTTTCATGTGTCTGTTGGCCATCTGGATGTCCTCTTTGGCAAAATGTCTTTTCAGGTCTTCTGTCCATTTTTTTATTGGATTATTTGATTTTTGGTGTTAAGTTGTATCATTTCTTCATATATTTTGGATACTTTATGTATTAGTATCCAAAATATATATAGATATGTCATTTGTGAATGTCTTCTTCCATTCAGTAGGTTGCCTTTTAGTTTTGTTGGTTGTTTGATTTGCTGTGCAGAAGCCTTTTATTTTAATGTAGTCCCAATAGTTTATTTATTCACTTTTATTTCCTTTTCCTCAGGGGACCTATCTAAAAAAATGTTGCTATAGCCAATGTCAGAGAAATTGCTGTCTGTGCTCTCTTCTAGGAGAGAAGGTATTGGTTTCAGGTCTCACATTTAAGTCTCTAATTGATTTTGAGTTTCCTTTAGAGTATGGTGTAAGAAATTGGTCCAGTTTCATTCCTTCACATGTTGCTGTCCTGTTTTTCCAACACCGTTTTTTGAAGAGGTGGTCTTTTTCCTATTGGATATTACTTCCTCCTTTGTCAAAGACTGATTGACTGTATAAATGTGGGTTTATTTCTGGGCTTTCTACTCTGTTCTATTGATCTATGTGTCTGTATGTAAATACTATATTGTTTTGGTGATTACAGATTTGTAATTTAACTTGAGGTCTGGAATTATGATACCTTTTGTTTTTCTATTTCAAGGACTGTATGGCTATTCAGCGTCTTTTGAGGTTCCATACAAATTTAAAATTATTCTAGTTCTGTGAAAAATGCTATTGGTATTTTGATAGGGATTGCATCAAATCTGTAGTTGCTTCAGTAGTATAGACATTTTAATAACATTTGTTCTTCAAATCCACGAGCATGGAATGTCTTTCCATTTCTCTGTGTCCTCTTAAATTTCTTTCATAAGTGTTTCAGAGTACAGGTCTGTCACTTCTAAAGTTAAGTTTATTCCTAGATATTTTATTGTTTTTGTTGCAATTGTAAATGGCATTGTTTTCATTTTTTAATTTTTTTTAATGTTTATTTTTGAAAGAGAGACAGAGACAGAGTGTGAGCAGGGGAGGGGCAGGAGGAGAGGGAGACACAGAATCTGAAGCACACTCCAGGCTCCAAGCTGTCAGGACAGAGCCCAATGCAGGGATTGAAATCACTAACCGTGAGATCATGACCTGAGCCCAAGTCAAATGCTTAACCAACTGAGCCACCCAGGCACCCTGGGATTGTTTTCTTAATTTCACTTTCTGCTGCTTCATTATTGGTGTATAGGAATGCAACAGATTTCTGTATGTTGATTTTGTACCCTGCAGTTTTACTGAATTCATGTATCAGTTCTAGCAATTTTTTGGTGGAGTCTTGTGGGTTTTCTATATAGAGTATCATGTCATTGGCATATAGTGAGAGTTTTACTTCTTCCTTACCAATCTGGATGCCTTTCATTTCTTTGATTTCTCAGTTGACCTGTCCTTTGTTTAGTAGCATGTCATTTAGCCTCCATGTATGTGTGTTTTTTCTGGATTTTTTTCTTGTCGTTGATTTCTAATATAGCATTACGGTGAGAAAAGATGCATGGAATGACTTTGATCATTTTCAGTTTGTTGATACTTGGTTTGTGGCCTAATATGTGATCTCTTCTGGAGAGTGTACCATGTGCACTTGAAAAGAATGTGTATCCTGCTCTTTTAGGGTGGAATATTCTGAATATATCTGTTAAATCTGTGTGGTCCAGTGTGGCATTCAAAGCCACTGCTTCCTTGTTGACTTTCTGTTTGAATGATCTTATTACAATGAATTAATTTTTATATTTGTTATTAATTGTTTTATATATTTGGGTGCTCTCATATTGAATACATAAATGTTTACAATAGTTATGTCTTCTTTTTGCATTGCCTCCTTTATTATTATATAATGTCCTTCTTTGTCTCTTATTACAGTCTATGTTTTAAAGTCTATTTTGTCTAATATTAGTATTGCTACCCTGGCTTTCTTTTGAGATCCATGTGCATGATAAAATGTTTCTCCATCTCTTCACTTTCAGTCTGCATGTATCATTAGGTCTGAAATGAGTCTCTAGTAGGCAAATATGATGGATCCATTTTTTAGTCCACTTGGTCACTTATCAATTGTAGCATTTAGTCCATTTACATTCAAAGTAATTATTGACAGGTATGTATTTATTGCCATTTTATTATTGTTTTGCTGTTGTTTTTGTAGTTTTTCTCTGGTCCTTTCTTCTCTTACTCTTTTTCAGGGTTTCTTGGGTTTCTTTAGTGATACACTTGGATTCCTTTCTCTTTATTCTTTGCCTATTACTAGATTTTGGTTTGTGCTTACCATTAGGTTTATATGTAACATCTGCATAAAGCAGTCTATATCAAGTTGATGGTCACTTAAATTTGAACCCATTATTTACTCATCTCCCCCCACCATGTTGTAGGTATATGGTGTCGTATTATATATCCTTTTATTTTATCAATCCCTTGACTGATTTTTACAAAAATACTTATTTTTACTGCTTTTGTGGGTTTTTTCCTTTTATACTCTCACTTATGGTCTTTCCTTTCCACTCAAAGTGACCCCTTTAATATTTCTTGAGTTGTCATGAACTCCTTTAGCTTTTGTCTGTGTGAGAAATTTTATGTCTCCTATTCTGAATGATAGCCATGCTAGACAGACTATTCTTAGATACAGAGTTTTCCCTTTTAGTACTTCAAATATATCTTGCCACTCCCTTCTTGACTGCAGAGTTCTGCTGAAAAGTCCACTGATATCCTTAAAGGGTTTTCCTTGTATGTCACTCTCTACTTTTTTCTTGCTGCTTTAAAGTGTTTTCTTTTTTATCACTCCTTTTTGCCATTTTAATTAGTAGGTGTCTTGATATGGATTTCCTTGGTTTGATTTTGGAGCGGAATCTCTTTGCCTCCTGGATCTGGATATCTGTTTTCTTCCCAATTCAGGAAGTTTTCAGCTATTGTTTCTTCACATACATTTTCTTTCCCCTTTTTTCTCCTTTTCTTCTGGGATTTCTGTAATAATATTTTTTTTACACTTGGTGGAGTCATTGAACTCCCTAAGACTATTCTCAGTTTGCACAGTTTTGTTTTGTTTTTTTCCTCTCATTTGGTCATCTTGGTTACTTTCCACTACTGTGTCTTCCAGGTTACTAATTTGTTCCTCTGCTTCCTGTAGCCTTCTATTTATTCCATCAAGTGTATTTTTTTTATTACATTCATTGTGTTCTTCATCTCTGAGTGGTTGTTTTTTTTATCTCTTTATTTAGAGTCTCATTGATGTCCTCCCCTCTTCTCTCAGGTCCAATGAGTAGTTTATGATCATTACTTTAAATTTTCTATCAGGCATGTTACTTATATCCATTTGGCTTAGGCCTCTTGCTGTGGTTTATTCCTGTTCTTTCATTTAGGACATATTCCTCTGTGTCCTTGTTTTGTCTAAGTCTCTGTGTATGTTTCTGTGTGTTAGGAAAGTCAGTTATGTCTCTTGCTCTTGAATGTAATAGCATTATGAAGAAGGGGTCCTGTAGTGTCTTGCAATACAAGGTCACCTGCACCTCAGAACCTGGCACTTTAGGGAGTGTCTCCTATATGTGTTGTTGTATGTGCCCTGCTGTAGAGTCCTGGCTTCTTTTTCCTTCAGTCCACTCATCTGTAGAGGCTTTCTTTGCCTGTTGTGGGCAATGTTTGTTTCCCAGTCAGATTGGGTATATTTTCACAAGGTGTGCACTGGTCTGACTGCAAAATGAGACCTGCCACCACCACCTTCAGAACTAAGGCCTGGCGAAAAAGCATGGGTGGGGAGATGTGGTGCTGAAGGTTTGCACCAGTCTTCTGGGAGAGGGGCCCTGCAGCAGCAGGACTGAGGCAAGTGTGACTGGGAAGGGCGGTTCTGCCAAAGCACAGGCTGGGGCTTAGTGTAAGCAAGTTAGGTAGCGAGCATTTGGCATAGTGCTGGTTCTAGCTGGTGGCTGTGTGTTTATGCTGAGGGGCAGAAGAAGGAAATGGCACAAGCTCTCTCCTTTGTTCCCATGGAATTCTCCTTGTGAATCCTGTCTCTCTGGACCACACTCTAAGATGAGTAAATAAGTCTCCCTTGAGTGTGTCTTAGGCATTTTTCAAACTGCTGGTTCTATGTTACATCTGCATGGGCTGTTTTAATACTGTCTGTTTCAGGGCAAGGACTCAGTTTCCTAATGCCCTCCAAGCTCTTCCGTAGCCAAGCCTGCTGATTTTTTAAATTCTAGGCTTTAAGTTACTCTTTGTAGGAACTCATGACATTCACCCCTTTCACTTCGAAAGCCAAGTGTTATGGGGATTCATCTTCCCCATGGGATCTTGGGTGTAATAGTCTGTTTCTCACCCTTGTCTGTGATCCGAGCTCTGTCCTGACCGCTGTTGATCACTGTTATTTTGCTCCCAAACCATGTCTCCATCCTTCTTACCTTCTTCTTTGTGGCATTTTCTCTACCTTTAGTTTTGGAGTTTGTTCTCCCAGTCTTTGGGTTATTTTTCAGGTTATTTACACTGATGTCAGTATTATCTAGTTGTATCCATGGGAGGATGCAAGCTTAGGGTCCTCCTATTCTGCCACCTTCCCAGCTTTCTAGAATCCACTAGGAATTTTTATAATACAACACAAATGACACTATAAAGTTTATACAGCCCCTTTTTCATTCAAATGTAATGTTTGGCTTTTGTTGTTAATTTGTGTTTTCTAAAGGTTTTTGCTGTTTGGGAGTAATTTGGGATAATGCCAAATCTCTAATATTTATGAGCTGAGAAATTAGAATTAGGTTAACATTTTTATCATTATACATTCAGTGTTTTAGTTCACATTTTGCAAAATATTTAGTCATTGAAGTAGTGACAAACTTATTTGGAGAGAGAGAGAGCTCCCAGGGCTTACTATATAACATATTCTTTCTTTGGGCTGATCTGCATATTGAAGGTTAAAGATAGGACCCTGACAATTAGAATTACTTTTTGAAAATCGAATATGGCATTTGTTTATTGAATTATTTTAATTCTCCTTTGTATGTATAAGAAAAGTTACAAAGCTTTTAGTGTATTAAAACTTCTTAATCTGAACCTTGAAAATGCACTTAAAGTATTTGCATACCACAAACCATGTTGTTTCATAAAATGCTTCATTCAAGTTATAGCAGCCCAGGGAAACAGTGACTTGTTACACTGCATTAGAATGACAGGAAAGTATCTAAGAAATGCCCTGATAAAAGATTAGTATGCCAAGGTTTAGTCAGTGTTAATATGAAAAAGATGACATTGGCAAAAAGTAAAATGTCAGACTTTGGGAAATGCTTTCAATACTGAGGCTGCTGTGCCTTTGATTTTATTTTCTAGGTCATTGTTTCCCGAGCTAGATGCTGAACCCCCATTGGGACTGTGAAGATATTGTGAATGTTTTTGGTGATCAGAGCAGAAGAGATCCAACAGTGGTAGGTAGCAGTGAGAGACTGCAGGCAATTATATAAATGAACCAGATGCCCTCTCTCCTTGGGCCCTCTCTCAGTAGCTCCACATCAACATGCTTTCTTCTAGTCTTTTCAGATCTAATGCCTTGCTGAAAGAGGGATGAGTACTGGTAACTTTCTCCCTTTTTTTTGCTTTCCTTAATAATTATAGCTAATGACTATTGAACAATTACTTTGTGTCATGAGACAATGTAGTGTGTGTACATTAAATAGATTATTTCATTTAAACCTCAGCATAATTCTGCGAGACATACTATTTTTTTTTCCTCCAGCTCATAAATGAAGAAGCTGAGGCTTGGGGAGTTTTAGTGATTTCAAAGTCAGTCAGCTAAAAAGAGATGCTGCAGATTTTGAACACAGGAAGCCTGAATGCAGGACCCCCAGTCTTTTCTCTCTATTCTCCTTTTGTTTTCTTTATTGAATCTTGTTGGATGAAATGACTTAAGAACTTTTTCTCTATCATTAGGAACTAGGCTTAGGATGTGGAGTAAGCCACCTCACTGGAGCAACTCAGAATATTCTGAGCTTTTTCAAACAGCAAAATGTTTCCTACAGAGATTAAGAAATGTCCTTTGGAATCTTCAATCTCTGATTGACAATTACTTTCTCTAAGGAGAGAAGGAAAAATTATTTTTTTTTTATTTTTTTATTTTATTTTTTTGTTTTTAAATTTTTTTTTTCAACGTTTATTTATTTTTGGGACAGAGAGAGACAGAGCATGAACGGGGGAGGGGCAGAGAGAGAGGGAGACGCAGAATCGGAAACAGGCTCCAGGCTCCGAGCCATCAGCCCAGAGCCCGACGCGGGGCTCGAACTCACGGACCGCGAGATCGTGACCTGGCTGAAGTCGGACGCTTAACCGACTGCGCCACCCAGGCGCCCCAGAAAAATTATTTTAAAGATGCAGCTGATATGGGAAGGACATAGAGATTGATAAAAGTTGAGGAACCTTATTAGTTAATTCTCTAGCTCCTCGGACTGCTTTGACTTAGTTAAATATTTTGAGTGATGATGAATCACTGCATAAGAATTTTTTAGTCTTTTTGATAAAGATTCTAAAGTGTCCCCCTTTCACTTTTTCTTTGTTTCCTTCTGCTATATCCTGCTTCTGATGAAGAAAACTGTGTTAATACTGTCGTCATTGGGGAGAATTAAGGGACACATTTAGCAACTGAATTCTTCCAAATGAATTCCAAACTTAATAGAAATGGGATTTCTTGTTATGATGGCAAAAAGAATTGGGGCATTTTCTTCCACAAACAATTTTTTTTAAAAACCGGACATTATTACTACAGACAATTAGTTGAAGGCACTGGACAGTGTCCAAAGGCAGACAGAAAAATGAATAAAAAAATACTCTTGAAAGATTGCTCTTGCATTGGTTGAGAGCTGCAAGCTTGTGACTTTCTAAGCTAGGGTGTTCTCTAAACCCAACTCTGGCACAAGAAAACCTCAGCCTTGCTAGTGTGAATAGGGAAGTATTCAAGTTCAGAGCCACAGAAACACTGGTAAGTTATGGAGGGATTTCAGAAGGGAGAAGACCAAATTTACGTAACAAACTGTTGAACTTTTCCCGTCAAATAAGCTTTAGAGCTGTCTTCCTACTGATTCTCTCACTGCTCTGAGATAGCCTGTAATCTCATATATTGTGCTTATATTACCTGTTTTTTAAAACTGGAATTTATTTGAAAAGCAATGTATAGGTTGGCATATTTAGCACACAGCAGACATATGAGGCCTTTATGTTTAACTTTGATGGTGCAGAAGCCTTCCTTTGGGAGACAAAGGCTATAAAGAGTATGGAGGGGAAAAAAACAGATAAATTCTTTGAAAGAAAAACTTGCCTTTGATCATTGTTACTGTACTTCTGGTTGTTCATATGGGAAATAACCCATTGGATACCCAAGTGTTATGACCCATTAATTCGGATAACCCCAGGAGCAAACTGAGGTGACACATGTGTTCAGGATAGATCAGTGGCTTGGGAGACTAAAATGTTTATTGGATCTGCATCAGTTTGGGAGTATTCTCCACATTTAGATACACCTGGGAAAGGAGGAAAATAAAGATCTAGCCTGGCCTGGGTTCTTAACTCACCCTCTGCACACCATGGCCATCAGTTTGACTTGATCTACACACATATCACTCTAGTGGAGACTAATTCAATCTCCTTGGGTGACTGTATTAGTTAAGGTTCTTCAGAGAAATAGAACCAATCAGATAATATACATATATAAAGAGATGAAATATAAAGAATTGGCTCATGCAGTTGTGGAGGCTAGGAAGTCTCAAGAGCTGCAATTAGCAAACTGGAGACCAAGGAGAGCCAATGGTATAGTTCTAGTCTGAGTCTAAAGGCCTAAGAATCAGGACAGCACATAGTGTAAGTTGTAGTCCAAGGCTAGATATGAAAGCAGAAGAGCAACGTCCCAGTGTAAAGACCATTAGAAAGCGAAAATTCTTTCTTACTCAACCTTTTTATTGTGTTCAGGCTTTCCATGAATTGGATGAGGCCCATTCACTCTGGAGAGGGCATTCTGCTTTACTCAGTCTACTGATTCACATGTTAATCTCATCCAAAACACTTTCTCACAATCATCCAGAATAATGTTTAACACAATATCTCGGTACCCCATGGTCCAGTCAAGTTGACATAGAAAATTGACCATCACGGTGACTCATTGGACTAGGTCTATCCGGTTAATTTCTTTGGCCAAAGAACCAAACTTGGTTAGAAAAGCACATCTCATAACCTCATGTTTCTGGTGGGGCATAGGTTGGTCTGGGCCAAATTCTTGTTACCTAAATATTCATTAACTACTATAGTGAGGATATTACAATGCCACCCAGGCAAAAATAGAAACTGGTTAGCATTCCTAGGTAATACTTGGCCAAAAGAAATAAATCTTACAGAGAAATGCCTTGAGCATGTTAAAATCTAGCTGGAGAAATCCCAAGCTGACGATTAACACAGGTCAGCCTTGATGAAGGCCATAATAAAGAAGAAGAAGAAGAGTGCTATGAGAGTAAAGGGTAAGGGATAGGGAAAGGTATTTTAGTTGTGTCTTAAATTTTTTCGTCATTTATATTCACCTTTGCTTATTTGGGGGCACTTTTTTTTTTAGTGTGGTATAATCCACATACCGTAAAACCTACCATTTCATATTATATAATTCAGTGATTTTTCAGTATATTGATACGGTTTTGCAACCACACGATTATCTAATGCCAGAAAATTTTTTTCGCCATCAGGGCTTCTTTTTGCAACACATGATGTTTTTTTTGAATTTCACCATCATATGCAAATCTAAAGGCCTATACAAATGCTATAGCTTGAATTTATTGGTGACATATGTTGACTCATCAATGTAGACGGAGAAGTTGCTTTTTAATTTGTTCCACGAAACCTCTTGCTTCATATGGAATGTCATCAATAAGTCATTATTTGAGAATGAAACCTTATCAATTTCTCATACTGCATCTTTGCCCTAACATTTTTACTATAGTTTCACGTTGTTATTCTTACGTTCCCATCAACTGTGTTATTTTTCCTTTTTTGGGAAGCAAGTTCTATTACTGAATAAGTTGTTTCCTAAGCCTTTTTACTAAAGCTTTAGTCTATTTTGGGATTCCAATTGCCATTTAAAATAATCAACATCTTCACTTGTTAAATGGATGTTATTTGTGGTTCAGTGTTGTCTCAATTTTGCTGGAGCTATCATAGCAGTTGAAAACTCTTTGTACCAGACTACATGCAAGGGAAAATCAACTTGGATTACCAGCCCATTTAAAATCCATTGATAAGTATCTTTCATTATAGAAATGGATTTGGTTTTTGTCTGTGTCTCTTGTTGCACTAGGACAGTAAAATGACTCAGATTATAAAATAATTATTTATCCCTAACCATATCAGAATTGTCTATAGACCTAAGCCTAGAAATCTCCGTTTTCATCTCAAAGCTTGGCTCCAAAATTCATCACATTGCATTGTCATACATGTCTGCAAAACACACACAAGTGCTATATAAAACAGAAGGGTATAATAAATAACCAAGCATTAAATTTTCAAAACATATAACATGATGGTACAATTTACTTGTAGTTGACCAAATCTGTGCTTCGCAGTGTTTGCACTTGCGAGGTATCAAGGAGAGAGTTCTACCATCACATTTACAAATTCCTTCCTTAGGGTAAGATTTCCCTTTGATTCTCTATTATGCTAGCAGTAATTGTTGGCATTTGGCAAAGGGAGGCTGGGGGAGGTGATGTGAGGCAGAGGCTGTCATCATTCTGCTGTCCTCCCTGTGTGCCATACCCACTGTTTATTATTGAACATCCCTTTCTTGCATCAATACCTGAAAAGAACCCAAATAAATCTTGTCTTACTAATTTCTAATACTGTTATAATCTATTTGCTTAATATTCAATGCTGATAACTTTGAGCCACTATCAGTAGGAGATACATCTTGAATTATTTTTCTGCTGGTGCTCTGTTGCTCAGCTCTCTTGCCTTGTAAGTTGTGTGCTCAGTGGTATTTGATGTAGAGGGAGTCATTGGGCTGCTGAGGCAAAGGTCAGATGAGCAGAAGCCTCCTTGCCTGGTACTAACCTCCCTTTAGTACTTACCAACTCTAATTGCCTGTTTACTTGTCTGTTTTCCCCACTGAATTGGATGTTCCACGAAGGAAAGTCTTTTTTTTTCTTACTTACTATTAATTCCCTGTTATGTAACACCCTGTAAAAGGCAAATGTTTCCTAAGTGTTTACATCTTGAGTGAATGCTGAACTCCCTAAAACATCTTGTATCCTCCTGCTTCATACTTATTTGTGAAGACAACTAAACTCTAGCAGAATGTTCATAGCATTCTTATTTTAATAGCAGCAAACCCCAAAAGGCACTGAACTAGAGCCTAACTCAAAAACATATTAAAGTCCCACTCTATCGATGGCAGAATCAATGTGATTTTTTCTGGCGAAACAGAAACAACTCAAGTAACAGTGTTTTTTGTGTGTGTGTTTTGGCCCATGGGCTACAAACAAATGAAAAGTAATTTTATCCCAGCTATGCAATCACCTTTGAGGAATTTCAGAGCCAGTGGTGTCTTGAATTACTGAAAATACCTCAACTCTGCTGTTTCCTTAAGACATACATCTGTAGACTATGCTCTGCCGATGGGGATTATTTAGTTATTTGTGATGATGCATCATAGGAAGGGCACAGAATGTTGTCCTTCTCTTGCCTCAGACTCTAGGGATATTTGCAGGAAATTAGATACTTTACTTTTGAGAAAATTCATTGGCTCTAGTTATTTGTTTCCTAGTTCAAAGCATTCCTTTGCTTCGGCCATGGGATATTAGGGAAATTCCCAGGACATTTTTTTGTTTTAATCAGAGCTACCCTGTTGTCTTTTATTCTCAAGAGCAGCAAGTATGCCATGGAGGTGACATTTAAGAGCCAGTTGACCCTTTCCTTGTCCTTATATTAACACATGTCACCTGACAGTGGCACACTGCAATTTAACAGCTATATTTAGTAAAACTGAGCCCCTTTGTTTTCCTTCATCTTTCTGATGCCTTCCAGATCAGATTCCTAATAAAGTCATCATTTCTTTCTTGTAAGTCTCTATTACCATTCCTTTTCCAGTATTTCTTGTTTCCATTTCTTGTGGTAATTACCTTTCAGACTCACTTTCTCTACTTTGATACGGTATTCTCTTTTTTAGACCCTTTTGGGTTTTTTTCCCGCTACCTTTTGGATTTTTCCTTTTCAGACTCATACTGTGCATAAACTCTTCAGGTCAAGATGACCTACTTCTCACTGAGCTCTTGTTTAAGATCCACTTGACTGAGAATCTCTTCCTGAACTACATTACACCAAGATTATGTGGATGACCAGAAAAAAACATTATCTGAACTTCAGAATTTTTTAAAAGGTCTACTGTGGCTATTTATGTTCCCTGAAGTTGCTCACCGTTTGCTAAACCATCTTCTTAACTCTGTGTGAACTTGGCCTCCCTCAGAATGGTATGACAAATGAGAGGGAAGGAATAACTCATCTTTCCTCTTATATCAAAAATGAAGTGAATAATCCTTAAGAAATGTCACAACATAGCTATTATGAATAACACCACTTTACAGTTGAGATAACCAAGTTCTAGAAAGAAGGTTAATCTCCAGTCTACATAGCTAACAAAGGAGGAAGGACCCAGGATTCCAAACCAGATAATAGAATTTCCAGTCTGAAGCTCTGCCTGTTAAATGTGATTTGATCTCAGGGTTAGGTTTAAAATGAGTACATTTTCCAGTGTTCTAGTTTTAGAAATAATTGGGAGAGGAGGTGGGGAAAGAAGTAAGTTACATAATAATATATGAAGATCTTGTTAAATATTAATCGGGTCTTACTGAGGGCCAGCAATCTTATAAAAGATGGGGATATGTCAGGGGTTAGAGTAGCCTTGCTCATTATTGTAGTTTCCATTCATAAGAAAGTATGAGATAATGGTCAGAGCTATGAGGGGAAAAAAGACAGATGATTTGATTTTAACTGCGGAGTGATGCTGTCTTAGATGGGGAGCCTGGGAAAGCTTCTCAGAGGAGGCGACATTAGAACTGAGAATGGAATAGTTCACATTCTATTCTTTAATCTTAACAGTTAGAAATAAAGGTTTCAAAATGTATCAAAAATTTAAAAATAGTATGGAATCCTTCCAAAACCAAAACAAAACACACAAGCAAACAAAACCTAAGTGAGGCATCCTCTTATTAAACCCCAGTTAAAGAGAGAAAAACAACTTCCAAGTCTCTTTTCTCTCTAAAGTTTTTCCTTCTCTCTCTCTCTTCCTTTTTTCAGGGTAAAGATCCAAAGTCATATATTTACACTGACTTTAATAAAGCAAAATACATTTATTTTTCCCTTTTATTTTTATCGAGTTACATATATACAGAGTTTAGAAAGTCAAATAGTTCCGAAAAAGCTTACAAGGAAAAAGAACTATCTTCGGTTAAACTCATCGTCACCTGCGGTTTCTACATCTCAGAGACAACCACTTTCAATCTGTGCTATTTTCTCAGGCTTCAAAATAACAGATTTACATAGTTCCTAGACTTTTCAGCTTTCTATGTCATGTATTGATGTATTCTATTGAAACTAATATTTTAATGTTCTTATTTTCTCCTCCCACGTCCTCTCTCTCACTATCTTTTAAAACCAGTTATACCATCAGTTTTAATTAGATCAGTTTAGATCATTTAATCGATGTAGATCCATCAGATCTCTTATCACTTAGATCATTAGAGTTAATGGCTCTGTGTTTATATTATGATGGGGAATGACAAGAGCCATGTAGCTAACTGTCATTACATTTCCTTTTGTCTTCCTAAGTGTTAATGATTGACCTGTTTTAAATTTTAATTTGTTTTCTACCTGTGTATCATTAATTCATTCCCAAACTCTTCCTCAGAACTATAAATCTCCTTTCAAACATTCAAATGCATTAAGTAGTCTATCCATTTCAAATTTTTCTTGGATATCTTTCTCCTTGAGCCCTGCATTCTCTTGTTCTAATCTGAATTGTTTGATTTCTCATCATTCTGAGACTCCATTTTCCTATTTTTTTAATGGGGAGCTGTGTATCTTAGATTTCATGTTTTCCTTTCTCTTGGGTGTGGTGGTCCAAATAATGGTCCCCCAAAGATGTGCATATCTTAACCTTTGGAACCTGTGTATATGCTACTTTACATGGTAAAAGAGACTGTAGATGTGCTTAAGGACCTTGAGCTGGGGAGATTATTCTGAATTTTCCAGGCAGGCCCATTGTCTTTATAAGTCAAAGAAGGAAGCATCAGAATCAAAGAGAGAATTGAAGATGTTATGCTGCTGGCTTTGAAGATTGAGGAAGGGATCATGAGCCAAGGAAAACAGGCAGCTTCTAGAAGCTAGAAAAGACAAGGCAACAGATTTGCCCCTACAGCCTTCTTCAGAAACATAACTCTCCCTACACCTTAATTTTAGGACTTGTGACTTCCAGAACTGTAAGATAATACATTTATATTGTTTTAAACCACTAAGTTGGTGGTAATTAGTTACAGGAGCATGGGAAACTCATTTGCTGGCTTACCCTCTAATTTTGTTAGGGCACTTTCTCTGGCATCTTGAAAACAGTACATGGAAGATAGAATTTTTGATGCCTCATATATCCAAAAAATATCTTTATTTTTTACCTAAGAGTCCTTAAGGATGGAAGTGATTTTCCTTCAGGATTTGAAGGTGTTTCACTATTGTGTTGTTTCTGCCAGTGAGAAGTGCAATGCCATCCTGATGCCTGACTTTTGTGCCCTGTTTTATTTATTTATTTTTCTCTTGGGAAGCTGCTGTTCTACTCTCTTTGTCCCCATCATTGAGAAGTTTCCTGATGATGTGCTTTGCTTTCCTCTAGGTCCATGTATTAAGCACTCGTAATAAAGACACTTATTCAGTTCTGGACCATTTTCTGAATCATTTATTTGATCATTTCCTTCCCTCTCTTTTTTTGTTCTCTAGAATTTCTGCTACTTATCTGTGGGCATTCTGAAATGACCTTTGAAGCTTTCTTTTTTCATCTCCTGTTTTCTACTTCTATCTTTATTCTACTTTCTGGAGATTGCCTTAACCACATCCTCTTACTCTACTTAAGTTTTTCATTTCATATATCTGATTTTTAATTTCTAAGACCTCTTTATTTGATTTTTCAGTTTTCCTTCAAACTTCACCATTTTTTTTAAGTATATTAGTATTTTCTTTTCCCTTTTTTAAAAAAAAATAATTATCATTATTTACCTGGTTCCCTTTATGATATATCGTCCCAGTTCATTTTCATCTTGGCTTCGTGTAGGAGGCTTTTCTAAAGGGTTTGATGTATTCACGTTTAAGGGTGAGGCCCTAGAAAGCTGACTGGGAGCCCTGTGTGTCAGTTTATGAGTTGATGGTCTTCACTGATGGTCTTCACAATTTTAATGGTTATTGTAGGTCACCCCCGTCCCGCCCCCCCCCCGCCCCGCCCCCTACTAGTTATGCTGATCGTTGACTTCAGAGACAACTGCTTTAAAATCTTGTCTGGGAGATCTAAAATGTCTGCTAGTGTTTCTGAAGACAAATGGGAGTATGGACCCCATGTATCTCATTGTTCAGCGTATGGACTTTCACTTAATCCTGTTTTTCAGTTTTCCTGGAGTCCTCCTATACAGTCTCCCTGATTTAATCTCTCCAAGTCCTCTTTGGGGATGGAGAACAGAATCTGTGTTAACAGCTTCTTTATATAAATTCTCTAAAAACCTTCCCGTATCAAGTCCAATCTCACCCCTATGATACCACTTAATTTCTGAGAATTTCCTTTGTTTTGAGGCCTAAAACAGCCAGCTTCTCGTTTCCTCCTTTCGGGGTTTTTCTTGCTCTCTAATCTTTTTTCTGGCTTCCAAAGATAGGTCACCATCATTCCTTCTCAAGTTCACTTTATGCTTAGGAGTCTCTTTAAATCTTTTCACTACCTTTTTAGTGAATTTCAGGACAGAGCAGTGGAAATGACATGTGTTCAGTCTTTCATGTTTAACTAAAGCTCAAGAATTTATTTTTTTTTACAGTTATATTGATTTTTAACAAAACCACATTTCCTGGGCTTTAGCACTCAGCCTTTAAGTCTGGAAGTTACTCCCCTGTTTACTGAGGTACATCACAGAGTAACTGATGAGCCTATAAAATTATATAGTCCTTTTTCCAATTTTCTGGCTGTGTTGGTGACTGGTAATTAAAGTGTCCATGGCAGCCCTGAGAGTACCTTATGCCTTGTCATTGCCACATCCACATGCCAGATAACAATTGCTTGAAAATTAGTGATGGTTCAAAAATTAATGAGCTTTTCTTAAAAATGTATTTTATTCAAAGACTATGAAAGATACGACTTGTGGGGCGCCTGGGACACTCAGTCACTTGAGCCTCCAACTTCGGCTCAGGTCATGATCTCCCCGTTGGTGGATTCGAGCCCCCTGTCGGCCTCTGCACTGACAGACAGCTCAGAGCCTGAAGTCTGCTTCGGATTCTGCCACACCCCGCTTATGCTCTCTCTCTCCCTCTCTCTCAAAAATAAATAAACATTTCTAAAAATTTTGTTTAAAACAAAAAAGATACAACTTGTTTTCATGTGTTGAGAGACACTGTTCTTTCATTAGGAACATTTTATTTTTTAAAAAGTGAATTGTGGGGCGCCTGGGTGGCGCAGTCGGTTAAGCGACCGACTTCAGGCAGGTCATGATCTCGCAGTCCGTGAGTTCGAGCCCCGCGTCAGGCTCTGGGCTGATGGCTCGGAGCCTGGAGCCTGTTTCCGATTCTGTGTCTCCCCCTCTTTCTGCCCCTCCCCCGTTCATGCTCTGTCTCTCTCTGTCCCAAAAATAAATAAAAATGTTGAAAAAAAAATTTAAAAAAATAAAAAGTGAATTGTAAGAATTTTCTTGAAACTCCAAACTAGCAGAATTTATATCTTCTGATTAAGTGGAGACACTTTTCATATTGGGCCACTATGTAAAGTACTTGTCCTAAAATTATATTTTTAAGTTTGAAGATAGTACCTAGTTCTAATACTTTGAGATAAACTGAAGAAATCCATGTGTACTTTATCCATGTTTCTGAGGTTATTTATCTCCATGGCTCCTTAATCTTCATCTTTTTATAAAGGAGCACCTTAATTGTTTTAGTCCATGTTCAAGCTGATATCTCTTATCATTTTAGTTTTGTGTCTTTGGACCTTCTCCAGCTTTATTCTATTTGTTTTGAGGTTCATTAACCACAAAGTCATATGGTGTGGATTCTTCATGAGTTTTTAATCAGGGTAAAATTTTGTTTTCTGTTTGGCTCAGTGTTTGGCCTCCTGATGAGGTCCAGAGCTTTTCTTGTTCTAGACTTCATTTCAAAGTCTTCAGAGCATCTATAATGGTAAGCGGGTTGACTTTCAGGACAAAGGTGTGATACTCAGTTCTGTCATTTTTGTTTAGAGTAAAAATCAATAGCAACAAGAGGGTTCTTTAGAAGTTTTATCGCACAGTTTCACGTGAGGAACAAACCCACAAGGAGCTCAAGTGCCTAGGGTACAGTTGTCCAAGAAAACTAGACTCTTGGATCATGACCAGGAATTTTCTCTCTGCATACTTCTGCCTAGTAAATAATGTCTAGGCTACTTAAACTTAGGTTAAGTCACCATCTTAAGATGAATTAGGAGAGTTCTGTGCACCTTACTCTTCTTTCCTTCCCTAATATTACCTCCATTATTTTTATCATCCCCAGTTTCCTTCCCCTTCGTGTGTCTGTCTGTACTTTTTACAGTTTTCTCTATTTCCACCTACTATCTGCATACTTTTGCTCAGTCCTACTTGCTCTGAATCTGTAATGACCTGTCAATTTTGTTCTGTCTAGAACAAGAGGATTAAAGACCAGAGCTCTCGTCTGCCTTATTTCCGTGTTTGCCCCTCTACTGTCTGTGCTGCACACAGCAGCTTGTGTGTTCTTTAGAAAAACCATCTGCAGAGAAAGAGAAAAAAAAATAAAGCAGGCTCACTGAGATAAGTAGGGATCGAAGTTGAAGAGAAAGCCAAGGTACCTCTCCAGTTCAGTTTCTTATGTCTTAGGATTGCATAAGGCATCCTTATATCCCTATAGTAAATCTTCCTTCTGTGCTTGTAAGAGCTCAGGTTCATTTCTGCTACTGCCAGCTGAGTTGTCATAGCTAATATCATATGTTTAAATAAAAGAATGCACTATCTGCAATGCTTTTATTATCTGTTGAAAATAACTTTATCAGCTAAAATTTTACATCTTAAGCACCATATATAACATTGTTTCTATGGGGAAAATGTATGTCCAAATAATTTAAATTACTGTTTGGATAAAGCCTAAATTCTAAATTTGGGATTGCTTTTTTTTTTATTAATTAGGTTTTATTAATTATCCATGTTTTGTCGATTACACTTTTGTGTGTGTGTGTGTGTGTTTATTTATTTTTGAGAGAGAGAGAGAGAAATAGACAGATAGCAAGTGGGGGAGGGCCAGAGAGAGGGAGACACAGAATCCGAAGCAGGTTCTAGGCTGTGAGCTGTCAGCACAGAGCCTGACCTGTGGCTCGGACTTGTGAACCTCAAGATCACGAACCGAGCCGAAGTTGGAGGCTGAACTGACTGAGCTACCCAGTCACAATTACACTTTTAAAAGCACACATTTATATATTTTTATCTCCTCTTTATGTTCTTACTCAGGAATAGAACTCATGCTCTAGTCCTCATAGGCAATCTTTAGCTATTATTGACTGTCAAAAATTGTCCCTATGTTGTTAGTCTATCCCATTGAACCTATTGACATTTTCAGTCAGAGTTTTTGTAGAAATAATTCAGTATCACTTAAAAATTTGTCATGTGAAGAAACAGCACAGCACAGTGCTGAAGGAGAAAAGGCTTTCACATCATCTACTTATCTCACAAGAATAAAACTACTAACCCAAAAGTCTTCTTTGCCATGAACTTTTAAAAATGCAAAGTGGAAGAAAAAAAGATGAAAAATCTGGTCTTTAAATCAGTGAAATTGGCTCAATCAATCAATAGTCTATGAATGTTCAGTCATGTTTTTAGGTAGTTGCATGCGTGTGTGTGTGTGTGTGTGTCTATTGTAGGCTTTGAGCTGCCAGTAGTAAAGCATTTTAAGTCAGAAAGGAAAAAATAGATAAATATGGTATGTTAATTGCTGAGGCAGTATCCAGTGAACATCAATTAAAACAGAAGGCTTTGAAATCAGGGAAAAATAATTTTAAAGAGGGCTGTTGTTTTTGTTAATTATAGAGTACGAATGAGACTAATTCACTGCTTCCCTCCAACCCCAAGCCATAGATAAAAGACTCTGAATAGCATATCATTCAGTACAAGAACTTTACCATCACTTTTATTCATCAGCAAAACCAAAGAAACAATTGCAGGATGTTCTCTATTATTTAGCATGGAATGCCTTTATCACTTTATGTCCTCGCCTGACATTTCTCCTTGTTTGTTGCCATTAAATGCTTGGCTTTTATTCACACAGCACACTGCCAAAGAAGTCAGCGTGCAGTTTATGTTATATTGCTTCGAGGGTTACAGCAATGTCACCTCTTTCTTAAAACAGTTGGTCAACACTGACTGCAAAGTTGAATATAGTAGAACCCTTATACTGATTACCATGAGAAGCAACATATAAATAATGAACTCTATAAAAAGTAATAGTGAGACTGAACTGATTGGCAGACTATTTGATTTCATGGATGGTTTCATTTTTAAAAGGTCTGACAAAATCCTGTAGCATTCTGTGTTACATTAGAGGTTACATTTTTCTACCTATAGCTGCCTGCCTAAAAGTGAAGGCAAATGCTTTTTGGGAGGAGGTAGGTGTTTTTCTTTTTTGTATTTAATCTGTTGACTTTTTTATAGATAGGAAAAAGCCACTAACCTGGGCAGGGTAACCATTCTGGTGTCATTTTCCAAATTACTCTAATGCGATTTTCAGAGTCTGGCTTCTATAGATCATTTATTCATTTAGTAGTAATGCTTATGGAAGTAGATAAGCTGCATTTCCTTGTGTGCTTTTATAATTTATAAGGACAATTTGGCAATGATAAGTTTGGATGCTTCCCTAAGATGCTTTGGCTATCTTCCCCTAACCATATGATGAGCCTCATTTCACTTTTTTGAAATCTCTCCTTTAAATCTTTTGCTTTAGGCGTAGTTTCTGGATATTGTAAGAACAGTTTGCTTCTGAAGGCTGTTGTGGACTGGATGCTGCTTGGCAGTTAATTCTCTTTCTTTTTCTGTGGACTCTAAGTGGAATGCCCTTTAAATAGTAATGATGTATGACTTTTTTTCTACCACATCTAGGTTGTCCCTGGTAATTTTATAGATTCTTTTTTATTTATATTTTTGAGACAGAGAGAGACAGAGCATGAACGAGGGAGGGTCAGAGAGAGGGAGACACAGAATCCGAAACAGGCTCCAGGCTCTGAGCTGTCAGCACAGAGCCTAATGCGGGGCTCGAACTCACGGACCACGAGATCATGACCTGAGCTAAAGTCGGCCGCCCAACCGACTGAGCCACCCAGGCACCCCTGTTCCTGGTAATTTTAAATTATTTATTGACGCATGTACCAGATATACTGGTACTATTAAGCTCTGCATACCCTTCTTAACTTTTTCTCACCTGTGAAATTAAAAGAGCGAAATTGTAGACATGTTGAAGTTTCACTCTGAATGTTGCTGGGTTTTAAAAAAGTGCCTCCATGGGGCGCCTGGGTGTCTCAGTTGGTTGAGTGTCCGACTGCAGCTCAGATCATGATCTCATGGTTTGTGAGTTCTAGCCCCATGTTGGGCTCTGTGCTGACAGCTCAGAGCCTGGACCCTGCTTCGGATTCTGTGTCTCCTTCTCTCTCTGTCCCTCCCTCACTCGCTCTCTCTCTCTCTCTCTCTCTCTCAAAAATAAATAAACATTAAAAAACATTTTTTTAAACAAGTGCCTCCATATAATAGCTTTGTCTTCAGTGTAGTTTCATTTTTAAGCCTGTGTCATGTTTTATATCCCCTCTACTTCAGTAATACATAATCACTTGGAGTTCCTTGGGAATTGATATTTTCTCATAACTTCCCTGTTTTTAAACATTTATATAACACTATATCTGGATGTTTCTTATCCCGGATGATTATGTCTTTGGTTTCTGATGGCAGAAATTCCTTTGCATTTAGAGCTTCTTATTATCAATACAGGTTTTGACCCCACCTAATACTACTGTATTTTATAGGTTCTCTTTTTAAGACTAAAACCACATATTTCTCCTGGATGAGAATTATTAGTTTTCAGAGGCTTGCACCATTACTGAATCACTAAATAATTCTTGAATCTACCTAGACTGTATTCCCCTAATCTTTTCATCCTCCCACACTCTTAGATGTTAATTTCATGTTGCTTCTTCCTTCAGCATCATGCTCAACTTCTTATTTCACTGAGAAAAAATTAAAGCAATCAAGAGAGAACTTAAAACACCCACTCTATCTACTCACCTACTTGTGTCTGTCCCCATACATTCTAGCTTCTCTCCTCTTTGCTCTAATTGACAATTTTGTTCCTAGCAAAGCCAACATCCCTGTCCACCACACGTCATTTTTTTTTTTAAACCTACCAGGATTCTTCACAACAATGTATGGGATTTCCCCTTGCTCTGCTTTCTTGCTAGTACTTTGGGACCATTACTTTCTTTTCCTTTTTCCTTTCTTTCTCTTTCTTCTCATCCTTCTCCTCTACCTTCCCATTTCTTTGTAGAGATCATTGTAGGTTTTTAGTGATATCTCACTGAAGCTGACTGGCATTTTGCTATTTATGGTTGATGTTGAGCATCTTTTCTATGAGCTTATTTGCCATCCATACATTTTCTTTGGTTCACTGTCTGTTCACATCTTTTGTCCCTTTTATATTATGTTGTTTGTTTTCTTACTGTTGATTTGAGAAAATTTAATATATTTTATATACAATTCCTTGCAGATATGTGATTTGTGAATACTATCCCAATCTTTAGTTTATTTTTTCTCTTTCTTAACATTGTCTTTCTCAGAGAGGAAAAAGGTTTTAATTTTAATAAAGCCCAGTTTGTCTTTTTTAAATTTTTTTAATGTTTTATTTATTTTTGAGAGAGAGAGAGAGAGAGAGAGAGACAGTGTGAGTGGGGAGGGACAGCGAGAGAGGGAGACACAGAATCCGCAGCAGGCTCCAGGCTCTGGGTTTCAACACAGAGCCTGATGTGGGGCTTGAACTCACAAACCGTGAGATCATGACCTGAGCCAAAGTCAGATGCTCAACCGACTGAGCCACCCAAGCACCCTGCCTTTTTTTTTTTTTTAATGAATTTTGTTTCTGGTGTCGAACCTACAAAGTAGTTGTTTAACCCAAGGTTAAGAAAAATTTTCTTCTATTATTTTTTTTCTAAATGTTTCATAGTTTTATGTTTCACATTAGGGTCTACAGTCCATTTTGGGTTAATTACTGAACAATATGTGAGGTATAGGTTGAGGTTTAATTTTCTTTCCATATGAATGTTTAGTTGTTCCAGCACCCTTTGTTGAAAAGACTGTACTTTGTCCACCAAATTCTATTTGTTCCTTTGTTAAAAGCCCATTGTGTCCATATTTGTGCAGTTCTATTTTTGAATTGGTTTGTATTTCCTGAAGAGTAGTAATGTTAAGCCTATTTTCATGTACCTGTTGGCCATCCGTATGTCTTTGAAAAAATGTCTGTTCAGGTCCTGTGCATATTTTTAAATCAGATTATTTGTATTTTTGCTGTTGAGTTGTATGAGTTCTTTATATATGTTGGATACTAACACCTTATCTGATACATGGTTTGAAAATACTATCTTCTGTTCATAGATTGCCTTTTCATTTTGTTGATTGTGTCTTTGTGCAGAGATTTTTAGTTTGATGTAGTCCCACTTGTTTATTTTTGCTTTTGTTGCCTGTATTTTTTGTGTCATATATAAGAAATCAATGTCAAGAATAATGCCAAGAAGATTTTCTCCTGTTTTCTTCTAGCAGTTTTGCAGTTTCAGGCCTTTTACATTTAAGTGTTTGATCCGTTTTGGATTCTTTTTTTGTGAATGATATAAGAGATCTAAGTTAATTATTTCTTATGTTTTCCCAGAACCACTTATTGAAGAAATTGCCTTTTGCCCACTGATTATTCCTGTCAAATATTGATTGATCATATGTGCATAGGTTGATTTCTGGGCTCTCAATTCTGCTCCATTCATCTATGTGTCTCTTTTAATGCCAGTACCATACTGTTTTGATTACTACAGCTTTGTAACATAGTTTGAAACCCAGAAGTATGATTCCTCCAGGTTTGTTTTTCTTTCTCAATGCTGCTTTGGTTCTTTGGAGTCTTTTGTGGTTCCATACTCATTTTAGGATTGTTTTTTCTATTTCTGTGAAAACTGCCCCTGGAATTTTGGTAGGGATTGCATTGACTCTATAGATGGCTTTGAGTGGTTTGGATATTTTAACAATAGTAATTTTTCTGATTTCACCAACATGGGATATCTTACCATTTATTTGTGTCTTCCTCATTTTTCTCATTTTGTTGTTAATGTATAGAAATGCACGTATAGATTTTTGTAGCTGATTTTATATCTTGCAACTTTACTTAATTTACTGATTGGTTCAAAATTTTTTTGGTGGAGTTTTTAGTTTTCTAGATATGAGATCATGTCATCCACAGAAACTACTTTTTCTGATATGGATGCCTTTTATTTTTTATTTTTTATTTATTTTAATTTAATTTTTATTTTATTTTGCCTACTTGCTCTGGCTAGGACTTGTAGAACTATTTTGAATAAGAGTGGTGTGTATGGGCATCTTTGTTTTCTTCCTGATTTTAGAGGAAAAGCTTTCAATTTTTCATTATTGAGTGTGTTAACTGTGGATTTGTCATATATGCCCTATATTATGTTTACTTCTGTCCTTTTTGTACCCAATTTGTTGAGAGTTTTTATGATAAAAGAATGTTGAATTTTGTCACTTGCTTTTTCTACATCTGTTGCGAGAATCATGTGCTTTTTATCCCTCATTCTATTAATGAGGGTGCCACATTTATTGATTTGTGGATATTGAACAATATTTGCATCCCAGAGATAAATCCCAGTTTATCATCAAAAGTTTGATCTTTTTTTTTTTTTAATTTTTTTTCAACGTTTTTTATTTATTTTTGGGACAGAGAGAGACAGAGCATGAACGGGGGAGGGGCAGAGAGAGAGGGAGACACAGAATCGGAAACAGGCTCCAGGCTCCGAGCCATCAGCCCAGAGCCTGACGCAGGGCTCGAACTCACGGACCGCGAGATCATGACCTGGCTGAAGTCGGACGCTTAACCGACTGCGCCACCCAGGCGCCCCAAAAGTTTGATCTTTTGATGTGCTGTTGAACTTACTGTGCTAGAATTTTGTTGAGAATTTTTGTATCTATATTTATGAGAGATATTTACCTATAGTTTTCTTGTAGTGTCAATATCTGGCTTTGGTGACACTGACCTCATAAGGTAAGTTTGGGAGTATTCCCTCCTCTTCAATTTTTTTGAAGAGTTTGAGGAGGACTGGCATTAATTTTTCTTGAAATGCTTGGCAGAATGCCCACTGAAACCATCTGGTTTAGGGTGGGGAGGTTCTTTGTTGTAAGTTTTTGATTACTGTTTGAATCTCCTTTCTTGTTAACAGTCTTCTCAGACATTTTATTTCTGCATGATTCATCTTGATAAGTTGCACGTCTGTAGGAATTTATTCCAGGTTATCTAATTTGTTGGTGTATTTTTTGTGTTTTACTTTTTTTTTTTTTTTTTTTTTGCTTTCTTTAAAGTGTATTTGTTTATTTTTCTAGAGTGCATGGGAGGGGCAGAGAGAGAGAGAGAAAATCCCAAGCAGACTCTGCAGGGTCAGCACAGAGACCAGCATAGGGCTCAAACTCAAAACATGAGATCAGGACCTGAGCCAAAATCAAGAGTCAGATGCTTAACCAACTGCGCCACCCAGGCACCCCTCTTTTTACATTTTGAAACAATCCATTTATTTGAAACAGAGTATTTATACTCTTATAATCCTATGTATTGCTGTGGTGTCAGTTGTAATATCTTCTCCTTCATTTTTAATTTTATTTGAGGCCTCTCTCCTTGTTTCTTGGTTAGTCTAGATATAGTTTTGCCAATTTCATTTATCTTTCCAGAAAACTAACTCATGATTTTTTTTCATGATTTTTTCCTATTGTATTTTTCATCTCTACATCATTTATTTCTGGTCAATTTTTATTATTTTCTTCTTTCTGCTAACATTTGGGTTTAATTGTTTTTTTTTTCTTTCTAATTCCTTGAAAGGTAAAATCGAGTTATCTATTTGAGATCTTTCTTTTTTTCTTTATGTACACATTTGTTGCTATAAGCTTCCTTCTTAGAAATGTGTTTGCTGCATCTTGTAAATTTTGGCATGTTGTGTTTTCATTTGTCTCAAGCTACTTTCATATTTTTTAAACTTATTTAAAACTATATTTTTAAACGTACGTATGTACGTATTTATTTATTTATTTATTTATTTATTTATTTATTTTTAAGTAATCTCTGCACCCAGCATGGGGCTCAAACTCACAACACCAAGATCAAGAGTTGCATGCTTTTCCAACTGAGCCAGCCAGGAACCCCACTCTCTGATTTTGTATTTCTTCTTTGATCCCTTGATTGTTCAGAAGTCTGTTGTTTAATTTCCACATATTGGTAAATTTCCACTCCCCTTGTTATTGATTTCTCATTTCATACCATTATAGTTGGGAAAGATACTAGAGTTGATTTCTGTCTTCTTACATTTGTTAAGGCTTACTTCATAGCTCACCGTATGATCTATCCTTGAGAATGTTCTGTGAAAAGAGGACTTTGGAGTGTTTTATAAGTATTTGTGGGATGAAAGAATGAATCTACTTTCACTTGTCTTATTCGTAGGTCAAATTCCCTAGCAATTCATTCCCTGCTTAATAGCCACAGTGATATTTTAGAAATACAAACTCAAAGAAATCCTGATCACTTGAAATGAAAATAGAATCTTTGACTGAGCCTGCAAAGCGCTGAATGATCTGACCTCTGCTTACTTGCAGACTTCATCTTGCTTCACTCACATCCTCTTTCACAGTTGTAGCTACCTGCCTTTCTGAAGGTTCTTTGAGGACAAAGAGTTCTTCCCTTCCCTGCCTCAGGGCTTTCACATGCCTCATTGCTTCTGCCTAGAATATCCCCACCCCTACTTGCTTCTTTGAGTAACTTTACTTTCAGTCCAGTCTCAGTTTTTAAAGGGAAGCACTTTATTATTAACATTGTTTTCTAGGTTAAAAGGTGATAAAATATACTCAACAACATCAGAAAAGTCTAATGACAGAGAGTATGATTGTCCTAACTCCATTAAATTAATTTTATTCGGATGTTTGATGCTTCTTGTATTTACTGAGGATTTAAAATATTATTTGACAACAAAATAGATTTTCACTTTGGTGTACTTACAGATACAAGATAGTATCTCTATTTTTAGGTGAGAGATTGAAAATAGGAAGGGGAGAGGGTAGGGGAGCTGGAGAGATTGAAAAAAGCAGTCTATATTAACGAGTCTCCAATGGAAGCTAACAATATAAAGAAGAAGTTAGTGCAATTTCTGCAAACAAAAAGGAGTATCTTTTATGTTCTAATCTTAAAAGTGCCAAGTAATATTACTTTATGGATCCTTGCAATGTCAGTAAAGTAGGTGTTAGGAGTTGTGAGTTGCAGTTGGAAAAAGGCAAAGAGAAAGATAAAGAGAGCTTTGGAAGTGAGCTTGGTGTTAAAGACTGAATAAAAGATACTTTAATTTATCACTCCTGCTTAGGTAACTCTTGGATTTTGTTTCAATTCGGTTTGATAAACAAGTATTAAATATATTTTTTTCTGCAAGTATTTTGGGGATACGAAGTGAAATAAATGAGTCCTGCCTCCAAGGACATCCTAATCTAGGTGGAGACAGACACCTGCAGTTAACCACACATACATTAAACCCTTGAGTCAGTGAATGCAGTAGGAAATATGATAGAATACAGGTGAAGAAGCAGTTCATTTGAGCTGAGGAGAATTCAGGAGTATTTTACAGTAGAGGTGGTATTTGATCTGGGACTCACTGAGAAATTGGATTTTTGACAGATGGAGACATGGAAGAAGAGCATTTTTTACTGCCCCAAAGGATGTAGAGTTATTAATGAGCATGATATATTTTGTGGAAGAGAATAAAATCTGGTGTTACTGAAGCATGGAGTTTGTAGAGGGAGATGCGGTTTTTTACCATCTGCTTTCTCCCTCACAGGAAATACCCCACACTGGAGTACTACTCCTCCCCTTGTTCCTTGGGACATTTTCTCTGAAATGCCCTGTTGACTATGTGTTTCCATGGCACCTGTGTTTCCTCTTTCATCTATTTTTATTAATCCTTCCTTCCTTCTTCCCTCTTTCCTTCCTTCTTTCCTTCCTCCACTCCTCCCTTCCTTCCTTCTTTCTTTCTTTTTCTTTCTTTATTTCTTTCTTTCTTTCTTTCTTTCTTTCTTTCTTTCTTTCCTTCCTTCCTTCCTTCCTTCCTTCCTTCCTTCCTTCCTTCCTTCTGGCAATAGACATTTAATTGGTATCTGTCATGTACCAGGCATTGTAGTAAGTTAACC